>NW_028318123.1:3875227-4198409 GCF_062004578.1 Staurois parvus | reverse complement strand
AATTATTGCATTTTCTCTGTATGTCTGTGTGTGAGGCCTCGATCAGATAAATATATTCCATTCATATCAAAACAAAAGTTTTTAAATGTCTGAACTCTCATTCAGACAGAAGAATGAGGGCAGATAAAATGTGGCCTCAGATGCAGCTAACCACCACTAGAGATGAGCGAAGAAATGAAAAATTCGATTCGACTGATTCGGCGAATTCGTGGACAATATTCGATTCGAGTCGAATAAATTCGCTGTGAATTTAACTTAAAAAAGGGTGTTTCTAGGCTTCAGAGAGACTTAATATTAGTGCAGAACACTGTACCTTTAATTTAAATGCCCTTGGAGTCTGCTGGGGAAGAGAAATAATACTGTCACTCAGTATGACATGCAGATGAGTGCCGTCGATCTTAGAATCACCGCACACTTCACTCATTTGGCCAGTCACGGGGCCAAAACCAGTGTTTGGAGCCACAGTGTGGCGGTGGAGGCAGCAGCAATGGGAGGCCATACAGCAACCTATGACAAAATGGAAACCAGCAGGAGTGTGAGGAGACCTGAAAGTGGCACATGCAGTGGGAGCAATGGGAGGCGGTACAAGGACCCATGTCACACTGTGGACCCAGCAGCAGCGTGACCAGGCGGTACGGGGGCCCATGGCAGATTACAGGCCTGGCAGCAGCAATGGGAGGCCCGTAATCTGCCAGCACCCTATGACAAAAAATGGAACACACCAGCAGTGTGTGAGGAGACCTGAAAGTGGCACATGGCATGAGACACTCTGGACCTGGCAGCAGCATGAGGAGGCGGTATATAGGGGCCCATGGCAGATTAGGGGCCTGGCAGCAGCTATGGGAGGCCCGTAATCTGCCAGCACCCTATGTCAAAAAATTGAAAACACAAGCAGTGTGTGAGGAGACCTGAAAGTGGCACATGTTTGGGGCATGATTCATGGCGGATTTAGTCAGTTGTGTCAGGAACTAGTGGTTTGAAATCCAGACTAATCCACGCCTGATTCATTTTCACAAACGTGAGTCTCTCCACACTTTGGGTGGACAGTCGTGTCCTCCGCGGAGTTGCAATACCTCCTGCCGCACTAAACACGCGCTCCGATGCCACGCTACTGGCCGGGCATGACAGCCTTTCAAGGGCAAATTCAGCTAGTTGGGGTCAAAGGTCAAGTTTTGTTGCCCAGTAGTCAAGGGGATTGTCTACCTTGGTTGGCAGGGTGCTGTCCAAGTAGGCCTAAGCCTGTTGTTTGAGGTCCTGCTCCAGGTCCACCTGATGCTGATGCTGCTGCGGCTGGTTAGTAGTTTCCTCACTGTGCTGGTGAAGAAAGCTACTCATCATCGACTGCAGACTGAGGCAGCCGCTGCTGGTGGAGCTGCCACTGCTCCTACCACCCCACCCCTCCCCTGCTGCCATGGCAGCGTAACGCGAGCGCACAGGGCCCACAGTGTCTGAGGATGGACGTTGGCGCAGAAAGGCAGAGACCAGCTGACTACATAGGTGGTTTTTATAGTACGTTATTTTGGCCTCCCTCTCAGCAGGTGTGAAAAAGGCCACCATTTTTGAACGGTAGCGAGGGTCCAACAAGGTGGACAGCCAAAAGTCATCCCTCTGTCTGATGGTTATTATTCGGCTGTCGCTACGCAAGCAAGCGAGCATGCTATGGGCCATTTGTGCCAAGGAATGCGAGGGACTCCCTACCTCCATCTCCACAGCATACTGCCACGGTGCATCTGGGTCCTCTGTCTCCTCCTCCTCCTCCTCTACCAGATGCTCCTGCTCCTCCACTCCTGTCCGCTGAGTGGAAAAACCACCCATTTCACTCAATAATTCCTGAGCACCAATGTCCTCCTCTACCTCCTCCTCTTCTTCCTGTCCTGCCCCCACAGGGGTCATGTGGCGTTGAGATCTGTGCGCCACGTCTACCGCACCCTGACCAGCCATTGTTAACAGCATTTGTTCCAGGACGTGCAACAGAGGAATGACGTCGTTCATCCCATAGTCCTGCCGACTCACGAATAGCGTGGCCTCCTCAAAGGGCCTGAGCAAGCGCAGGTGTCACGCATGAGCTGCCAATGGCTGACATCTAAGTTACACAGGGAGTACCTTTATCCGCTTTTAACATCAGGAAATCTGTGATGGCCTTTCGCTGTTCGTAAAGGCGGTCTAACATGTGTAGGGTTGAATTCCACCTTGTTGCAACGTCACAGCATGAGGAGTCGGTACGGGGGCCCATGGCAGATTACGTGCCTGGCAGCAGCAATGGGAGGCCCGTAATCTGCCAGCACCCTATGTCAAAAAATTGAACACACCAGCAGTGTGAGGAGACCTGAAAGTGGCACATGGCAGAGTGTGGCGATGGAGACAGCAGCAATGGGAGGCCGTACAGGGACCCATGAGAGACTCTGGACCTGGCAGCAGCATGAGGAGGCGGTATATAGGGGCCTATGGCAGATTAGGGGCCTGGCAGCAGCTATGGGAGGCCCGTAATCTGCCAGCACCCTATGTCAAAAAATTCTACACACCAGCAGTGTGAGGAGACCTGAAAGTGGCACATGGCAGAGTGTGGCGATGGAGACAGCAGCAATGGGAGGCCGTACAGGGACCCATGAGAGACTCTGGACCTGGCAGCAGCATGAGGAGGCGGTATATAGGGGCCTATGGCAGATTAGGGGCCTGGCAGCAGCAATGGGAGGCCCGTAATCTGCCAGCACCCTATGTCAAAAAATTCTACACACCAACAGTGTGTGAGGAGACCTGAAAGTGGCACATGGCAGAGTGTGGCGATGGAGACAGCAGCAATGGGAGGCCGTACAGGGACCCATGAGAGACTCTGGACCTGGCAGCAGCATGAGGAGGCGGTATAGGGGCCCATGGCAGATTAGGGGCCTGGCAGCAGCAATGGGAGGCCCGTAATCTGCCAGCACCCTATGTCAAAAAATTCTACACACCAACAGTGTGTGAGGAGACCTGAAAGTGGCACATGGCAGAGTGTGGCGATGGAGACAGCAGCAATGGGAGGCCGTACAGGGACCCATGAGAGACTCTGGACCTGGCAGCAGCATGAGGAGGCGGTATAGGGGCCCATGGCAGATTAGGGGCCTGGCAGCAGCAATGGGAGGCCCGTAATCTGCCAGCACCCTATGTCAAAAAATTCTACACACCAGCAGTGTGTGAGGAGACCTGAAAGTGGCACATGGCAGAGTGTGGCGATGGAGACAGCAGCAATGGGAGGCCGTACAGGGACCCATGAGAGACTCTGGACTTGGCAGCAGCATGAGGAGGCGGTATAGGGGCCCATGGCAGATTAGGGGCCTGGCAGCAGCAATGGGAGGCCCGTAATCTGCCAGCACCCTATGTCAAAAAATTCTACACACCAGCAGTGTGTGAGGAGACCTGAAAGTGGCACATGGCAGAGTGTGGCGATGGAGACAGCAGCAATGGGAGGCCGTACAGGGACCCATGAGAGACTCTGGACCTGGCAGCAGCATGAGGAGGCGGTATATAGGGGCCTATGGCAGATTAGGGGCCTGGCAGCAGCTATGGGAGGCCCGTAATCTGCCAGCACCCTATGTCAAAAAATTCTACACACCAGCAGTGTGAGGAGACCTGAAAGTGGCACATGGCAGAGTGTGGCGATGGAGACAGCAGCAATGGGAGGCCGTACAGGGACCCATGAGAGACTCTGGACCTGGCAGCAGCATGAGGAGGCGGTATAGGGGCCCATGGCAGATTAGGGGCCTGGCAGCAGCAATGGGAGGCCCGTAATCTGCCAGCACCCTATGTCAAAAAATTTAACACACCAGCAGTGTGAGGAGACCTGAAAGTGGCACATGGCAGAGTGTGGCGATGGAGACAGCAGCAATGGGAGGCCGTACAGGGACCCATGAGAGACTCTGGACCTGGCAGCAGCATGAGGAGGCGGTATATAGGGGCCTATGGCAGATTAGGGGCCTGGCAGCAGCTATAGGAGGCCCGTAATCTGCCAGCACCCTATGTCAAAAAATTGAACACACCAGCAGTGTGAGGAGACCTGAAAGTGGCACATGGCAGAGTGTGGCGATGGAGACAGCAGCAATGGGAGGCCGTACAGGGACCCATGAGAGACTCTGGACCTGGCAGCAGCATGAGGAGGCGGTATATAGGGGCCTATGGCAGATTAGGGGCCTGGCAGCAGCTATAGGAGGCCCGTAATCTGCCAGCACCCTATGTCAAAAAATTCTACACACCAGCAGTGTGTGAGGAGACCTGAAAGTGGCACATGGCAGAGTGTGGCGATGGAGACAGCAGCAATGGGAGGCCGTACAGGGACCCATGAGAGACTCTGGACCTGGCAGCAGCATGAGGAGGCGGTATATAGGGGCCTATGGCAGATTAGGGGCCTGGCAGCAGCTATAGGAGGCCCGTAATCTGCCAGCACCCTATGTCAAAAAATTCTACACACCAGCAGTGTGTGAGGAGACCTGAAAGTGGCACATGGCAGAGTGTGGCGATGGAGACAGCAGCAATGGGAGGCCGTACAGGGACCCATGAGAGACTCTGGACCTGGCAGCAGCATGAGGAGGCGGTATATAGGGGCCCATGGCAGATTAGGGGCCTGGCAGCAGCAATGGGAAGCCCGTAATCTGCCAGCACCCTATGTCAAAAAATTGAACACACCAGCAGTGTGAGGAGACCTGAAAGTGGCACATGGCAGAGTGTGGCGATGGAGACAGCAGCAATGGGAGGCCGTACAGGGACCCATGAGAGACTCTGGACCTGGCAGCAGCATGAGGAGGCGGTATATAGGGGCCTATGGCAGATTAGGGGCCTGGCAGCAGCTATAGGAGGCCCGTAATCTGCCAGCACCCTATGTCAAAAAATTGAACACACCAGCAGTGTGAGGAGACCTGAAAGTGGCACATGGCAGAGTGTGGCGATGGAGACAGCAGCAATGGGAGGCCGTACAGGGACCCATGAGAGACTCTGGACCTGGCAGCAGCATGAGGAGGCGGTATATAGGGGCCTATGGCAGATTAGGGGCCTGGCAGCAGCAATGGGAGGCCCGTAATCTGCCAGCACCCTATGTCAAAAAATTCTACACACCAGCAGTGTGAGGAGACCTGAAAGTGGCACATGGCAGAGTGTGGCGATGGAGACAGCAGCAATGGGAGGCCGTACAGGGACCCATGAGAGACTCTGGACCTGGCAGCAGCATGAGGAGGCGGTATATAGGGGCCTATGGCAGATTAGGGGCCTGGCAGCAGCAATGGGAGGCCCGTAATCTGCCAGCACCCTATGTCAAAAAATTCTACACACCAGCAGTGTGTGAGGAGACCTGAAAGTGGCACATGGCAGAGTGTGGCGATGGAGACAGCAGCAATGGGAGGCCGTACAGGGACCCATGAGAGACTCTGGACCTGGCAGCAGCATGAGGAGGCGGTATAGGGGCCCATGGCAGATTAGGGGCCTGGCAGCAGCAATGGGAGGCCCGTAATCTGCCAGCACCCTATGTCAAAAAATTGAACACACCAGCAGTGTGAGGAGACCTGAAAGTGGCACATGGCAGAGTGTGGCGATGGAGACAGCAGCAATGGGAGGCCGTACAGGGACCCATGAGAGACTCTGGACCTGGCAGCAGCATGAGGAGGCGGTATATAGGGGCCTATGGCAGATTAGGGGCCTGGCAGCAGCTATAGGAGGCCCGTAATCTGCCAGCACCCTATGTCAAAAAATTGAACACACCAGCAGTGTGAGGAGACCTGAAAGTGGCACATGGCAGAGTGTGGCGATGGAGACAGCAGCAATGGGAGGCCGTACAGGGACCCATGAGAGACTCTGGACCTGGAAGCAGCATGAGGAGACGGTATATAGGGGCCTATGGCAGATTAGGGGCCTGGCAGCAGCTATAGGAGGCCCGTAATCTGCCAGCACCCTATGTCAAAAAATTCTACACACCAGCAGTGTGTGAGGAGACCTGAAAGTGGCACATGGCAGAGTGTGGCGATGGAGACAGCAGCAATGGGAGGCCGTACAGGGACCCATGAGAGACTCTGGACCTGGCAGCAGCATGAGGAGGCGGTATATAGGGGCCTATGGCAGATTAGGGGCCTGGCAGCAGCTATAGGAGGCCCGTAATCTGCCAGCACCCTATGTCAAAAAATTCTACACACCAGCAGTGTGTGAGGAGACCTGAAAGTGGCACATGGCAGAGTGTGGCGATGGAGACAGCAGCAATGGGAGGCCGTACAGGGACCCATGAGAGACTCTGGACCTGGCAGCAGCATGAGGAGGCGGTATATAGGGGCCTATGGCAGATTAGGGGCCTGGCAGCAGCTATAGGAGGCCCGTAATCTGCCAGCACCCTATGTCAAAAAATTCTACACACCAGCAGTGTGTGAGGAGACCTGAAAATGGCACATGGCAGAGTGTGGCGATGGAGACAGCAGCAATGGGAGGCCGTACAGGGATCCATGAGAGACTCTGGACCTGGCAGCAGCATGAGGAGGCGGTATATAGGGGCCTATGGCAGATTAGGGGCCTGGAAGCAGCTATAGGAGGCCCGTAATCTGCCAGCACCCTATGTCAAAAAATTCTACACACCAGCAGTGTGTGAGGAGACCTGAAAGTGGCACATGGCAGAGTGTGGCGATGGAGACAGCAGCAATGGGAGGCCGTACAGGGACCCATGAGAGACTCTGGACTTGGCAGCAGCATGAGGAGGCGGTATATAGGGGCCTATGGCAGATTAGGGGCCTGGCAGCAGCTATGGGAGGCCCGTAATCTGCCAGCACCCTATGTCAAAAAATTCTACACACCAGCAGTGTGTGAGGAGACCTGAAAGTGGCACATGGCAGAGTGTGGCGATGGAGACAGCAGCAATGGGAGGCCGTACAGGGACCCATGAGAGACTCTGGACCTTACAGCAGCATGAGGAGGCGGTATATAGGGGCCTATGGCAGATTAGGGGCCTGGCAGCAGCTATGGGAGGCCCGTAATCTGCCAGCACCCTATTTCAAAAAATTCTACACACCAGCAGTGTGAGGAGACCTGAAAGTGGCACATGCCAGAGTGTGGCGATGGAGACAGCAGCAATGGGAGGCCGTATAGGGACCCATGAGAGACTCTGGACTTGGCAGCAGCATGAGGAGGCGGTATATAGGGGCCTATGGCAGATTAGGGGCCTGGCAGCAGCTATAGGAGGCCCGTAATCTGCCAGCACCCTATGTCAAAAAATTCTACACACCAGCAGTGTGTGAGGAGACCTGAAAGTGGCACATGGCAGAGTGTGGCGATGGAGACAGCAGCAATGGGAGGCCGTACAGGGACCCATGAGAGACTCTGGACCTGGCAGCAGCATGAGGAGGCGGTATATAGGGGCCTATGGCAGATTAGGGGCCTGGCAGCAGCTATGGGAGGCCCGTAATCTGCCAGCACCCTATGTCAAAAAATTCTACACACCAGCAGTGTGTGAGGAGACCTGAAAGTGGCACATGGCAGAGTGTGGCGATGGAGACAGCAGCAATGGGAGGCCGTACAGGGACCCATGAGAGACTCTGGACTTGGCAGCAGCATGAGGAGGCGGTATAGGGGCCCATGGCAGATTAGGGGCCTGGCAGCAGCAATGGGAGGCCCGTAATCTGCCAGCACCCTATGTCAAAAAATTCTACACACCAGCAGTGTGTGAGGAGACCTGAAAGTGGCACATGGCAGAGTGTGGCGATGGAGACAGCAGCAATGGGAGGCCGTACAGGGACCCATGAGAGACTCTGGACCTGGCAGCAGCATGAGGAGGCGGTATATAGGGGCCCATGGCAGATTAGGGGCCTGGCAGCAGCAATGGGAAGCCCGTAATCTGCCAGCACCCTATGTCAAAAAATTGAACACACCAGCAGTGTGAGGAGACCTGAAAGTGGCACATGGCAGAGTGTGGCGATGGAGACAGCAGCAATGGGAGGCCGTACAGGGACCCATGAGAGACTCTGGACCTGGCAGCAGCATGAGGAGGCGGTATATAGGGGCCTATGGCAGATTAGGGGCCTGGCAGCAGCAATGGGAGGCCCGTAATCTGCCAGCACCCTATGTCAAAAAATTCTACACACCAGCAGTGTGTGAGGAGACCTGAAAGTGGCACATGGCAGAGTGTGGCGATGGAGACAGCAGCAATGGGAGGCCGTACAGGGACCCATGAGAGACTCTGGACCTGGCAGCAGCATGAGGAGGCGGTATAGGGGCCCATGGCAGATTAGGGGCCTGGCAGCAGCAATGGGAGGCCCGTAATCTGCCAGCACCCTATGTCAAAAAATTGAACACACCAGCAGTGTGAGGAGACCTGAAAGTGGCACATGGCAGAGTGTGGCGATGGAGACAGCAGCAATGGGAGGCCGTACAGGGACCCATGAGAGACTCTGGACCTGGCAGCAGCATGAGGAGGCGGTATATAGGGGCCTATGGCAGATTAGGGGCCTGGCAGCAGCTATAGGAGGCCCGTAATCTGCCAGCACCCTATGTCAAAAAATTGAACACACCAGCAGTGTGAGGAGACCTGAAAGTGGCACATGGCAGAGTGTGGCGATGGAGACAGCAGCAATGGGAGGCCGTACAGGGACCCATGAGAGACTCTGGACCTGGAAGCAGCATGAGGAGGCGGTATATAGGGGCCTATGGCAGATTAGGGGCCTGGCAGCAGCTATAGGAGGCCCGTAATCTGCCAGCACCCTATGTCAAAAAATTCTACACACCAGCAGTGTGTGAGGAGACCTGAAAGTGGCACATGGCAGAGTGTGGCGATGGAGACAGCAGCAATGGGAGGCCGTACAGGGACCCATGAGAGACTCTGGACCTGGCAGCAGCATGAGGAGGCGGTATATAGGGGCCTATGGCAGATTAGGGGCCTGGCAGCAGCTATAGGAGGCCCGTAATCTGCCAGCACCCTATGTCAAAAAATTCTACACACCAGCAGTGTGTGAGGAGACCTGAAAGTGGCACATGGCAGAGTGTGGCGATGGAGACAGCAGCAATGGGAGGCCGTACAGGGACCCATGAGAGACTCTGGACCTGGCAGCAGCATGAGGAGGCGGTATATAGGGGCCTATGGCAGATTAGGGGCCTGGCAGCAGCTATAGGAGGCCCGTAATCTGCCAGCACCCTATGTCAAAAAATTCTACACACCAGCAGTGTGTGAGGAGACCTGAAAATGGCACATGGCAGAGTGTGGCGATGGAGACATCAGCAATGGGAGGCCGTACAGGGATCCATGAGAGACTCTGGACCTGGCAGCAGCATGAGGAGGCGGTATATAGGGGCCTATGGCAGATTAGGGGCCTGGAAGCAGCTATAGGAGGCCCGTAATCTGCCAGCACCCTATGTCAAAAAATTCTACACACCAGCAGTGTGTGAGGAGACCTGAAAGTGGCACATGGCAGAGTGTGGCGATGGAGACAGCAGCAATGGGAGGCCGTACAGGGACCCATGAGAGACTCTGGACCTGGCAGCAGCATGAGGAGGCGGTATATAGGGGCCTATGGCAGATTAGGGGCCTGGCAGCAGCTATGGGAGGCCCGTAATCTGCCAGCACCCTATGTCAAAAAATTCTACACACCAGCAGTGTGTGAGGAGACCTGAAAGTGGCACATGGCAGAGTGTGGCGATGGAGACAGCAGCAATGGGAGGCCGTACAGGGACCCATGAGAGACTCTGGACTTGGCAGCAGCATGAGGAGGCGGTATAGGGGCCCATGGCAGATTAGGGGCCTGGCAGCAGCAATGGGAGGCCCGTAATCTGCCAGCACCCTATGTCAAAAAATTCTACACACCAGCAGTGTGTGAGGAGACCTGAAAGTGGCACATGGCAGAGTGTGGCGATGGAGACAGCAGCAATGGGAGGCCGTACAGGGACCCATGAGAGACTCTGGACCTTACAGCAGCATGAGGAGGCGGTATATAGGGGCCTATGGCAGATTAGGGGCCTGGCAGCAGCTATGGGAGGCCCGTAATCTGCCAGCACCCTATTTCAAAAAATTCTACACACCAGCAGTGTGAGGAGACCTGAAAGTGGCACATGCCAGAGTGTGGCGATGGAGACAGCAGCAATGGGAGGCCGTATAGGGACCCATGAGAGACTCTGGACTTGGCAGCAGCATGAGGAGGCGGTATATAGGGGCCTATGGCAGATTAGGGGCCTGGCAGCAGCTATAGGAGGCCCGTAATCTGCCAGCACCCTATGTCAAAAAATTCTACACACCAGCAGTGTGTGAGGAGACCTGAAAGTGGCACATGGCAGAGTGTGGCGATGGAGACAGCAGCAATGGGAGGCCGTACAGGGACCCATGAGAGACTCTGGACCTGGCAGCAGCATGAGGAGGCGGTATATAGGGGCCTATGGCAGATTAGGGGCCTGGCAGCAGCTATGGGAGGCCCGTAATCTGCCAGCACCCTATGTCAAAAAATTCTACACACCAGCAGTGTGTGAGGAGACCTGAAAGTGGCACATGGCAGAGTGTGGCGATGGAGACAGCAGCAATGGGAGGCCGTACAGGGACCCATGAGAGACTCTGGACTTGGCAGCAGCATGAGGAGGCGGTATAGGGGCCCATGGCAGATTAGGGGCCTGGCAGCAGCAATGGGAGGCCCGTAATCTGCCAGCACCCTATGTCAAAAAATTCAACACACCAGCAGTGTGTGAGGAGACCTGAAAGTGGCACATGGCAGAGTGTGGCGATGGAGACAGCAGCAATGGGAGGCCGTACAGGGACCCATGAGAGACTCTGGACCTGGCAGCAGCATGAGGAGGCGGTATATAGGGGCCTATGGCAGATTAGGGGCCTGGCAGCAGCTATGGGAGGCCCGTAATCTGCCAGCACCCTATGTCAAAAAATTCTACACACCAGCAGTGTGAGGAGACCTGAAAGTGGCACATGGCAGAGTGTGGCGATGGAGACAGCAGCAATGGGAGGCCGTATAGGGACCCATGAGAGACTCTGGACTTGGCATCAGCATGAGGAGGCGGTATATAGGGGCCCATGGCAGATTAGGGGCCTGGCAGCAGCTATGGGAGGCCCGTAATCTGCCAGCACCCTATGTCAAAAAATTGAAAACACAAGCAGTGTGAAGAGACCTGAATGTGGCACATGGCAGAGTGTGGCGATGGAGACAGCAGCAATGGGAGGCCGTACAGGGACCCATGAGAGACTCTGGACCTGGCAGCAGCATGAGGAGGCGGTATATAGGGGCCCATGGCAGATTAGGGGCCTGGCAGCAGCTATAGGAGGCCCGTAATCTGCCAGCACCCTATGTCAAAAAATTCTACACACCAGCAGTGTGTGAGGAGACCTGAAAGTGGCACATGGCAGAGTGTGGCGATGGAGACAGCAGCAATGGGAGGCCGTATAGGGACCCATGAGAGACTCTGGACTTGGCAGCAGCATGAGGAGGCGGTATATAGGGGCCCATGGCAGATTAGGGGCCTGGCTGCAGCTATAGGAGGCCCGTAATCTGCCAGCACCCTATGTCAAAAAATTCAACACACCAGCAGTGTGTGAGGAGACCTGAAAGTGGCACATGGCAGAGTGTGGCGATGGAGACAGCAGCAATGGGAGGCCGTACAGGGACCCATGAGAGACTCTGGACCTGGCAGCAGCATGAGGAGGCGGTATATAGGGGCCTATGGCAGATTAGGGGCCTGGCAGCAGCTATAGGAGGCCCGTAATCTGCCAGCACCCTATGTCAAAAAATTCTACACACCAGCAGTGTGTGAGGAGACCTGAAAGTGGCACATGGCAGAGTGTGGCGATGGAGACAGCAGCAATGGGAGGCCGTACAGGGACCCATGAGAGACTCTGGACCTGGCAGCAGCATGAGGAGGCGGTATAGGGGCCCATGGCAGATTAGGGGCCTGGCAGCAGCAATGGGAGGCCCGTAATCTGCCAGCACCCTATGTCAAAAAATTCTACACACCAGCAGTGTGTGAGGAGACCTGAAAGTGGCACATGGCAGAGTGTGGCGATGGAGACAGCAGCAATGGGAGGCCGTACAGGGACCCATGAGAGACTCTGGACTTGGCAGCAGCATGAGGAGGCGGTATAGGGGCCCATGGCAGATTAGGGGCCTGGCAGCAGCAATGGGAGGCCCGTAATCTGCCAGCACCCTATGTCAAAAAATTCTACACACCAGCAGTGTGTGAGGAGACCTGAAAGTGGCACATGGCAGAGTGTGGCGATGGAGACAGCAGCAATGGGAGGCCGTACAGGGACCCATGAGAGACGCTGGACCTGGCAGCAGCATGAGGAGGCGGTATAGGGGCCCATGGCAGATTAGGGGCCTGGCAGCAGCAATGGGAGGCCCGTAATCTGCCAGCACCCTATGTCAAAAAATTGAACACACCAGCAGTGTGAGGAGACCTGAAAGTGGCACATGGCAGAGTGTGGCGATGGAGACAGCAGCAATGGGAGGCCGTACAGGGACCCATGAGAGACTCTGGACCTGGCAGCAGCATGAGGAGGCGGTATATAGGGGCCTATGGCAGATTAGGGGCCTGGCAGCAGCTATAGGAGGCCCGTAATCTGCCAGCACCCTATGTCAAAAAATTGAACACACCAGCAGTGTGAGGAGACCTGAAAGTGGCACATGGCAGAGTGTGGCGATGGAGACAGCAGCAATGGGAGGCCGTACAGGGACCCATGAGAGACTCTGGACCTGGCAGCAGCATGAGGAGGCGGTATATAGGGGCCTATGGCAGATTAGGGGCCTGGCAGCAGCTATAGGAGGCCCGTAATCTGCCAGCACCCTATGTCAAAAAATTGAACACACCAGCAGTGTGAGGAGACCTGAAAGTGGCACATGGCAGAGTGTGGCGATGGAGACAGCAGCAATGGGAGGCCGTACAGGGACCCATGAGAGACTCTGGACTTGGCAGCAGCATGAGGAGGCGGTATATAGGGGCCTATGGCAGATTAGGGGCCTGGCAGCAGCTATGGGAGGCCCGTAATCTGCCAGCACCCTATGTCAAAAAATTCTACACACCAGCAGTGTGTGAGGAGACCTGAAAGTGGCACATGGCAGAGTGTGGCGATGGAGACAGCAGCAATGGGAGGCCGTACAGGGACCCATGAGAGACTCTGGACCTGGCAGCAGCATGAGGAGGCGGTATATAGGGGCCTATGGCAGATTAGGGGCCTGGCAGCAGCAATGGGAGGCCCGTAATCTGCCAGCACCCTATGTCAAAAAATTCAACACACCAGCAGTGTGTGAGGAGACCTGAAAGTGGCACATGGCAGAGTGTGGCGATGGAGACAGCAGCAATGGGAGGCCGTACAGGGACCCATGAGAGACTCTGGACCTGGCAGCAGCATGAGGAGGCGGTATATAGGGGCCTATGGCAGATTAGGGGCCTGGCAGCAGCTATGGGAGGCCCGTAATCTGCCAGCACCCTATGTCAAAAAATTCTACACACCAGCAGTGTGAGGAGACCTGAAAGTGGCACATGGCAGAGTGTGGCGATGGAGACAGCAGCAATGGGAGGCCGTATAGGGACCCATGAGAGACTCTGGACTTGGCATCAGCATGAGGAGGCGGTATATAGGGGCCCATGGCAGATTAGGGGCCTGGCAGCAGCTATGGGAGGCCCGTAATCTGCCAGCACCCTATGTCAAAAAATTGAAAACACAAGCAGTGTGAAGAGACCTGAATGTGGCACATGGCAGAGTGTGGCGATGGAGACAGCAGCAATGGGAGGCCGTACAGGGACCCATGAGAGACTCTGGACCTGGCAGCAGCATGAGGAGGCGGTATATAGGGGCCCATGGCAGATTAGGGGCCTGGCAGCAGCTATAGGAGGCCCGTAATCTGCCAGCACCCTATGTCAAAAAATTCTACACACCAGCAGTGTGTGAGGAGACCTGAAAGTGGCACATGGCAGAGTGTGGCGATGGAGACAGCAGCAATGGGAGGCCGTATAGGGACCCATGAGAGACTCTGGACTTGGCAGCAGCATGAGGAGGCGGTATATAGGGGCCCATGGCAGATTAGGGGCCTGGCTGCAGCTATAGGAGGCCCGTAATCTGCCAGCACCCTATGTCAAAAAATTCAACACACCAGCAGTGTGTGAGGAGACCTGAAAGTGGCACATGGCAGAGTGTGGCGATGGAGACAGCAGCAATGGGAGGCCGTACAGGGACCCATGAGAGACTCTGGACCTGGCAGCAGCATGAGGAGGCGGTATATAGGGGCCTATGGCAGATTAGGGGCCTGGCAGCAGCTATAGGAGGCCCGTAATCTGCCAGCACCCTATGTCAAAAAATTCTACACACCAGCAGTGTGTGAGGAGACCTGAAAGTGGCACATGGCAGAGTGTGGCGATGGAGACAGCAGCAATGGGAGGCCGTACAGGGACCCATGAGAGACTCTGGACCTGGCAGCAGCATGAGGAGGCGGTATAGGGGCCCATGGCAGATTAGGGGCCTGGCAGCAGCAATGGGAGGCCCGTAATCTGCCAGCACCCTATGTCAAAAAATTCTACACACCAGCAGTGTGTGAGGAGACCTGAAAGTGGCACATGGCAGAGTGTGGCGATGGAGACAGCAGCAATGGGAGGCCGTACAGGGACCCATGAGAGACTCTGGACTTGGCAGCAGCATGAGGAGGCGGTATAGGGGCCCATGGCAGATTAGGGGCCTGGCAGCAGCAATGGGAGGCCCGTAATCTGCCAGCACCCTATGTCAAAAAATTCTACACACCAGCAGTGTGTGAGGAGACCTGAAAGTGGCACATGGCAGAGTGTGGCGATGGAGACAGCAGCAATGGGAGGCCGTACAGGGACCCATGAGAGACTCTGGACCTGGCAGCAGCATGAGGAGGCGGTATAGGGGCCCATGGCAGATTAGGGGCCTGGCAGCAGCAATGGGAGGCCCGTAATCTGCCAGCACCCTATGTCAAAAAATTGAACACACCAGCAGTGTGAGGAGACCTGAAAGTGGCACATGGCAGAGTGTGGCGATGGAGACAGCAGCAATGGGAGGCCGTACAGGGACCCATGAGAGACTCTGGACCTGGCAGCAGCATGAGGAGGCGGTATATAGGGGCCTATGGCAGATTAGGGGCCTGGCAGCAGCTATAGGAGGCCCGTAATCTGCCAGCACCCTATGTCAAAAAATTGAACACACCAGCAGTGTGAGGAGACCTGAAAGTGGCACATGGCAGAGTGTGGCGATGGAGACAGCAGCAATGGGAGGCCGTACAGGGACCCATGAGAGACTCTGGACCTGGCAGCAGCATGAGGAGGCGGTATATAGGGGCCTATGGCAGATTAGGGGCCTGGCAGCAGCTATAGGAGGCCCGTAATCTGCCAGCACCCTATGTCAAAAAATTGAACACACCAGCAGTGTGAGGAGACCTGAAAGTGGCACATGGCAGAGTGTGGCGATGGAGACAGCAGCAATGGGAGGCCGTACAGGGACCCATGAGAGACTCTGGACCTGGCAGCAGCATGAGGAGGCGGTATATAGGGGCCTATGGCAGATTAGGGGCCTGGCAGCAGCTATGGGAGGCCCGTAATCTGCCAGCACCCTATGTCAAAAAATTCTACACACCAGCAGTGTGTGAGGAGACCTGAAAGTGGCACATGGCAGAGTGTGGCGATGGAGACAGCAGCAATGGGAGGCCGTACAGGGACCCATGAGAGACTCTGGACCTGGCAGCAGCATGAGGAGGCGGTATATAGGGGCCTATGGCAGATTAGGGGCCTGGCAGCAGCAATGGGAGGCCCGTAATCTGCCAGCACCCTATGTCAAAAAATTCTACACACCAGCAGTGTGTGAGGAGACCTGAAAGTGGCACATGGCAGAGTGTGGCGATGGAGACAGCAGCAATGGGAGGCCGTACAGGGACCCATGAGAGACTCTGGACCTGGCAGCAGCATGAGGAGGCGGTATAGGGGCCCATGGCAGATTAGGGGCCTGGCAGCAGCAATGGGAGGCCCGTAATCTGCCAGCACCCTATGTCAAAAAATTCTACACACCAGCAGTGTGTGAGGAGACCTGAAAGTGGCACATGGCAGAGTGTGGCGATGGAGACAGCAGCAATGGGAGGACGTACAGGGACCCATGAGAGACTCTGGACTTGGCAGCAGCATGAGGAGGCGGTATAGGGGCCCATGGCAGATTAGGGGCCTGGCAGCAGCAATGGGAGGCCCGTAATCTGCCAGCACCCTATGTCAAAAAATTCTACACACCAGCAGTGTGTGAGGAGACCTGAAAGTGGCACATGGCAGAGTGTGGCGATGGAGACAGCAGCAATGGGAGGCCGTACAGGGACCCATGAGAGACTCTGGACCTGGCAGCAGCATGAGGAGGCGGTATAGGGGCCCATGGCAGATTAGGGGCCTGGCAGCAGCAATGGGAGGCCCGTAATCTGCCAGCACCCTATGTCAAAAAATTGAACACACCAGCAGTGTGAGGAGACCTGAAAGTGGCACATGGCAGAGTGTGGCGATGGAGACAGCAGCAATGGGAGGCCGTACAGGGACCCATGAGAGACTCTGGACCTGGCAGCAGCATGAGGAGGCGGTATATAGGGGCCTATGGCAGATTAGGGGCCTGGCAGCAGCTATAGGAGGCCCGTAATCTGCCAGCACCCTATGTCAAAAAATTCTACACACCAGCAGTGTGTGAGGAGACCTGAAAATGGCACATGGCAGAGTGTGGCGATGGAGACAGCAGCAATGGGAGGCCGTACAGGGATCCATGAGAGACTCTGGACCTGGCAGCAGCATGAGGAGGCGGTATATAGGGGCCTATGGCAGATTAGGGGCCTGGCAGCAGCTATAGGAGGCCCGTAATCTGCCAGCACCCTATGTCAAAAAATTCTACACACCAGCAGTGTGTGAGGAGACCTGAAAATGGCACATGGCAGAGTGTGGCGATGGAGACAGCAGCAATGGGAGGCCGTACAGGGATCCATGAGAGACTCTGGACCTGGCAGCAGCATGAGGAGGCGGTATATAGGGGCCTATGGCAGATTAGGGGCCTGGCAGCAGCTATGGGAGGCCCGTAATCTGCCAGCACCCTATTTCAAAAAATTCTACACACCAGCAGTGTGAGGAGACCTGAAAGTGGCACATGCCAGAGTGTGGCGATGGAGACAGCAGCAATGGGAGGCCGTATAGGGACCCATGAGAGACTCTGGACTTGGCAGCAGCATGAGGAGGCGGTATATAGGGGCCTATGGCAGATTAGGGGCCTGGCAGCAGCTATAGGAGGCCCGTAATCTGCCAGCACCCTATGTCAAAAAATTCTACACACCAGCAGTGTGTGAGGAGACCTGAAAGTGGCACATGGCAGAGTGTGGCGATGGAGACAGCAGCAATGGGAGGCCGTACAGGGACCCATGAGAGACTCTGGACCTGGCAGCAGCATGAGGAGGCGGTATATAGGGGCCTATGGCAGATTAGGGGCCTGGCAGCAGCTATGGGAGGCCCGTAATCTGCCAGCACCCTATGTCAAAAAATTCTACACACCAGCAGTGTGTGAGGAGACCTGAAAGTGGCACATGGCAGAGTGTGGCGATGGAGACAGCAGCAATGGGAGGCCGTACAGGGACCCATGAGAGACTCTGGACTTGGCAGCAGCATGAGGAGGCGGTATAGGGGCCCATGGCAGATTAGGGGCCTGGCAGCAGCAATGGGAGGCCCGTAATCTGCCAGCACCCTATGTCAAAAAATTCAACACACCAGCAGTGTGTGAGGAGACCTGAAAGTGGCACATGGCAGAGTGTGGCGATGGAGACAGCAGCAATGGGAGGCCGTACAGGGACCCATGAGAGACTCTGGACCTGGCAGCAGCATGAGGAGGCGGTATATAGGGGCCTATGGCAGATTAGGGGCCTGGCAGCAGCTATGGGAGGCCCGTAATCTGCCAGCACCCTATGTCAAAAAATTCTACACACCAGCAGTGTGAGGAGACCTGAAAGTGGCACATGGCAGAGTGTGGCGATGGAGACAGCAGCAATGGGAGGCCGTATAGGGACCCATGAGAGACTCTGGACTTGGCATCAGCATGAGGAGGCGGTATATAGGGGCCCATGGCAGATTAGGGGCCTGGCAGCAGCTATGGGAGGCCCGTAATCTGCCAGCACCCTATGTCAAAAAATTGAAAACACAAGCAGTGTGAAGAGACCTGAATGTGGCACATGGCAGAGTGTGGCGATGGAGACAGCAGCAATGGGAGGCCGTACAGGGACCCATGAGAGACTCTGGACCTGGCAGCAGCATGAGGAGGCGGTATATAGGGGCCCATGGCAGATTAGGGGCCTGGCAGCAGCTATAGGAGGCCCGTAATCTGCCAGCACCCTATGTCAAAAAATTCTACACACCAGCAGTGTGTGAGGAGACCTGAAAGTGGCACATGGCAGAGTGTGGCGATGGAGACAGCAGCAATGGGAGGCCGTATAGGGACCCATGAGAGACTCTGGACTTGGCAGCAGCATGAGGAGGCGGTATATAGGGGCCCATGGCAGATTAGGGGCCTGGCTGCAGCTATAGGAGGCCCGTAATCTGCCAGCACCCTATGTCAAAAAATTCAACACACCAGCAGTGTGTGAGGAGACCTGAAAGTGGCACATGGCAGAGTGTGGCGATGGAGACAGCAGCAATGGGAGGCCGTACAGGGACCCATGAGAGACTCTGGACCTGGCAGCAGCATGAGGAGGCGGTATATAGGGGCCTATGGCAGATTAGGGGCCTGGCAGCAGCTATAGGAGGCCCGTAATCTGCCAGCACCCTATGTCAAAAAATTCTACACACCAGCAGTGTGTGAGGAGACCTGAAAGTGGCACATGGCAGAGTGTGGCGATGGAGACAGCAGCAATGGGAGGCCGTACAGGGACCCATGAGAGACTCTGGACCTGGCAGCAGCATGAGGAGGCGGTATAGGGGCCCATGGCAGATTAGGGGCCTGGCAGCAGCAATGGGAGGCCCGTAATCTGCCAGCACCCTATGTCAAAAAATTCTACACACCAGCAGTGTGTGAGGAGACCTGAAAGTGGCACATGGCAGAGTGTGGCGATGGAGACAGCAGCAATGGGAGGCCGTACAGGGACCCATGAGAGACTCTGGACTTGGCAGCAGCATGAGGAGGCGGTATAGGGGCCCATGGCAGATTAGGGGCCTGGCAGCAGCAATGGGAGGCCCGTAATCTGCCAGCACCCTATGTCAAAAAATTCTACACACCAGCAGTGTGTGAGGAGACCTGAAAGTGGCACATGGCAGAGTGTGGCGATGGAGACAGCAGCAATGGGAGGCCGTACAGGGACCCATGAGAGACTCTGGACCTGGCAGCAGCATGAGGAGGCGGTATAGGGGCCCATGGCAGATTAGGGGCCTGGCAGCAGCAATGGGAGGCCTGTAATCTGCCAGCACCCTATGTCAAAAAATTGAACACACCAGCAGTGTGAGGAGACCTGAAAGTGGCACATGGCAGAGTGTGGCGATGGAGACAGCAGCAATGGGAGGCCGTACAGGGACCCATGAGAGACTCTGGACCTGGCAGCAGCATGAGGAGGCGGTATATAGGGGCCTATGGCAGATTAGGGGCCTGGCAGCAGCTATAGGAGGCCCGTAATCTGCCAGCACCCTATGTCAAAAAATTGAACACACCAGCAGTGTGAGGAGACCTGAAAGTGGCACATGGCAGAGTGTGGCGATGGAGACAGCAGCAATGGGAGGCCGTACAGGGACCCATGAGAGACTCTGGACCTGGCAGCAGCATGAGGAGGCGGTATATAGGGGCCTATGGCAGATTAGGGGCCTGGCAGCAGCTATAGGAGGCCCGTAATCTGCCAGCACCCTATGTCAAAAAATTGAACACACCAGCAGTGTGAGGAGACCTGAAAGTGGCACATGGCAGAGTGTGGCGATGGAGACAGCAGCAATGGGAGGCCGTACAGGGACCCATGAGAGACTCTGGACTTGGCAGCAGCATGAGGAGGCGGTATATAGGGGCCTATGGCAGATTAGGGGCCTGGCAGCAGCTATGGGAGGCCCGTAATCTGCCAGCACCCTATGTCAAAAAATTCTACACACCAGCAGTGTGTGAGGAGACCTGAAAGTGGCACATGGCAGAGTGTGGCGATGGAGACAGCAGCAATGGGAGGCCGTACAGGGACCCATGAGAGACTCTGGACCTGGCAGCAGCATGAGGAGGCGGTATATAGGGGCCTATGGCAGATTAGGGGCCTGGCAGCAGCAATGGGAGGCCCGTAATCTGCCAGCACCCTATGTCAAAAAATTCAACACACCAGCAGTGTGTGAGGAGACCTGAAAGTGGCACATGGCAGAGTGTGGCGATGGAGACAGCAGCAATGGGAGGCCGTACAGGGACCCATGAGAGACTCTGGACCTGGCAGCAGCATGAGGAGGCGGTATATAGGGGCCTATGGCAGATTAGGGGCCTGGCAGCAGCTATGGGAGGCCCGTAATCTGCCAGCACCCTATGTCAAAAAATTCTACACACCAGCAGTGTGAGGAGACCTGAAAGTGGCACATGGCAGAGTGTGGCGATGGAGACAGCAGCAATGGGAGGCCGTATAGGGACCCATGAGAGACTCTGGACTTGGCATCAGCATGAGGAGGCGGTATATAGGGGCCCATGGCAGATTAGGGGCCTGGCAGCAGCTATGGGAGGCCCGTAATCTGCCAGCACCCTATGTCAAAAAATTGAAAACACAAGCAGTGTGAAGAGACCTGAATGTGGCACATGGCAGAGTGTGGCGATGGAGACAGCAGCAATGGGAGGCCGTACAGGGACCCATGAGAGACTCTGGACCTGGCAGCAGCATGAGGAGGCGGTATATAGGGGCCCATGGCAGATTAGGGGCCTGGCAGCAGCTATAGGAGGCCCGTAATCTGCCAGCACCCTATGTCAAAAAATTCTACACACCAGCAGTGTGTGAGGAGACCTGAAAGTGGCACATGGCAGAGTGTGGCGATGGAGACAGCAGCAATGGGAGGCCGTATAGGGACCCATGAGAGACTCTGGACTTGGCAGCAGCATGAGGAGGCGGTATATAGGGGCCCATGGCAGATTAGGGGCCTGGCAGCAGCTATAGGAGGCCCGTAATCTGCCAGCACCCTATGTCAAAAAATTCAACACACCAGCAGTGTGTGAGGAGACCTGAAAGTGGCACATGGCAGAGTGTGGCGATGGAGACAGCAGCAATGGGAGGCCGTACAGGGACCCATGAGAGACTCTGGACCTGGCAGCAGCATGAGGAGGCGGTATATAGGGGCCTATGGCAGATTAGGGGCCTGGCAGCAGCTATAGGAGGCCCGTAATCTGCCAGCACCCTATGTCAAAAAATTCTACACACCAGCAGTGTGTGAGGAGACCTGAAAGTGGCACATGGCAGAGTGTGGCGATGGAGACAGCAGCAATGGGAGGCCGTACAGGGACCCATGAGAGACTCTGGACCTGGCAGCAGCATGAGGAGGCGGTATAGGGGCCCATGGCAGATTAGGGGCCTGGCAGCAGCAATGGGAGGCCCGTAATCTGCCAGCACCCTATGTCAAAAAATTCTACACACCAGCAGTGTGTGAGGAGACCTGAAAGTGGCACATGGCAGAGTGTGGCGATGGAGACAGCAGCAATGGGAGGCCGTACAGGGACCCATGAGAGACTCTGGACTTGGCAGCAGCATGAGGAGGCGGTATAGGGGCCCATGGCAGATTAGGGGCCTGGCAGCAGCAATGGGAGGCCCGTAATCTGCCAGCACCCTATGTCAAAAAATTCTACACACCAGCAGTGTGTGAGGAGACCTGAAAGTGGCACATGGCAGAGTGTGGCGATGGAGACAGCAGCAATGGGAGGCCGTACAGGGACCCATGAGAGACTCTGGACCTGGCAGCAGCATGAGGAGGCGGTATAGGGGCCCATGGCAGATTAGGGGCCTGGCAGCAGCAATGGGAGGCCCGTAATCTGCCAGCACCCTATGTCAAAAAATTGAACACACCAGCAGTGTGAGGAGACCTGAAAGTGGCACATGGCAGAGTGTGGCGATGGAGACAGCAGCAATGGGAGGCCGTACAGGGACCCATGAGAGACTCTGGACCTGGCAGCAGCATGAGGAGGCGGTATATAGGGGCCTATGGCAGATTAGGGGCCTGGCAGCAGCTATAGGAGGCCCGTAATCTGCCAGCACCCTATGTCAAAAAATTGAACACACCAGCAGTGTGAGGAGACCTGAAAGTGGCACATGGCAGAGTGTGGCGATGGAGACAGCAGCAATGGGAGGCCGTACAGGGACCCATGAGAGACTCTGGACCTGGCAGCAGCATGAGGAGGCGGTATATAGGGGCCTATGGCAGATTAGGGGCCTGGCAGCAGCTATAGGAGGCCCGTAATCTGCCAGCACCCTATGTCAAAAAATTGAACACACCAGCAGTGTGAGGAGACCTGAAAGTGGCACATGGCAGAGTGTGGCGATGGAGACAGCAGCAATGGGAGGCCGTACAGGGACCCATGAGAGACTCTGGACCTGGCAGCAGCATGAGGAGGCGGTATATAGGGGCCTATGGCAGATTAGGGGCCTGGCAGCAGCTATGGGAGGCCCGTAATCTGCCAGCACCCTATGTCAAAAAATTCTACACACCAGCAGTGTGTGAGGAGACCTGAAAGTGGCACATGGCAGAGTGTGGCGATGGAGACAGCAGCAATGGGAGGCCGTACAGGGACCCATGAGAGACTCTGGACCTGGCAGCAGCATGAGGAGGCGGTATATAGGGGCCTATGGCAGATTAGGGGCCTGGCAGCAGCAATGGGAGGCCCGTAATCTGCCAGCACCCTATGTCAAAAAATTCTACACACCAGCAGTGTGTGAGGAGACCTGAAAGTGGCACATGGCAGAGTGTGGCGATGGAGACAGCAGCAATGGGAGGCCGTACAGGGACCCATGAGAGACTCTGGACCTGGCAGCAGCATGAGGAGGCGGTATAGGGGCCCATGGCAGATTAGGGGCCTGGCAGCAGCAATGGGAGGCCCGTAATCTGCCAGCACCCTATGTCAAAAAATTCTACACACCAGCAGTGTGTGAGGAGACCTGAAAGTGGCACATGGCAGAGTGTGGCGATGGAGACAGCAGCAATGGGAGGACGTACAGGGACCCATGAGAGACTCTGGACTTGGCAGCAGCATGAGGAGGCGGTATAGGGGCCCATGGCAGATTAGGGGCCTGGCAGCAGCAATGGGAGGCCCGTAATCTGCCAGCACCCTATGTCAAAAAATTCTACACACCAGCAGTGTGTGAGGAGACCTGAAAGTGGCACATGGCAGAGTGTGGCGATGGAGACAGCAGCAATGGGAGGCCGTACAGGGACCCATGAGAGACTCTGGACCTGGCAGCAGCATGAGGAGGCGGTATAGGGGCCCATGGCAGATTAGGGGCCTGGCAGCAGCAATGGGAGGCCCGTAATCTGCCAGCACCCTATGTCAAAAAATTGAACACACCAGCAGTGTGAGGAGACCTGAAAGTGGCACATGGCAGAGTGTGGCGATGGAGACAGCAGCAATGGGAGGCCGTACAGGGACCCATGAGAGACTCTGGACCTGGCAGCAGCATGAGGAGGCGGTATATAGGGGCCTATGGCAGATTAGGGGCCTGGCAGCAGCTATAGGAGGCCCGTAATCTGCCAGCACCCTATGTCAAAAAATTCTACACACCAGCAGTGTGTGAGGAGACCTGAAAATGGCACATGGCAGAGTGTGGCGATGGAGACAGCAGCAATGGGAGGCCGTACAGGGATCCATGAGAGACTCTGGACCTGGCAGCAGCATGAGGAGGCGGTATATAGGGGCCTATGGCAGATTAGGGGCCTGGCAGCAGCTATAGGAGGCCCGTAATCTGCCAGCACCCTATGTCAAAAAATTCTACACACCAGCAGTGTGTGAGGAGACCTGAAAATGGCACATGGCAGAGTGTGGCGATGGAGACAGCAGCAATGGGAGGCCGTACAGGGATCCATGAGAGACTCTGGACCTGGCAGCAGCATGAGGAGGCGGTATATAGGGGCCTATGGCAGATTAGGGGCCTGGCAGCAGCTATAGGAGGCCCGTAATCTGCCAGCACCCTATGTCAAAAAATTCTACACACCAGCAGTGTGTGAGGAGACCTGAAAGTGGCACATGGCAGAGTGTGGCGATGGAGACAGCAGCAATGGGAGGCCGCACAGGGACCCATGAGAGACTCTGGACCTGGCAGCAGCATGAGGAGGCGGTATATAGGGGCCTATGGCAGATTAGGGGCCTGGCAGCAGCTATGGGAGGCCCGTAATCTACCAGCACCCTATGTCAAAAAATTCTACACACCAGCAGTGTGTGAGGAGACCTGAAAGTGGCACATGGCAGAGTGTGGCGATGGAGACAGCAGCAATGGGAGGCCGTACAGGGACCCATGAGAGACTCTGGACTTGGCAGCAGCATGAGGAGGTGGTATAGGGGCCCATGGCAGATTAGGGGCCTGGCAGCAGCAATGGGAGGCCCGTAATCTGCCAGCACCCTATGTCAAAAAATTCTACACACCAGCAGTGTGTGAAGAGACCTGAAAGTGGCACATGGCAGAGTGTGGCGATGGAGACAGCAGCAATGGGAGGCCGTACAGGGACCCATGAGAGACTCTGGACCTGGCAGCAGCATGAGGAGGCGGTATATAGGGGCCTATGGCAGATTAGGGGCCTGGCAGCAGCTATGGGAGGCCCGTAACCTGCCAGCACCCTTTGTCAAAAAATTCTACACACCAGCAGTGTGAGGAGACCTGAAAGTGGCACATGGCAGAGTGTGGCGATGGAGACAGCAGCAATGGGAGGCCGTATAGGGACCCATGAGAGACTCTGGACTTGGCAGCAGCATGAGGAGGCGGTATATAGGGGCCCATGGCAGATTAGGGGCCTGGCAGCAGCTATGGGAGGCCCGTAATCTGCCAGCACCCTATGTCAAAAAATTGAAAACACAAGCAGTGTGAAGAGACCTGAATGTGGCACATGGCAGAGTGTGGCGATGGAGACAGCAGCAATGGGAGGCCGTACAGGGACCCATGAGAGACTCTGGACCTGGCAGCAGCATGAGGAGGCGGTATATAGGGGCCCATGGCAGATTAGGGGCCTGGCAGCAGCTATAGGAGGCCCGTAATCTGCCAGCACCCTATGTCAAAAAATTCAACACACCAGCAGTGTGTGAGGAGACCTGAAAGTGGCACATGGCAGAGTGTGGCGATGGAGACAGCAGCAATGGGAGGCCGTATAGGGACCCATGAGAGACTCTGGACTTGGCAGCAGCATGAGGAGGCGGTATATAGGGGCCCATGGCAGATTAGGGGCCTGGCAGCAGCTATAGGAGGCCCGTAATCTGCCAGCACCCTATGTCAAAAAATTCAACACACCAGCAGTGTGTGAGGAGACCTGAAAGTGGCACATGGCAGAGTGTGGCGATGGAGACAGCAGCAATGGGAGGCCGTACAGGGACCCATGAGAGACTCTGGACCTGGCAGCAGCATGAGGAGGCGGTATATAGGGGCCTATGGCAGATTAGGGGCCTGGCAGCAGCTATAGGAGGCCCGTAATCTGCCAGCACCCTATGTCAAAAAATTCTACACACCAGCAGTGTGTGAGGAGACCTGAAAGTGGCACATGGCAGAGTGTGGCGATGGAGACAGCAGCAATGGGAGGCCGTACAGGGACCCATGAGAGACTCTGGACCTGGCAGCAGCATGAGGAGGCGGTATATAGGGGCCTATGGCAGATTAGGGGCCTGGCAGCAGCTATAGGAGGCCCGTAATCTGCCAGCACCCTATGTCAAAAAATTCTACACACCAGCAGTGTGTGAGGAGACCTGAAAGTGGCACATGGCAGAGTGTGGCGATGGAGACAGCAGCAATGGGAGGCCGTACAGGGACCCATGAGAGACTCTGGACTTGGCAGCAGCATGAGGAGGCGGTATAGGGGCCCATGGCAGATTAGGGGCCTGGCAGCAGCAATGGGAGGCCCGTAATCTGCCAGCACCCTATGTCAAAAAATTCTACACACCAGCAGTGTGTGAGGAGACCTGAAAGTGGCACATGGCAGAGTGTGGCGATGGAGACAGCAGCAATGGGAGGCCGTACAGGGACCCATGAGAGACTCTGGACCTTACAGCAGCATGAGAAGGCGGTATATAGGGGCCCATGGCAGATTAGGGGCCTGGCAGCAGCTATGGGAGGCCCGTAATCTGCCAGCACCCTATGACAAAAAATGGAACACACCAGCAGTGTGTGAGGAGACCTGAAAGTGGCACATGTTTGAGGCATGATTCATGGCGGATTTAGTCAGTTGTGTCAGGAACTGGTGGTTTGAAATCCAGACTAATCCACGCCTGATTCATTTTCACAAACGTGAGTCTCTCCACACTTTGGGTGGACAGTCGTGTCCTCCGCGGAGTTACAATACCTCCTGCCGCACTAAACACGCGCTCCGATGCCACGCTACTGGCCGGGCATGACAGCCTTTCAAGGGCAAATTCAGCTAGTTGGGGCCAAAGGTCAAGTTTCGTTGCCCAGTAGTCAAGGGGATTGTCTACCTCGGTTGGCAGGGTGCTGTCCAAGTAGGCCCAAGCCTGTTGTTTGAGGTCCTGCTCCAGGTCCACCTGATGCTGCTGCTGCTGCTGCTGCTGCTGCGGCTGGTTAGTAGTTTCCTCACTGCGCTGGTGAAGAAAGCTACTCATCATCGACTGCAGACTGAGGCAGCCACTGCTGGTGGAGCTGCCACTGCTCCTACCACCCCACCCCTCCCCTGCTGCCATGGCAGCGGAACGCGAGCGCACAGGGCCCACAGTGTCTGAGGATGGACGTTGGCGCACAAAGGCAGAGACCAACTGACTACATAGGTGGTTTTTATAGTACGTTATTTTGGCCTCCCTCTCAGCAGGTGTGAAAAAGGCCACCATTTTTGAATGGTAGCGAGGGTCCAACAAGGTGGACAGCCAAAAGTCATCCCTCTGTCTGATGGTTATTATTCGGCTGTCGCTACGCAAGCAAGCGAGCATGCTATGGGCCATTTGTGCCAAGGAATGCGAGGGACTCCCTACCTCCATCTCCACAGCATACTGCCACGGTGCGTCTGGGTCCTCTGTCTCCTCCTCCTCCTCCTCTACCAGATGCTCCTGCTCCTCCACTCCTGTCCGCTGAGTGGAAAAACCACCCATTTCACTCAATAATTCCTGAGCACAAATGTCCTCCTCTACCTCCTCCTCTTCTTCCTGTCCTGCCCCCACAGGGGTCATGTGGCGTTGAGATCTGTGCGCCACGTCTACCGCACCCTGACCAGCCATTGTTAACAGCATTTGTTCAAGGACGTGCAACAGAGGAATGACGTCGTTCATCCCATAGTCCTGCCGACTCACGAATAGCGTGGCCTCCTCAAAGGGCCTGAGCAAGCGGCAGGTGTCACGCATGAGCTGCCAATGGCTGACATCGAAGTTACACAGGGGAGTACCTTTATCCGCTTGTAACATCAGGAAATCGGTGATGGCCTTTCGCTGCTCGTAAAGGCGGTCTAACATGTGTAGGGTTGAATTCCACCTTGTTGCAACGTCGCAGATCAGGCGATGATGTGGAATTCCGTTCTGCCGCTGCAGCTCAAGGAGGGTGTGCTTTGCGGTGTAGGAATGGCTGAAATGCATGCAAAGTTTACGTGACATTTTAAGGATGTCTTGCAGTGGGATGGTGGATTTTAGGAACCGCTTGACAACCAGATTGAACACGTGAGCCATGCATGGCGCATGGCACAACCTTCCTTGACGCAGAGCAGACACCATGTTCTTTCCGTTGTCGGTCAACATGGTTCCGATTTTCAGTTTGCGCGGAGACAGCCATCTGTCGATTTCTCTGTTCATTACACTCAGAAGTTCCTCCCCTGTGTGACTACGTTCGCCAAGGCATACCAGGTGCAGAACAGCGTGACACCGTTGCGCCCTGCACATGTGATATGCCGGTCGGGTAATGGGACTTGGCACGGGGGTGGCGGCTGAGGACACGGCGGAAGAAGAGGTGGTAGAGGCGGACATCTTTGCCGGACCAAGGACGTGCAAACGTGGAGGCAAAAGCGGCGTGACCTGTCCAAGTTGCTGGTGCGGCTGTGCCGGCACCACGTTCACCCAGTGGGCCGTAAATGACATGTACTGTCCCTGACCGTAGTTACAGCTCCACACGTCGGCGCTGCCGTGCACTTTGGCAGAGACCGACATGCTTAAAGACTGGCCCACCATGTCTTCTACATGTGAATGCAGGGCTGGCACTGCCTTTTTGGCGAAGAAATGACGGCTTGGCACTCTCCACCGCGGCGCGGCACAAGCCATCATTTCTCTGAAAGGTGCTGAGTCCACCACTTGGAAAGGGAGGGACTGCAGCACCAGCAACTTGGACAGGAGGACGTTCAGCTTTTGCACCGTCGGGTGCGTGCTCGCAAACTGTTGTCTCTTGGAAACGGATTCCAAGAAAGACTGCTGACGGAATCCGTGAAGAGGAGTAGCAGGAGAAGGAGCATCTGAACGAGCGGAAGATGCCAATGAGCGACAACTCCCCTCAGCAGAGGTGTTGGAGCCTTGACTGGCTGATGGAGGGCGATTGACGTCGGGTGACGGAGCAAGTAACGGAGCGGGTGATGGAGCAGGGGCTGGGGCGGGCAGAACCGCCGTATCTTTATCACGGTTTTCCCAGGCCACCAAATGGCGACGCTGCATATGCTGCCGCAACGCTGTAGTCCCAACATGGGCCCCCTGGCCACGCTTGACTTTCTGGCCACATAGTCGACATACGGCTACGTTTACTTCCTCGGGCGGCTTGACGAAAAATTGCCACACCGCCGAGTAGGAAACTTTGCCCCCGATACTCCTCACTGGCTGACTGCTGCTTCCTCCGTGCACACCAGCACCACTACTGGCCGTGGTGGTAGGCTGCAGTGTAGCTGGTGCTCTACTCCGTGGCCGTTTGGCTCCACTGACACTGCTTCCACTGACACTGCTGCGACCCTGCTGCTGTCTCCTGGGCAACCCACCGACTGTTTCGCTCACTGCCAAGCTGCCACCCTCTTCTCCTGATGATGCGGAAGAAATTGCCTGATGACGACGAGGCTGCCAAGTGCGATCAACCTCCTCATCATCAAGTAGGGTCTCCGCCTCACTACTATCCCCCTCGGCTGCGTCTGGGTCAGGAGACAGACCTGTCTCTAGACCGGCTACCGGGCCACTCTCCTCGCCACTACTTCTTCGCCTGGCTGCTGAAAAGGCGGATGTCTCCCCCCGTTCCTGACCGCCCTCTGTTAGCTCTTCCTCACTGTACAGTGGGGCTGAGCCCACAGCATGCGATACTTCGCTTGGTGAGGGAACACCAAAGGACAGGGGCAGGTAGAGGACACGTGATTTCAGTGAGCTTGGTCCCGGGCCATGCCAACTAACGGTTGTGTCTGACGTACCCACCGACCGTTGGCTGTAGGTGTCAGAGGTGACCTGGGAAGAGGAAGACGACCGAGCCAACCAATCGATGACGGCAGGGTTGTCGGTGGAGACACGACCGCTGGATGACACCGGGAGCACTGGCCTCTGGCTGCGAATAGTGCTGCCTCGACCCCTTCCTCTGCTGCCACGTCTGCTCGCTCCTAAAACATTGCCTCCTCTGCCACTCCTCTGCATGTTGTCTGACATACTCTTTAATTAAACGATTATGTGTCCCTGAGTAACAATTCTGTGTCCCTGAGTAACAATTCTGTGTCTGTGCGAGTAACAATTCTGTGGCCCTAAGTAACAGTTCTGTGGCCCTCAGTAACAATTCTGTGTCCCTGATTAACGTTTCTGTGGCCCCAAGTAACAGTTCTGTGGCCCTCAGTAACAATTCTGTGTCTGTGCGAGTAACAATTCTGTGTCTGTGCGAGTAACAATTCTGTGGCCCTAAGTAACAGTTCTGTGGCCCTCAGTAACAGTTCTGTGTCCCTGAGTAACAATTCTGTGTCTGTGCGAGTAAGAATTCTGTGTCTGTGCGAGTAACAATTCTGTGGCCCTAAGTAACAGTTCTGTGGCCCTCAGTAACAGTTCTGTGTCCCTGAGTAACAATTCTGTGTCTGTGCGAGTAACAATTCTGTGGCCCTAAGTAACGGTTCTGTGGCCCTCAGTAACAGTTCTGTGTCCCTGTGTAACAATTCTGTGTCTGTGCGAGTAACAATTCTGTGGCCCTAAGTAACAGTTCTGTGGCCCTCAGTAACAATTCTGTGTCCCTGATTAACGTTTCTGTGGCCCCAAGTAACAGTTCTGTGGCCCTCAGTAACAATTCTGTGTCTGTGCGAGTAACAATTCTGTGTCTGTGCGAGTAACAATTCTGTGGCCCTAACAGTTCTGTGGCCCTCAGTAACAATTCTGTGTCCCTGATTAACGTTTCTGTGGCCCCAAGTAACAGTTCTGTGGCCCTCAGTAACAATTCTGTGTCTGTGCGAGTAACAATTCTGTGTCTGTGCGAGTAACAATTCTGTGGCCCTAAGTAACAGTTCTGTGGCCCTCAGTAACAATTCTGTGTCCCTGATTAACGTTTCTGTGGCCCCAAGTAACAGTTCTGTGGCCCTCAGTAACAATTCTGTGTCTGTGCGAGTAAGAATTCTGTGTCTGTGCGAGTAACAATTCTGTGGCCCTAAGTAACAGTTCTGTGGCCCTCAGTAACAGTTCTGTGTCCCTGAGTAACAATTCTGTGTCTGTGCGAGTAACAATTCTGTGGCCCTAAGTAACAGTTCTGTGGCCCTCAGTAACAATTCTGTGTCCCTGATTAACGTTTCTGTGGCCCCAAGTAACAGTTCTGTGGCCCTCAGTAACAATTCTGTGTCTGTGCGAGTAACAATTCTGTGGCCCTAAGTAACAGTTCTGTGGCCCTCAGTAACAATTCTGTGTCCCTGATTAACGTTTCTGTGGCCCCAAGTAACAGTTCTGTGGCCCTCAGTAACAATTCTGTGTCTGTGCGAGTAACAATTCTGTGTCTGTGCGAGTAACAATTCTGTGGCCCTAACTAACAGTTCTGTGGCCCTAAGTAACAGTTCTGTGTCCCTGAGTAACAATTCTGTGTCTGTGCGAGTAACAATTCTGTGTCTGTGCGAGTAACAATTCTGTGGCCCTAAGTAACGGTTCTGTGGCCCTCAGTAACAGTTCTGTGTCCCTGAGTAACAATTCTGTGTCTGTGCGAGTAACAATTCTGTGGCCCTAAGTAACAGTTCTGTGGCCCTCAGTAACAATTCTGTGTCCCTGATTAACGTTTCTGTGGCCCCAAGTAACAGTTCTGTGGCCCTCAGTAACAATTCTGTGTCTGTGCGAGTAACAATTCTGTGGCCCTAAGTAACAGTTCTGTGGCCCTCAGTAACAATTCTGTGTCCCTGATTAACGTTTCTGTGGCCCCAAGTAACAGTTCTGTGGCCCTCAGTAACAATTCTGTGTCTGTGCGAGTAACAATTCTGTGTCTGTGCGAGTAACAATTCTGTGGCCCTAACTAACAGTTCTGTGGCCCTAAGTAACAGTTCTGTGTCCCTGAGTAACAATTCTGTGTCTGTGCGAGTAACAATTCTGTGTCTGTGCGAGTAACAATTCTGTGGCCCTAAGTAACGGTTCTGTGGCCCTCAGTAACAGTTCTGTGTCCCTGTGTAACAATTCTGTGTCTGTGCGAGTAACAATTCTGTGGCCCTAAGTAACAGTTCTGTGGCCCTCAGTAACAATTCTGTGTCCCTGATTAACGTTTCTGTGGCCCCAAGTAACAGTTCTGTGGCCCTCAGTAACAATTCTGTGTCTGTGCGAGTAACAATTCTGTGTCTGTGCGAGTAACAATTCTGTGGCCCTAACAGTTCTGTGGCCCTCAGTAACAATTCTGTGTCCCTGATTAACGTTTCTGTGGCCCCAAGTAACAGTTCTGTGGCCCTCAGTAACAATTCTGTGTCTGTGCGAGTAACAATTCTGTGTCTGTGCGAGTAACAATTCTGTGGCCCTAAGTAACAGTTCTGTGGCCCTCAGTAACAATTCTGTGTCCCTGATTAACGTTTCTGTGGCCCCAAGTAACAGTTCTGTGGCCCTCAGTAACAATTCTGTGTCTGTGCGAGTAAGAATTCTGTGTCTGTGCGAGTAACAATTCTGTGGCCCTAAGTAACAGTTCTGTGGCCCTCAGTAACAGTTCTGTGTCCCTGAGTAACAGTTCTGTGTCTGTGCGAGTAACAATTCTGTGGCCCTAAGTAACAGTTCTGTGGCCCTCAGTAACAATTCTGTGTCCCTGATTAACGTTTCTGTGGCCCCAAGTAACAGTTCTGTGGCCCTCAGTAACAATTCTGTGTCTGTGCGAGTAACAATTCTGTGTTTGTGCGAGTAACAATTCTGTGGCCCTAACTAACAGTTCTGTGGCCCTCAGTAACAATTCTGTGTCTGTGCGAGTAACAATTCTGTGTCTGTGCGAGTAACAATTCTGTGTCTGTGCGAGTAACAATTCTGTGTCTGTGCGAGTAACAATTCTGTGGCCCTAAGTAACGGTTCTGTGGCCCTCAGTAACAGTTCTGTGTCCCTGTGTAACAATTCTGTGTCTGTGCGAGTAACAATTCTGTGGCCCTAAGTAACAGTTCTGTGGCCCTCAGTAACAATTCTGTGTCTGTGCGAGTAACAATTCTGTGTCTGTGCGAGTAACAATTCTGTGTCTGTGCGAGTAACAATTCTGTGGCCCTAAGTAACAGTTCTGTGGCCCTCAGTAACAATTCTGTGTCTGTCCCTGAGTAACAATTCTGTGGCCCTAACTAAAGTTTCTGTGGCCCTAAGTAACAATTCTCTGGCACTCAGTAACAATTCTGTCTGTCCCTGAGTAACAATTCTGTGGCCCTAATAACGTTTCTGTGGCCCTAAGTAACAATTCTCTGGCACTCAGTAACAATTCTGTCTGTCCCTGAATATGAATTCTGTGGCCCTAACTAGCGTTTCTTTGTCCCTAAGTAACGATTCTGTGGCCCTAATTAACAATTCTGTGTCCCTGAGTAATAGTTCTCTGTCCCTAAGTATCGTTTCTCTGTCCCCAAGTATCGTTTCTGTGGCCCTAACTCTGTCCCTGTCCCTAATACAGAGCGGTCTGCCTCTGTTCAATGACTGCAGGCAAATGAAGAATTCCAAAATGGCCGCTATTTATAGCTCGACCATTACACAGTGCTAGCTGGCTGGCTGCTGATTGGCTGATGCGATCACATGTCGTTGAGGAATGCATTATGGGTCAGCGCGCCTTGTCTGCGCGCCTTCCCAGACATCCCCGCTCCGTCGCCGCACATGTCAGCCGCCATTTTCGGAAAAATTTCGATTTTTCCGATATTCGACTCGAATTCCACTTCGGCTACTTCGATTCGCTCATCTCTAACCACCACCTCTGCACGCACCAGCATTGTGTGCTTTGGCTGCATACAAATTGAACAGTTTGTATGTGGCAAGAATGTATGTGGCCTCCAATCGTGGTGAGAAGTGGTGGTGCCGGTCACTGCTGACTGTGGTCACTCACACACACTGTGCGCATGATGTTAGTTTCCCTGGCAACATAAATTGCAGATTCTCACCAGCGGCCACCCGCTGTAAGGAATGGGTATTTACAGTCTGCTCTCTTTCTAGCGTTAGCCCTTTGAAGAGTGATTTGTGGATAACTTTTCAGAGGGCATTTGACAGGGGGTGAGGAGACATTATGTTATCTCCTGCTTTAATCCCTAGATGCCAGCACCACCATGTTGCAACCACATGAATTGCATGCAGTTGCAGAGTGGTTGCTGCTTGGCTCCATTCACTTGAATGGATTTTCAGTGGGTGGTACTGCCCATTGAATGGGACAGGGGGTTTAATTATTAGCACCAACCTTAGGCAAAGCATCGTGGCAGTAGCATGTGTGCACCCCTATTTGATGCCCATGCAGATTATGGGGAAGCTGTGGCAGAGTGTGACTTTTGATCTCTATGTGGAAGCAGTGGCTTCTCTTCAGAGGTCTGCTACACCCCCTGCTAAGTTAGACGGATAACACTACAATCAGCAGAGCTCACACTGCCTGCCGATTCTATATCTCTGGCTCTTCAATCAGCAGCAGAGGTTTCATGAGAAGACAATAAATATTAGGACAAAAAATTTAACTGTATTAAATGAATGTCTTTGATTTGAAGGATTGGATTATGGCAGGGGGGTTGCAAGCCAGTCCCCTAGCCTGAGGGTGGTCAGAAAGTGCATACAGGTCCCTATACACTTGTAGGTTTTTGGGCTGTTTTAGGTATGAGTGGTCTATTTATAAAAGAACAATGACACAAGCATTTGTCTAGGATGCACAAACGTCCTCATATTTCCTTTAATACTATGACTTCCTATGATTGTCAGCTCCATCTAGTGGCCCTTGATCACTGTCACACCAGTAATACTGTCCTTAATCACCACCACATCTGTCACTGTGTCCCTGATCACTGCCACACCAGTCATATTGTACCTAATCACTGCCACACTAGTCATATTGTCCCTCATCACCACCACACCAGTTACAGTACCCTTGATCACTGCCACACCAGTTACTGTGTCCCTGATCACTGCCACACCAGTCATATTGTACCTAATCACTGCCACACTAGCCATATTGTTCCTCATCACCACCACACCAGTTACAGTACCCCTGATCACTGCCACACCAGTTACAGTGTCCCTGATCATGACAACATTGCAGTGATGCCTCTGCCTGCCACCTGCACTAACCCTGGCCTGTATATTGACCACATTTCTGCCTGCTGTCTGGACTGATCCTTTGCCTGTTTACTGACCCTGTTTCTGCCTGCAACATGAATTGACCCATCTGCACATCCCGCTGACTACATCAGTGCAAGACACCAGGCCAGTGGACATGATATTCCTGGGGCAGCCATGTACAAGTAGGCTAAGCTTGCTGGAAGTGTAGGAACTGGTACTGCTATACATGACGCTATATTCCCTGACCACTCATACAGTAACTTTTTCTGCGATGGCAGAAAAAGACAGAGTGGTCCATAGAGTCTGCCCGTTTTTTTTTGTTTGTTAACTTTTTTGTCTGAGTATAGATCTATGCTTGTCCCACGCAAGTTTAAAGTTAAAAATATTTTATTAAATTGACAACTTTGTGAAAATACTCATTTTCATTTCCTTTCCGCATTTTACAAAAACATGTGGCAAAAAAAAAGAAACCTTCAAAAGACTCACCATGCCTCTTAAAAATACCTTGGGGTGTTTACTCTGCAAAATGTGGTAATTTTTTGGGAGGTTTCTTTGATAAGTAGTCAGGAAATTAGCTGCATAATTTATCTCCCTAGAACACCTAAAGGTGCTCCTTGGATTTTGGGCCCCTCTATGTAACTCAGCTGTGAAAACGCCTCATTCATGTGGTATCACCATACTTGAGAGGCGTAGCAGATTATGTTTTGGGGTGTAATTCTAAGTATGCCCATGATGTGTGTATGAAATAGTTTATCATATTGACACCTTTGTGTCAACATTTTCATTTTTTCCTGCATTTTACAAAAATGCATGGAGAAAAATTACATTTTTAAAAGGCTGATTATGCCTTTCAGAAAATACCCTGGAGTGTTTTCTTTCCAAAATGGGGTGTTTTCCCTGTCGTCACGCTACTGGACCTCCAAAAATTGGATAAGTAGTCAAGAAGTTACATGCATAATTTACATGTAATTTATGCTTTTTGAAGCCCTAAGATGCTCCTTAGATTGTGGGCCCCTATATGCATCTAGGGTGTGAAAATTTCTCACACGTGTGGTATACCCATAATTGGAATGCATATCAGAATGTGTTTTGGGGTGTAATTCTAAGTATGCCTATGCTGTTTGTGAGAAATAACTTGTTAAAATGGCAACTTTTTAAAAATTTCTTAATTTTCCAAAAAATCATGGCAAAAAATACAACTTAAAAAAACCTCACCATGTCTCCTACTAAATGCCTTGGGTGTATACTTTCCACAAGGGGTTATTTAGTGGGGTACTTGTACTGTCTTGGCTATTTAAGGCCACAAGAAATGAGACAGGCAGTCAGCACATCAGGACTGATCAATTTTCAAATATACAGTATATACCATTGTCTGTAGACTTTATACCTTTCACAAAGATTCAATAATATACACTGATTTGGGTTATTTTTGCAGAACACATCGTGGTCTAAATTTATGAAGAAATGTTATTTATTTGCAAAATTTTATAACAGAAACTAAGATACTTTTTTTTCCAAACATTTTGGTATACCCAATGGTAACTAAATACCATCAAAAGAAGCTCTGTCTCAAAAAAATCTAAAAATGTAATTTGGGTAAAGTGTAGCATGACTGAGTAATTGCCATTCAAAGCGTGAGAACACTGAAATCTGAAAATTGGCCTGGGTAGGAAGGGGGTTATAGTGTCCAGTATTGAGGTGGTTAATAACAACTGGGTTTTTATTTTTTTACTATATAAAGGGAAAAAAGAGCAAAAGTCTGGGGTGAAAATAGGAATATTCACCTACCTGTAAATTCCATATCTTGGAGTACAGTATAGGATACAAGAACCTTATTTTTAGACTTAAAACTGGCTTATATGCGTTACATTAGGTAGATTGGATAGTGGCTAAGCTTTTGTTGGGAAAGTACCCTAGAGCATCCCTTTAACCCTGCCCACTCCGTGATGCTTCAGTTTTGTCAGAAAGCAGTAAAAAGATTACAATGGAAAAGAGGAGAGGTACCTTTGCCCTGTATGTACTTCCAAGATATGGAATTTATAGGTACAGTATGTCAAAATTCTTATTATCTTACTTGTGCAGTACAGGACACAGGAACTTTATTCTTAGACCATGGGATATCCCTAAGCAATAATTCAAGGGATGGGTAAATTTGGTCAACAAACAGCCACCTGGCACAAAAAGTGTAAAAAACAGGTGGTTAATGCTGAATAACCTTGACATTGGGGAGAATGGACCCAGGTAGGGAAGGATGGACTCATTCTTAGATGGCACAAGCCCTAGCAAGTCAGGGTATCCACTCAGCCAGATGGAAGAGAAGGAAGAAGTCTCAGAGAAGAAACAGCTTGGGAAAGATCTGAAAAGATATCAGTTCCCAAGGAATATGTGGCAGGTAACCATAGATGACCATTCTGATGCCATCCATAAAGTGAATTGGGTGTTTTTAGACACATCTTTTGGGTAGTTCATGGAGACAGAGAATGATACTGTCAAAAAAGTGATATGAAGAGCTTCAGGGAAAAAAGGAGCCAATTACCTAATGAATTTTGTAGCATAGGAAAAATTGATGGCTCCCAGAAATAAGGGGAGTCCAGATAGAACTAAAGCTACCAGATGCCACAGGGAGAATAAGGCTCTATTTCATAAAGAAATCTTATTTTGTGGTGACACCTAGCATGTGAAAGTGAGGGCTCTACTTTGGTGAGGGCACCAAATCTATATAAATTAAACTATTTCTCTACTATACTTTTGATTTTTGTTGAAGGTTTGATCACCTTAAAAATCTTTACTTCTCCATGACTCCCTCCCCTTTTCTTTTTGGGGGTGTCTTTTATGGAATTTTTTGTTCATAGTAGTCTTGGGGATGGTGCCAGTAGATTTTAAGTGACAAGACCTAATAATGTCCCAGAGGGATAAAGAAGATTGCAACAGGCAACAAGGAAGATCAACTTTGCAACAGAGAGTGCAAAACCTGGGATGTTAAGAAAAGATTCCCCTGGATGAATCAAGACCTGCATACAACCCAGGACTAGGTGTTTGGTTATTCCATGCCAAGGAAGTTTAATGCTGAGAAATGGAACCAATTTCTGGGATGAGTTTTCCCATCATTAAATAGTTCATAACTATCCCACATGTCAGATTGTAAAGTATGGGAAAAATATATGAATACTCCCCTGAAGGAAGAGCCCCAACCCAAAGGTTCGAATGTGTTTCACTGGTGTGCATCAGTGAATTAGGGATGCTGGAAGATTTCTGGGTGAATTATGTAGGGCAGCTATACGGAGTTGGCCATTACAGTTTAAAGTGTCAATTTTAGGGACAGCAGAATGGCTTCACAGCTCATAAGGCAAGCTACCTGACATAAACAATATCAGAAAGCAGCACTAAATACAAATATAAAATAAATACAACAACATAAAGAATAATTTGTGACATATATAAAATAAATCAGAAGTAAAAGTGAAAAAATGTGAGATATCATGAAAGTCCTTTCAAAATATAGTTTTAAAGGTCCCAAAAAGTGAAAAACGTGAAATCAAGAAAAAGTCCTTTCAGAATCCATATAATACTGAAAGTGTTTCCACACTCCAACTTCCTGTTAGATAGAAGTGACACCATTTAGGGAACCTCGTTCCAGACAATGTGGACCATTAGAATGTAAATGGTCAAAAGCGTTTGATATATCTTTTAACCACAATTCTTCAGGCATGAGGCACAGTATACATGTCACATTAAAAGCAAACTCCAAAACCACAAAAAGCGAATGAATGAAATAGATTAGCTTCCAAAGTAGCAGGCTGAAACTGTACCGTTTCTTTAAAAAAAAAAAAAAAAAAGACATCATTGGGGAGTCTCTCGACGATGTAATTTTTTTGAGGAAATGTGTTGGGTGTGGCCATGATGCAGGGGCAGACTGACAACTCATGGGGCCCCCGGGCAATAGGGGATCATGGGGCCCCTGTGTCCTTGCCCAAACTCAAAAAAGCCTATGAAAAAGGTACCAGGGGCATCTCGTGGGGCCCCCTACTGACCCCGGGCCCTTGGGCAGCGCCCGAGTTTCCAAATGGTCAGTCCGCCCCTGCCATGAGGTGATATCATCATGCATACCCACCTATTGGAGCCTGGTACGGTTTCAGTCTGGTACTTTGGAAGCTAATCTATTTCATTCTTTTTTTTTTTAATTTAAATATTATTTATTTTCCATATATATTGCACATTTCAGCATTATTCTCATACAAATTTACATATCTTTAATAACATTTCTAACTATCTCTATTCCCATTTACCACCCCTCCTCAATCTAATTTCCCCCCCACCCGAGGGAAAAAAAAAAAAAAAATCTATTTCATTCATTCCCTTTGTGCAGTTTTGGAGTTTGCTTTTAATGTGATGTGTATAATGCTACACAGTGCCGTTAGTGACTGTGCTTATATATATTTAAACTGGTTTACCTTAGTGGTTTTTATTAAATGTGTTTTTTACACACTACACTATGAGTATGCACCGTTTTTATTTTTGCCAAACTTCTAATGCTGGTGGAGAGATTCCGATGGAGGATGTGCCTTATGCCTGAACAATCATGGTTTAAAGATATCTCTAAGCACTTTGACCATTTACATTCTAATGGTCCACATTGTCTGTTAAGAGGCTTCCTAAATGGTGTCACTTGATGATGGATGCACATTCTTTCTAATAGGAAGTTGGAGTGTGGGGACACCTTCAGCATTATATGGATTGTGACATTTTTTTTCTTGATTTCACGTTTATCACTGTACTAAAATAAAGCCATGTCAGTACACTTGCTAGGGTGAAGGACAATCTTCGCGTGCAGAAGGTTTATAAGAAGGACCAGTGAAAAGTTTATCGCAAACAGATGGCCTTGCAGCAGAAGATGACACCTGAAGGGGGCAAACAGAACATTCCTGTAAGGTAGATCGTATCATGTCAATAGGGAGGTGTATTTATGAAACGTGAAGTTGGAACCCCCTTACCTCCATCACCACCTCAATGTATTTCTCAAGGGAATTTCCAAAGAGGAACTCATCTGCAAAGGGGATGCATACAGGCACCTTTCCTGAGCAGGATCAACAGACTAAGCTCTAAGCCATAAAATTTGCACATATGCAAAAAAAAAAGGGCCATCTAGACATTTGGTAAATCACAGTCTCCATGGTGTCTACGCAGAATAATAGAACCAATAGCAAAAGCTATAATCTTGCAGAAAGCATATGATTGTCTATATCAGGAGATAGTTCACTAATGAGTTCTCCAGCCAAGTTTGCCATAGTTTGGGCAATAGATAAGGTGACAAATGCTGCCTGCAAGCCTGGACTTGGCAGTGCAAAGGATGACTTCAAAAGAATCTCCAAACACCTATCCCTTGAAGCATTGAATTAGATTTTCAATAGAAACAGTAGATTAATTATTTAGTGCAATATATAACAATAAATTTAATGAACATTTTACAATGGTGCACTTTTTTAAATATCCACCGGGACCCTTGACTTCATAGACTTTTGTTCTGGAAAAACTCTCATAAGCAGAGCAATCCTTGCATTGTATCGATACTGTACTGTCTCCCTTTAATCTTTTAAAGTAATGCACAAGCTGTTGGCACTCTATAAATCCTGTATCTTAAAAATAATAACAGTAATTTATCTTATGTTGTTCTTGGAATTCTTACTTACTGTTTCATGGTTGCCAGTACATAGTAAGTGATGAGATCCATCAGCTAAATTAAAAAAATAGTTGTCAAGTTACATATTGCACATCCTCTAATAAATCTGCTTAAAAAAATAAAATAATTTACACAAACCTAGCAACTTTAGGAACAAAAGGCAAATTACACTTTTATTCAGCAGCAACAAAATAAGAGTTATATAGATATTCCAGCTGTTTAGATAGATGTACATTGTACTGAAATTGCACTAACTGCTTGAGTTTTTTCTAACATTGATTTTAACTGTTCTTCAAAGCAATGATTTAGATATAAAAGCATTTATTTATTTAGTCATCAGTATACCATATTTGAGTATGATTAACTCCATGAGTGAATACATGATATAAAGGTTGAGGTGGTAAAGTGCTAATTAAAAGGTCAAATTTCAGTTTAAAATAAAAAAACAAAAATCCAGATTGATCCATATGTAGCAATAGACTGTTGCTGTTATGACAAATTTCTGCTGACATGCAGCCAGAAGGCATAGGGGTACAGACAGAGAATGGTGTCCAATGAGATCAGTTTGGTAAGAACTCTTCATCTGGCTCTTTATTGCTAGCACAGACATAGGCCAGAGGCACTGTTCAGTGTTTTAGGTAGCCTGTGTGCCTTGTATTGAAAAGTGAATGTCAGATGAAAAAGAAAAAATCTTCAAAGTATATAATCATTCCAACCCCTTGCATTGGCCAGTTCTGGATACAAATGTATTACTGATAAGATTAATATTACATAATAAAATATTTCATATAACAAAACTAGTAGTAACAGCATTTAATTGTTATAATGATACATAAATATTATATAAATAACAATGCTTCAGGACCACTCAAAGAGCACTTTTTAAACACTTTGTTTTAACTGATATTCTCCGCCAGGACATTATAATAGTCTCCTTTGCATTTATTAGTTATTAGTTATTACCTATATTTGCTATATTATGTCTGTACAAGGCATTGGAGTGTCTACTATAACACTGTTCAACAGGTAAAAAGTTTTGGGCATAAAATTAGCTAATCTTACATAATTTTGGGGTGCTGAAAATGAAAATGACCCTAAAAAATTTTGATTGGCTCTAGTTTCCATGATATATTCACCCATCTAATGACGTAAGCCATTCAAAATTATGATGCAACTTCAGCTGCATATTGCGCAATTGATACTGGTGACCAATAGAAAATTGCATGTATACTGAGATGATGCAATATTAGCCTTTAATTGCATCACTTCACTGCATGAAAGCTGCAGTATCTGTAACTGATTGTAGTTCGACAGCGTCTTTACATTTCGTTTTATGCTTATATAGGCTACTCAGTAATGCCTCGAACTTGTGTGAATAAAGCAGATAATTTCTGCCATATCTGCGGTGAAATAACTTTTATCTCACAAAAAAGGAGGATAACAGGAATGATTAAGAAAGCCTACAACTTGTATTTTGGCTGCAAGATAGGAGACCAGGACAAGAGCTGGGCACCACATATATGCTGCAATTCTTGTGGGACGGCACTGGAGCAATGGTTGAATGGAAAAAAGGCATCTATGCCTTTTGCTGTGCCAATGATTTGGAGAGAGCCAACAGATCATGTTAGTAATTGTTACTTTTGTATGGTGCCTCCAATTGTAAAAGGGCTAAATAAGAAGAAAAAGTTATCTGTGCACTATCCAAATATTCCATCGGCAATACGTCCAGTTCCTCATGGAGAGGGGCTACCAATTCCTAAAGCACCAGAATCCTTCGTGGTTGAGTCAAGTGAGGAAGAACCTGAAGCGTGTAGTCACGTGCAGTTGTAAGAGATAGCCCTTTCCTCGAATACAAGAGAAAAGCCAAGAGAAGCAAAACCGACACAAACTGAAGACAAAACTAGTGAGAATCCTAAGTATTAAAATGATTCAACTTAGCTTATGGCTATAATTTTTCTTGGTAATCCTATGCAATATATTATGCCATTTAGGCTTTGTTATGTAGTCAATATCACTTGCTTTATATTTGTGGAAAGACATCTATCTATATAATTATTGTGCATTATGTAGTCATTACACCTATAGTAGAAAACTTTCCGTTTACAGAAAAACTAGAGCCAATTGACAAATTTCATTGTTATATTTGAACTCAGAATGTGAAATTCATTAAGAAATGGATCCTTTTGTTTCCAAAACTGGCAAAAAATAAAAATTTGTTGAACAGTGTAATCTGTTGATAAAATTCTAATTGTAAGTATAAGGTTCAGTCATCAACAGTTAAAAGCCTTCTCTGGTCAAAAATGAGCATCTAACAATTTATTGGTAATAATGTATCTGTTTCCTTTGTGCATTCTGCAAAAGCACACTCAGTACATTTCTGGTGATGTCCTCTGTCAAACATATTCTTCCTTCCACCATCATAATTATTTTCTGTATACTGGAGATGAGCCACGATTGCCCACTCATTATTCTCAGGAGGAAATGTACCCTCATTGGCCCTTGTAGTCATCACCACTCTGGCCCTGGCATAATCCTTTTGATGTACAGAGTCTTGTTGGCAGGATTATAATAATGCCAGTGTTAGGCCTACCTGTTCTATTACCCACTCTGCTTCCCAAACTACTCAGTTCATGATTCAACTCAAGGACAGGAATAATCTTACCAAGAATCATGGGACAAGTCCCACACAACAGAAGGAAAAGTGCAGATGCAAGACCATCCTCTAGACATACAGGCAGTGAAATCAGAGGCTCCAGAATGATATCACAGGTAAAAAATATACTCAATTTCTTGTTTTTTTTTCAGAGAGCAAAATAAAAAATTACATTTGTTGGATGGGCAGATGTACTACACAGAATCAGAAAGCAGCGATCCCAGAAATGGGCTTTAACACTTTATTATGGAGTGTTAAAGCTGAATTCCAGATATGCTTTTTATTGCATACTTACGTTACAGCTTGGACCAATGTAAGTATGCATATCTTCCACTGGGGAAGCTGACAGATGTGGTAGGACAAGGGGTGGGCGGGAGGGGCGGCTGCCCTGGGTGCAGTGGTTTACTGTGGGAATGGGGGAAACTTTCTACTGTTACAAAGCTGATAAGGGTGATTGTGACAAATGACTTACAGCTGGGTGTAGGATCCCCTAGGTTTGCACATCATGAATGGGGGGGGGGGGGGCGCAGTTTGGCATCTTTGCCCTGGGCAGTGGATGACCTTGTCCCAGCACTGATACGGCATTATAATGTTCTTACAGTTTCCACCAGTCAACAAGCAACTGACCCCAGTAGAAGTAGAAGTCTCTGTATAACAGAGATAAACCAATAGATTACAAAGCTGATTATTTTGCTGCCCTGACCCAGAATATCAAATATAAAAACGTGTATAAAAATGCAATTAGCCTTTAAGTTAAAATCCCATTATTATATATGGTATCTATCTGTTACATACCCCTAACAGGCTCAGGCAAAGCTAAAATTAACAAAATTAATTCCTATTGACTGAATGATGCCTTCCTCAAATGTTGCTTAGATAAAAACATTTTGAATGTATACAATGTTCTTAGGAATGTGGTGTCATTGCTGACAATGTACAGTGCTCATATGCACCAGATATTTGTTTAACATTTTTATGTGCAAATATGCAAACAGGGTTTGTGTTTTTTGCACACAATATCCCAAACAATGATCATGCTCGTTTATTATCGTACCAATATTTTTTATGCATCTAGCTCCAAAATCACTAAAAACCATTTGCGTCAAAAATATCAAACTTTCTGGTAGGTGGCAGTGTTTGTTTTTGTATTACCTGATCACTTCAATCAGGTACTTGATTGCAACTATTAAAACAAAAAACTGAGAAAGGCTACATATCATCACTTAATATTATGACGTTTCTGCTTAACACGAACGTCACTACTCCTTCCATAGTAACATCTGTTGAACACCTCATGGCAGGCCTCTCCTTGTACCTGCCTATTTCTCTTGTGTCAAGAGAAATGTATCTTTGGCATAGAACTTCCTACTCTAATATATGCGATGTAGAGGGAGGGAGGGAATATCGCAGCATTAGACTTTGTAAGTGATTATTTACATTTAGCATGAGCCAGGGTTGTTGTTTATTTCCAAGAGGGAAGCTTTACTTTACTTTATTAGGAATAGTGGCAAGCTCACTTTAAAGATAATCTGTATTGAGATAACAAAGCTGCCACTGCTGACTTTCTTGTGAAAATGCTAGTTGCCTGGCTGTTTCTGACCTTATTACTTTAAGCCACTGCCTAACAAGCATAATGCTAGTAAAACCAGAAGCTAGTCAGAAAAAATCTAAATCTTTGGTTCAACATAATATCTAGGCAAGTAGCATTCTGAAGAATTCAATAATGACAGCCTATGTTTTTTCCTGGGTACAGGTTTCCCATAAAGGTGACCTTACATGGAATCATTGGTCTCCAAATTGCGGCCTGGGGGCCAGATGCTGCCCTTTGCTTGCTTTTTGCTGGCCCTTGGGACATTTTTCCCCCCACTGTCAACAAGAGAGGCATCGTTCCTGCTACTGACACCAACAGTGGGGCACTATTCCTCCCACCGACACCAATGATGGGCACTATTCCTCCCACTGACACCAACAATGGGGCACTATTCCTCCCCCTAATACTAACAATGGGGCACTATTCCTCCCCCTAATACCGACAATGGGACACTATTCCTTCCTTTGACACCAACAGTGGGGCCCTATTCCTTCCACTAATACCAAAGAGGGATCATTGTTTACTCCCATGAACACCAGGATATTTTCTACTCACGCTGGCCACAGTCTGGACCCCCTAAAGTTTGAAGGACAGTAAACTGGCTCTTTGTTTAGAATGTTGTTTAGAATGTTTGCTACCCTTGGCCTAGGTCAGTGGTCGGCAAGCCGCGGCTCGCGAGCCACATGCGGCTCTTTACACACTTTAATGCGGCTCTTCTGTGTGCTGGGCGCCCGCTCCCCTCCCTCCTCTCGGGCGGCCGCCCCAAAAGTCAGGACTCTGCAGCTAGCCCAGCAATGGGCAAACTACGGCCCGGCGGACCATTTAATCCGGCCCGCGGAGCGTGGCAAACATTGGCTGTCAGGATGTAGGCGGGGCAGCGTGACGAACTCCTCTCCTCTCACAGTCCGCCCTGAAGACCGGAACGGCGCGGGAACACGGCGAGAGGAACGCGCGGAGCAAAGCTAAGTGAATTGACACAATATTGGGAAAGAATTACTATAGGGGGGATGAATTACTATAGGGGGGATGAATAACTATATGGGGGATGAATTACTATGGGGGATGAATTACTATATGGGGATTAATTACTATGGGGGATGAATTACTATATGGGGGATGAATTACTATGGGGGATGAATTACTATGGGGGATGAATTACTATATGGGGGATGAATTACTATATGGGGGATGAATTTCTATATGGGGGATGAATTACTATGGGGGATGAATTACTATATGGGGGATGAATTACTATATGGGGGATGAATTACTATGGGGGATGAATTACTATATGGGGGATGAATTACTATGGGGGATGAATTACTATATGGGGGATGAATTACTATGGGGGATGAATTACTATATGGGGGATGAATTACTATGGGGGATGAATTACTATATGGGAGATGAATTACTATGGGGGATGAATTACTATATGGGGGATGAATTACTATATGGGGGATGAATTACTATGGGGGATGAATTACTATATGGGGGATGAATTACTATGGGGGATGAATTACTATATGGGGGATGAATTACTATGGGGGATGAATTACTATATGGGGGATGAATTACTATGGGGGATGAATTACTATGGGGGATGAATTACTATGGGGGATGAATTACTATATGGGGGATGAATTACTATATGGGGGATGAATTACTATGGGGGATGAATTACTATGGGGGATGAATTACTATATGGGGGATGTATTTTCAGTTTTAAAAATGTGGCTCTCAAAATAAATTTCAATCGTGGTTTTGGCGAGATTTGGCTCAGTTGAAAAAAAAGGTTGCCCACCACTGGCCTAGGTGATAGCTTCACACCAGCTGTATGAAAAAAGTTACATGAAAATAAAACATTTTAAAATAACAAATGCCTTTGTAACCCAGCTTTCCAATGCTTCTAGGAGGCGCAGGTGATGTCATTGTTGCATACTGAGAGAACTGGGTCATGAAATCTCAGGAAAATGTGCTCCATCACAATGAAGGAGAACCTTCTTCTGGAATCTGGAGCACCCAGCTCTACCCACAGTTACGTCACCTGTGACTCCTAGAAACAGCAGCAGTTGGATCCCAAGGTAAGGTTTGTTTGTTTTTTGTTGTTTTTTTAATGCTATATTTCTGTAGAAGGCCTGTTTTGAAGGATATTTCTACCCAGATGCATTTTCTCTTGTTTCCAGGTAAGTAGTTACTTTAGAAAGCAAGTGTACATTCCCCCTAGATAATAATTTTCATGATGAGTCAGAAGTTCTCCTCTGCATTTTTTTTTTAAATGAAAGGCAGCAATAAAGCAGCTGTTACAATTACAACACAAGAAGAATACACAATGCTGTGCCATTTGTAACATGTAAATGACTTTGAAGGGAGGACTTGCACCTTTTTCCAGAATAACTAAGTTTCAGGAAATCTGCAATTGGATTAGGAATCTTTTTGGCTACTTCATGAATCTCACAGATCTAGTTTTCAACATGAAACTGTACATCTATAATAAAACTAACAATATATAAATTAAAAAGATATATAATACAGTAAAGAGGAGAATATTAAGGGTTGTGCAATGCATCAAATAAGCAACACTGACATAAGTAATTATGTCCATGTTTTCTGTCCACCTTGGCGAACTCCAAGGACGCTTTAAAAGATGAGTAGCGACTGTCCTATCCAGAAGAAGTGAATTTCAGCTGTTCTTGATAGTCCAAGACAGCTATGTTCAATGAATGTAGAAATAGAACAGCCAATGTTTCTCACACATGGAGAAATAAAAATTTCAAGTCATAAGAGTAAAACGTAAAACTAGATTTGATCAACAAAATGCACACTGCCACGGTTAGAAGTCCTTCTCACAGAGGTTCTCTGGACATCTCCATTTCTGGTGGATGGTCTTTCTGGAAACTCCTGCATTTGGACTTCTCCATTCTGAGGCATGAAGGTAACTCCATTTCTTTCTTTGAAAACATTGCCTTTAATGATAAAAGGTATGCTTGTGAAAAGACCAAACTTTAAGATTATTTATAAAAAATTTTACTCACGATTCACACATCTTTCACCCAGAATTCAAACATTTCACCAATTAAATTGAATTAGAAAAATTGGTGAATCTTTGGGAGAAGTTGTGTCAATCTTGTGTGAAAACATTTATAAACCACTTTGTGTCTTACAAAACCAAATTATAATGTAGGAATGAATACAACCTTTAAGAAACATTGACTAAGGCAACATAGTGGATCATTTTCAATGGCTCAATGGATCATATAAAAGGTGGTCACATGGTCTCTCTTAATGGGGTCTTGGGAGAGTGATGTTCAAGTTGAGTAGACAAGTGAGGTGCTTTGCCTATACTCCGTTCCTCTCTTTTTGCAGAGGACACATGACCAGTGCCTCAAATTACCTATTTATCTGGGTATTTAGCACTTAATTATATAAAAATAATTAGCCTATAATTTTTCCAGAGGGAGAGGGTTTAGAGGAAAGATCAAGGGGCATTAAACACAGAACACAAATAAGAAAATGAATATTATTGTTAGTTGACGGGTTGAGCATACTTGTGTCTTAAGAGCCAGAGAACAGAGCCTGTGAGAGCAAGAGACTGAGCTACAGGGAGTCACTGTGTCTTTGGACCAGAGCTGGGGAGACCAGATGCCATGTTTGCATACCTCATGAGGATCTGATTGGTGAGGACTTGATTGGGTGGACCTGATCGTGAGGACTGAGACTTCAAAGACAATAGACTGCTAAGTTATCTGAACCAGATTCCTATGTTCCAGGAGTGGTGAGCTAAAAATTCTGTACTTATCTCAACACTGAGACAGTTAATGTATAAGAGACTGTTCGTTTAGCAGCCCATCAACCATCTACTGCACACTCTTAAAGTGATAGCTACACGTACACCACCTTACAGAAGGGCCCCAACGACAGCCAGATAACATTGACATTTATATGCCAGGTACTTATAAACACTTGCAGGGGTACCCCTTTGTCAGGAATGTATACACCCACCCACTACTGCGGCTGTATGCATAGTGTACACACCAATACCTTTATTTCTGAGTTAGTTGATGCTTTTAACCCTGCTTTCACCAGTTATAATTTGGGTTAACATCAGTATAGTTCAATTGATTGTCAGCTTATGGGTCAGTATTTAATTTATGTAGAACAGCATCTGTTTAATTGGCTGTTTATGGATTCATGCATTGTTTAAAGGATAAGGTCACCTTTTAACAACAAATAATAAATGCACATTTTTTTGCAGGTAAAAATATGGGCAATTACTATTTTTTGCTTTAGTAGAGTGGAAAGCATTGCACCAGCGATCTGCAGATTGCTAGTATCATGCAGGTCTCTTGCAGACTGTCAGTGTAATCTGTCTGCTTGTACCTCATACAAGCAGGTACTATTACACTGACAGGAAGAATCAATGAACTACCACAGCGCTCAGCAGCGCCGGGGTAGTTCATTGAGAACTAAAGTCTACAGCCACAAAGGCTAAAAAAGGTAATTTCTCATTCACAGAACTCTATGAATGAATGATGTGGCTAGGCAGACAGGGCTCTGCACGGCCACATTTTTTAAAAATTATGACAGCTAGCGGAGGGAGAAGATCACACCTGAGGAACGAGGAATGCAGGGGTTGGTCGTACAGTAACATGTTACATGCTACACCCTGAATATGGGTGTAACATGTAACATGTTACAACAGGTGAACTAATCCTTTAACTGCATTGCCTTAATACATCCTTTCCGTTCATCTATTCAGTTGCTTGTGGCCTATTTTCTGTGCATTGTTATAAAATGGTAGCATACTAATGTTTACTTTACACAGGTGTGTCAGTGGATGTCCAAGAGTCATGGCAGAATAGAGAACCCATCGTATCTAGCGGCTCCTGCAGCGGCAAGCACTACAACCACAAAAAGAATAGTATGACGTACCATTGCCATTGGGGTGCATTGAGTATTCATTGGATACTAGCAAAGTCGTTGAGTTTGAGTTTGAGTTACTTGTTGACTGAATGGAGTTGCTGGAACTACTGGATACTCCTTGTTTAGAAGTTTGTTTCTTTAGTTTATTTGTTGCTGTTTTACTCCAGTCTAAATGCAGTAAATACAAAAAGCTAATGTTACAAAATAAAAAATATATCCAAGGAAATTTCATAAATTATATAATGAAAACTTCTTAATAAATGCATATTTTATATTCTATTTTTCAAAGCACTATCTCCACTCAAATTTTGACTCTGACTCTTATACGTTACTAAAACTCCTCTCAGCTCGCCCTGATAATCCATTAGGACTGTCCTGCTAGACCTCTGTCATAGCTTTCCTCTCTACACAGGCTATGCACATCACAGGTAAGGTAATCTTTAGGTTTTCAAAGACATTTGGTGCACACAAAATGCATTTTTCTCCTTTGTGAGGAACAGATTTATATTATTATTAATATTATTATACAGGATTTATATAGCGCCAACAGTTTGCTCAGCGCTTTACAATATAAAGGGAGACAATACAGCAACGATACAGTTCAATACAAAAGGGAAAGGAGGGCCCTGCCCCTTGGAGCTTACAATCTAGGAGGGAGGGGCTAGTGGTACAAAAGGTAGTAACTGTGGGGGTTGGACTGGTTGGAAGAGTAGAAGATTCCATTATTAGCTGAGGGCAGGATAGGCTTCCTTGAAGAGATAGGTTTTCAGAGATCGCCTAAAAGTGAGCAGAGTAGGCGATAGTCTGATAAATTGGGGTAGAGACTTCCAGAGGATGGGGGAAGCTCTGGAAAAGTCCTGGAGACGAGCATGGGAGGAGGAGACAAGGGAGCTAGAGAGCAGGAGGTCTTGCGAGGAGCGGAGATTCTATATGAATGAATGAATGTTTTTGTGCCTGGAGTTCAGCTTTAATGTCAACAAATCTATGTTTAAAGCATAAGTAAACCCTCATCTTGTAAAACAACTCATACAGTTTAAAATAGAAACTAAAGGTAAAAGATTCATGTATAGATATAAAAAAACCCAAAAAAAAACAACATTATAAACACCCTTTTCTCGCTTTTTATAAGAGATCACATGCCCTTTTTTCTCAGCTGCATAGAGAGGTGAGGGTGAAGCAGCACCAGTGAATGGTTGTGTGTATATAGGGGGAGGGGGACCTGTCAGGACAAGCCTGATCATTGGAGGAGAGATGGCTGAGTTCCCAGCACAGCTAGAGAACTGACCACACTGTGCTCTCATGCCTAGGGTGGTCAGTTTTTAATGGGAAAGCAGAGGGACTGGCAGGGACACCAGGAATTTCACACAAAGGAAGCAATACAAAGAGAAGAGGAACCATTTTTTTTTGTACATGGTACAGTAGGCACATATCAGGAATATGAAATGTTGGGTTTACTTATCCTTGAATTCCCTGCAGATTTTCAAATATTGTAACGGTATATTATTTTATGGTGATATTGTTGAAGGCAAACTCCAGCCCAATCTTTTTTCAATATTTAATCAGGGTGGCGAAGGCTAAGACTTGTGTTGGATTCAAAATGCTATATGGAGAGATTTCCTTTACATCTTATTCTGTCTGATCCCCCATCACCTGGAAAGAATGTAAGGGGAAATTTCCTCAATGACTACATTTAAGCAATTAAAACTTGAGAGAGGTCCTAACTTTTTTATTTCGCTGCAAAAAACAGATTGTGTTTATTTAGTATGTTACGATCAAGGAATTTTTATGCCCACTTCCTGTTCTGTAAATGCAGTGAAAGTAGCTCTAATTCGCTCTATACAAATCTAAAAAGATATTGTCTGGAGTTGAGGTTTTTGTATTTCAGTTAGAAACCTTACCAGAGTTTTCAGCCAGTCTGAGCTTTCCACAGCAGAGATATCGTCTCCATTGTTTGCGGACATTTTCCTTTGCCACGCAGTAGAAGAAAAAAATGAAGAAACCTGAGAAAGATAGGTTATTGGAATCATTATATGATAGAGAGGTTTCTATGATTTGTATCAGAGGACTCTAAACTTTCTAAACAACAGGGCCAGTTCACTGTCCTTCAGACTTTAGGGGGGGTGGAGTTGCCAATGGAAGTAGAAAATGTCCTGTCGTCCAGTGGGAGTAAACAATCCTTATCATTGGTGTCAAGTGGAAAGAATAATGCCCAATTGTTAGTGTCAGTTGGAGGGATAGCGCCCCACTGTTAGTATCAATGGAAAGAATTCTGTACCATCATTGGTGCCAGTGGGAGGACGTGTGCCCTTTTGTTGGTGTCAATGGGAGGAATAGCGCCCCATTGTTGGTGTCAGTGAGAAGAATAGTGGCCCATCCTTGGTATCAATGGAAGGAATTGTGTCGCATCCTTGGTGTCAGTGGGAGGAAAAGTGGCCCATCTGTTGGTATCAATGGAAGGAATTGTGCTCCATTGTTGTCAGAGGGAGCAATAGCGCCCCATAGTTGGTGTTTAAAATAATTTTGTGAGAGTAACAATTTTAGAAATTTACAGATGAAGAAGTCATATTTATGTAGTAAGAGCTATAGTGTTAAAGAATATGTCCTTAAGACAAATGCATTTGATTAGTCCTACTTTAATAGACTGGAATATTAGTTTTATCTATTTATAGGCTAAAAGACTAAGGCCTCATGTACACAGGCATTAAAAAATTCTGCTTTTACAGGCATACAGCCTTTTTTGCCTGCCTCTAAATACAGTTCTATGTTAGCCTATGTGGCCATGCACATCAGGCATTTAGATCAGTATTGTTAAGAGCAGCATTTAAAGGCATACAAAAACACACACCAAAGCTGTTTGTAAAGGAGCTTACAAGCTCAATTTATGTGTGTAAACCCACATAACTGCATGCGTATGAGTGTAAGTCACCGGTCACACCGCTGTGATTTAAAATCGCGCGATCTGTGTGCAATTTCAGCGCGGTTAGCAGGTGCGAGTTCTGAAAACTTATTATCTCTACTTGTGAAGCTTTTCAATGATTTCTTTCAATTTGCAGTGCGATTTCCATTATATCCTATGTATGTGAAATCGCAACAAAACTGCAGAAAAAGTAATGCCAGAACTACTTTAGACATCACGCTGCAGCAAATCGCACATGTTAATACATCGACATTCACATTCATGAGATGTGATTTCAGGCGTGATTTCAATTTGCTAAATATATTTCTATGGACAGAAAAAATTTACTATTCTGGCCAGTAGAATTAATTTACGCTCAACCCCATACGCGCATAAATGTTGCGTACAAGTTGTGGCAGAAAAAGTGCAAATGCTGCATATTTGGAGCTTAAATTCATATTCCCATGTGCATGAGGCCTAAAGTATCAATTCATGTTTTCACAAAAAAATGTAAAGGTGAACCTACTATCTGTGCCACCTCCATCCCTGCTGCAATAACCTCCGTGGATGATTAGCTTTCACTACCCACGCAGCTGGTGCAGCGATGTGGGGATTTGAAAGCTGCTCTCTTCCTATCCTTATTTGCTTAGGGACGCTAGGACGGATCAGAGTGATTTAGACTGGCCATGATGGTCACGTGCCAGCACTGACCAGTCAGAATGCTCTGGTCTGTCTGGGCATCTCTAAGGAGAGAAAGGGAAAAAGGCCACAGCTTTCAAATCCTTGGACCGTTTCATTGACTGCATGGGCAGTGAAAGCTAATCACGCACAGAGGTAAATAAAGTGAGGATCAGGGGCATGGGGAGAGTGTAATGTACTGTAGTATACAAAGAGTGGACTATCTAACCCAAGTGCAGTTCTTGGTCTGATCCTAACAAGACTTGGTCAGTAGTGATCTTAAAGAACCAAAGGGCTATCATCTAATTCCTCAGCTGTTTTATAACCAAAAACAGTGAGACTGTAAGACCAAAGAGCAATAGGTGGAGACATAAGGCAGTAGGTGGCATATTGCGGTATATGCTCTTATCAGGACTTCTGAAAGTTTAAAACAGAGTATAAGTTTAGTTTAATGTAGAAGTAAAATATTTAAAGCCACCCTTTAGTCCAATGATACATACATTCAAATATTCTGGAATCTTTTTTTAAAAGACTGCTAGTATGTATATGCCTGAATCTATGCTATTCTGAATTTAGGCAATACTATAAATATACTGTTTTATACTATCTTCCCACAATCCCAGCACAGCATAAATCAGATTAAGTATATAATGTTATGTGCACTGTGAGCCAACAAGGTTTTACTGCATTGCACAGTGCCTCCAATATAACATATTTTCAAGTACTGGAGTTTGGAGGGTAGGTGTAAAGGCCACTTACAGGAAAAACACTCAGTAAGCACATCAGCAGCAAGATTATGCTCTTTCATATACCAGTGGGTAAGCAGGTGACACCAGAAAATGCAAAGTTGAAATATTGGCATCACCCCTACAGGAGACGTGTTATTACACGAAGCACGTCTAGGAGGAGCCTCTGCACGCCTTGACGTTACGCCACCGGATCAGGAGGTCCGGTGGCCATCATTTTTATTCACTGGTCAGTGCATTTAAAGAGCTCATTCACACTATACCTGTATAGGTACTCTAACCCTGTACGTTTACTGTTTTATATTAATGATATATATTCAATAAATACTTTTCATAATACTACACCATGAGCGTTTTCATCTCTATTACCTGGCACTGAGCCTCCACATCTCAGCCCAGCATTCTAGGAGTCCACCCAGGCAGGACAATTTGGGATATTGGTCCAGATCAACTTCTCTGGCAGCCATCACCCCATTTACCACCAGAGGGCACCTTTATCATCAGGCTATTCCTTCATGGGACCTCCGGCTTCATGGAATTTCTATGTGCACAATAAATTGCACTTCCGGTGAGTGGGCAATTTTTCTACACCTTGATGTTAAGATGCTGGAATATACCCATTTGGATTGAAGTCATTTATACTTCATCACTGGAATATACCTTTTTGGACTGATATTATATTACCTTGGATGGTTTAACATTCAGTTTATGGGATTTTTCCATTTCTGTCATATTTTGTCATACTTTAGACAGTGTGTTTTATTTGTATAGCGCTGCACACCCTATTTTCATGTCATATTGTTAGAAAGGCTTTGTGGTTCCTTTTTGTGCATCAGCAGTGTCCTAAGCACAAAGTGTAAAAACAACTCCAAAATATCACTGCAAGTGTGTATCACCACACCCTGACTGTGGATTTTCTTGAGGATAATGGAAGAAAAACCCTAGTATTGGATGAAATCGCTATGAGGAGAAACCTAACCCAGAGTGGTGTTATGCCCTGATGTTTCTTATATAGGGTAATTACCCATCAGTATATGAGTTGGAGAGTGTTGTTTTGGGTTTAGGTGATCACTGATGTATACAGGGTGTGGTGATACACACTTGCAGTGATATTTTGGAGTTGTTTTTACACTTTGTGCTTAGGACACTATTCTATGTGAGAGTGTTTCACATATATCTATATTCACTATAAAATATGTGCATGTGTATAGATACTCGTGTATAGGGTATACACATATATAAAGATTTTTGCATGCTGCACAGTGAGTGGCACGTGTGATGTATTATTTAAAAGGTATGACACTATGTCAAGTTTTTTCTTTTTGAGGTGTACTATCATCAGGATTTGCGGGTATTGAGAAGGAGTTTTTGTGAAAGAAGAAAGAAAATTATTATTTACACCTGTGGGGATTATTTTTGAATTTTGGATATTCTGATATTTTGGACAATTTTTTTTGTTTTTTATGTCTTTTTTGTTGGTTTATTTTATTTGTATTTTTCTTTTTTATTGTTATTTATTTGTGAAAGGGAAAAGTTTTATATCTTTGTTTAATTAGCCTTCAAGGGTGGAGGTGGGTAACTTTTCTGGGATATTATAAGGTGATTTGTTGCTGTGCATAAATATAAGCAAATATAAATATTGTAACTTTGTATTTTGTTACATGGCCAAAGGTTTTCACACTAGAAGAACTGTAGAAGAACAAACCTTGTAATGAGTTGAAGATGGTAAACAAGAACTGGATAACAATTTTCCCTGGTCCGAAAGAAAAGAAGCCAAGGCCCCATGTAATGCCAAGAAGGAAGGTAATTCCGGCCACACTGCGGATATCCTGGAGCATAGTTTTTCTCTGGTAGCCTAGCTGCTTCTGTTTTTTAATGCGGCAGAGTTGTATAAGAACCACCACAAACATGCTGACATTCAGCATAAATATTATGCCAAAGTATCCAACCACTGTGATCCAGTATATAATGTCTTTCATCCAGCAACTGAAATGGGAGGAAAAACATGGAATTTGTGCTGGTATTTTATGTAAAATTATAATTAAAATTGATGTAGAATTACCTTTTTTATATAAATAACGTATGCAGTGTCCTTTCTTCACCTCTTACAAATCAGAAAACCAAATACCTAATCAACTAGTTAACAACCAGGTCAACCACCTTTTCTGAAATTATTCAGATTATTGAAAAATAACACAAGTATAGTAAGCACAGTATTTCCACATTTTATGCACTACCCTCTGATGAAGCTGTAAGCCTGGAAAATATAGAATTTATCCAATACTGTAGAATTTCCATCCGCCTTGCAACATGTGAACAGGACTCTGGATAGCTACTTGATAGGGACATCTACTCTAAAGGTGGCCATACATGGATCAAATTTTGGTTGGTTCAGCAGGGCCCACCCGAATTTTGATCCATGTATGGGCAGGCTGGTTGTACAGAAGTCAATCTATTGATCAGCTTCTGTACAACTAGCCATCCGGGTTTTTCCAAACAACCAGTTTTGCTGGGGAAGTCTTCCCAATGTCAGAACACAATAGCACAGGGGGAGTGATTCCCTCATCCATCTGGTTGAATGAAAAAGATGATTATTGTATGGCAAGCATAACAAGTTGGTTAGGTGTTAACTGAGTTACTATTTCATCTGTTTGAAAGTTTGAACATTTGCTTTACTGAGCTTTGCAGCAATGTCCTGACATCCCAAGTACTGATGAGACACTTCTCTAATTCATGTACTGTAAGTGTTTACATTCCAGATTGAGCTATTGAACTTAGTATACAACATTTTTATTCAGCAATGCATATAAGGATAGCCAGTAAAATACATAAAAAATCCTAAAGCTTTAACTTCTGGTTGGAAAAGGTAAACTATTCATTCATATTAGGGCCTCGTTCACACCATACGTGCACAAAAACTGATGGAAACTGATGCACAGATTTCACTTGGAGAGACATCAGCTTTCATGTGTGCTTCATTGAGTTTTATACACGCTGCAGATTCCTGCGCAGAAAATCTGTGCATGATACTAGTGTTGTGGTGTGAACAGGGTACATAGAGAACAACTGATTTGTACTGACGTCTCTGCATCATGGTGTGAACAAGCCCTTAATAATTACTATTTTTTTTGGATGTATTTAGTTGCTTCTATACAAACTCCAAACCTGAGTTTTCAGGCCTTAAGTCATCTTATAGTTTTTTTTAGTTAATTAATATTTGCCTGAATAACAATTTTTGTAAAAAAATGTATTTTTTCACATAATAACCATATTAAGGGTAATAAATACATAATCAATCTATTTTATCATGCCTTAGTCACAGAACCAGAAACAATTCATATACATAAACATTTTGTTTTTACTGTTAATTTATTTACACTTTCAAAGCTAGTAAAAGTGCAATATTTAAAATAAACACATTTTCTGTACTTACAAATAATCTGATGCCCCATTAGGATATGGAGCACTTTTGTGAAGCTCATACAAATCTTTGTTAACGGCAAGGATAATTGCCACCACTACGGCAGGAGCTCCTGGTACAAACATAAATAATAAGTGTAAAGATAAAATGCAAACCTAATATATTTTTGTATGTTTCAAGGAAATGTCATAACAATTCCTAATAAAATGTGTGTGTATGTTTTGGGTAAGAAAGTAAATGGGGAGCATTAGCTTTACTAATTAGTGTTGGACCTCATATAGAGAGCACAGGTTCTTCTCTGTAGCATGCTGGCACAGGACAGGCTTTTCTACTCAAGTAAAAATTATGTAAAATAAATCTTTTGTTTTGATGCAACTGAATTGTATTCCGCTGCTTTAACCATAAAATGCAACTGGGCTTTAAATGTTCATGAGTCTTAGGGACAAGAGACACTTCCCATTTCCAAAAATGTTTTTAAAAAGGTCTGAAAAAATATGTACATTGCTACTTAAAGCACTGAAGCCATTGGAATCATATATCAGATGGACAGCTGGCAGATTTATTTATTTCAGGTACTTATATAACGCTATCAATTTACGCAGCTCTTTACATTTGTCATACATTCACATTTGTCCCTATCCCTCTATCTAAGGTCCCTAACTTACATTCATACATAAACATACTAGGGCCAATTTAGACAGGATCCAATTAACCTACCAGCATGTCTTTGGAGTGTGGAAGGAAACCGGAGTACCTGGAGGAAACCCACACAGGGACAGGGAGAACATGCAAACTCCAGGCAGGTGGTGCTGTGGTTGGGATTTGAACTAATGATCTTAGTACTGGCCAGGCAGAAGTGCTAACCATTTAGCCACTGTGCTATACTAAGAAATACTGTAGCAGTATACCAATGTTTTCAAGCTGAAGTCCCAGCAAACAGCTAAACACACAACTACATAAAAGGGGGTTTTAGCTGCCAAATGATCTGTATTTTTGTCCATCCATTTCCTCAATAGACATATTTCAGTTGCATTTTTATTTCTAGCTGAGATTGCCATAATATAGTTTGTCTTTCTGACCTGCTTCCAATTATTCCTCCTTTCCTAGGCTCAATTAGATCTCTTAGATCTTTTAAGATGTTGTTTGTGCTCAGGTTGTTTTGTACAGTGCAAAATATCTGAATAAGTCGTGTTCAAAAAGAGCCAAGTGCATGTGCACACAGAGGCGCTACTGCTAATATAATTCAATGAAATCTATAAGCAGCAGGTGAGCAGGGTTGAGCTCTGGCTGTAGCCATTAAAACTAGATTAATAAAAAATACCAAAGAATGCAGTGATATACTAAAGTATAAATACATACATTATAAATACAACTATAACAAGTACCTCAGTTTGAGTTGATATGAGCCTGCTATATTTCCTTGTACAGCAGCACTCAGGAAGTGGGAGAGGCAGAAGAAAAAGAGTGACATAGAGATAATCTGCTGCTGCTCCTTTGACGCTAGGTTCACATCTCTGCGGGTGGTGCAGCTGCGGATCCACACAAAAATCCGTGCAGCTGCACCACCCGCACAGAGGAATGCAGACTCGTGGGCGGATGCCATTAGTTCTAATGGCACGCCACCCGCACTGGAAAATGCGGCCGTACTGGGAACCGAGGTTCCCGTGTGGGCTGCGTTTTCAGAAGAAGTGCAGGGACTTCTTCCCTGCATGTCAGGGGTCACAGGATACCATTCACATGAATGGGCTCTCGTGCCCACGCAAAACGCGGCCTGCACGGCCGCATATATGTGAACCTAGGGTTACTTTCAGTCAGTCTGCAGGCAGATAGGTGACCTAACATTACTTTATAACTGCAGCAGAAAAAAGTCAGGTCATCAGACCGGCTGTGTTGTCTGATAGGACTGTGTAAATCTCAGGACCGGATAGACAGAATTACATATACAGGTGAAACTCGAAAAATTAGAATATCGTGCGAAAGTTCATTTATTTCAGTAATTTCAGCAACTTAAAAGGTGAAACAAATATATGAGATAGACTCATTACATGCAAAACAAGATCGTTCAAGCCGTGATTTGTTATAATTGTGATGATTATGGCTTACAGCTCATGAAAACCCAAAATTCACAATCTCAGAAAATTAGAATATTGTGAAAAGGTGCAATATTCTCGGCTCAAAGTGTCCCACTCTAATCAGCTAATTAAGCCATAACACCTGCAATGGGTTCCTGAGCCTTTAAATGGTCTCTCAGTCTGGTTCAGTGGGAATCACAATCATGGGAAAGACTGCTGACCTGACAGTTGTACAGAAAACCATCATTGACACCCTCCATAAGGAGGGAAAGCCTCACAAGGTAATTGCAAAAGAAGTTGGATGTTCCCAAAGTGCTGTATCAAAGCACATTAATAGAAAGTTATGTGGAAGGGAAAAGTGTGGAAGAAAAAGGTGCACAAGCAGCAGGGATGACCGCAGCCTGGAGAGGATTGCCAGGAAAAGGCCATTCAAAAGTGTTGGGGACTTTCACAAGGAGTGGACTGAGGCTGAAGTCAGTGCATCAAGAGCCACCACACACAGACTGATCCCGGACATGGGCTTCAAATGTCGTATTCCTCTTGTCAAGCCGCTCCTGAACAAACAACGTCAGCAGCGTCTTACCTAAGCTAAAGAAAAAAAGACCTGGTTTGTTGCTCAGTGGTCCAAAGTCCAATTTTCTGATGAGAGCAACTTTTGCATCTCATTTGGAAACCAAGGACCCAGAGTATGGAGGAAGAATGGAGAGGTACACACTGCAAGATGCTTGAAGTCCAGTGTGAAGTTTCCACAGTCTGTGTTGATTTGGGGTCATCTGATGTCATCTGCTGGTGTTGGTCCACTGTGCTTTATTAAGTCCAGGGTCAACACAGCCGTCTACCAGGAGATTTTGGAGCACTTCATGCTTCCTTCCGCAGACGAGCTTTATGGGGATGTTGACATTATTTTCCAGCAGGGCTTGGCACCTGCCCACACTGCCAAAAGCACCAAAACCTGGTTCAATGACCGTGGGATTACTGTGCTTGATTGGCCAGCAAACTCGCCTGACCTTGGCATTGCCAAGAGAAAGATGAGAGACATGAGACCGAACAATGCAGAAGAGCTGAAGGTCGCTATTGAAGCATCCTGGTCTTCCCTATCACCTCAGCAGTGCTACAGGCTGATAGCTTCCATGCCACGCCACACTGAGGCAGTAATTGCTGCACAAGGGGCCCAAACCAAGTACTGAGTACATACAGCGAGGAACAGAAGTATTGGAACACCCTACGATTTTGCAAGTTCTCCCACTTAGAAATCATGGAGGGGTCTAAAATTCACATTGTAGGTGCATTCCCACTCTGAGAAACAGAATTAAAAAAAAAATTCAGGAAATTTTTTATATGATTTTTTGTATGATTTCTAAAGAATTTATTTGTCTTGCACTGCTGAACATAAGTATTTGAACACCTAAGAAACAGCAAGAATTCTGGCTCTCAAAGACCTGTTACGTTGCCTTTAAAAAGTCCACTTCTACTCCACTCATTAATCTAACTTAGTAGCACCTGTCTGAGCTCGTTAAAGACACCTGACCACCCCACAGTCAGTCAGACGCCAACTACTACCATGGGCAAGACCAAAGAGCTGTCAAAAGACACCAGAGACAAAATTGTGGGCCTCCACAAGGCTGGAAAGGGCTTCGGGGCAATTGCCAAGCAGCTTGGTGAAAATAGATCAACTGATGGAGCAATTGTTAAAAAATGAAAGAGGCTAAAGACGACTGTCAGTCTCCCTCAGACTGGGTCTCCATGCAAGATCTCACCTCGTGGGGTATCATTGATGATAGGAAAGGTGAGGAATCAGCCCAGAACTACAAGGGAGGAGCTGGGCAATGACACGAAGAGAGCTGGGACCACAGTTTCAAAGGTCACTCTCGGTAGAACACTACGCCGTCATGGTTTAAAATCATGCATTGCACGGAAGGTTCCCCTGCTCAAGTCATCACATGTCCAGCCCCGTCTGAAGTTTGCCAATGACCATTTGGATGATCCAGAGGAGGCATGGGGGAAAGTCATCTGGTTCGATGAGACCAAAGTAGAACATTTTGGTCTAAAACTTCACTCGTCGGAAAAAGAAGGATGAGTTGCCTCCCAAGAACACCATCCCTACTGTGAAGCATGGGGGTGGTAACATCATGCTTTGGGGGTGCTTTTCTGCGAAGGGGACAGGACAACTGCACTGTATTAAGGAGAGGATGAATGGGGCCATTTATTCTGAGATTTTGAGAAACAACCTCCTTCCTTCAGTCAGAGCATTGAAGATGGGTCATGGCTGGGTCTTCCAAAATGACAACGACCCGAAGCACACAGCCAGGATAACCAAGGAGTGGCTCCGTAAGAAGCATATCAAGGTTCTGGAGTGGCCTAGCCAGTCTCCAGACCTAAATCCAATAGAACATCTTTGAAGGGAGCTGAAACTCTGTGTTGCTCAGTGACAGCCCCAAAACCTGACAGATCTAGAGGAGATCTGTGTGGAGGAGTGGGCCAAAATCCCTGTTGCAGTGTGTGCAAACCTGGTCAAGAACTACAGGAAACGTTTGACCTCTGTAATTGCAAACAAAGGCTTCTGTACCAAATATTAACACTGATTTTCTCAGGTGTTCAAATACTTATGTTCAGCAGTGGAAGACAAATAAATTCTTTAAAAATCATACAATGTGATTTCCTGAATGTTTTTTTAAATTCTGTCTCTCAGAGTGGGGATGCACCTACAATGTGAATTTCAGATCCCTCCATGATTTCTAAGTGGGAGAACTTGCAAAATGGCAGGGTGTTCAAATACTTATGTTCCTCACTGTATGCATGCTTATACTTTTCAGAGGTCCGATATTGTTCTATGTACAATCCTTGTTTTATTGATTGTATGTAATATTCTAATTTTCTGAGATTGTGGATTTGGGGTTTTCATGAGCTGTAATCCATAATCATCACAATTATGACAAATCATGACTTGAACTATCTTGCTTTGCATGTAATGAGTCTATCTCATATATTAGTTTCACCTTTTAAGTTGCATTACTGATATAAATGAACTTTTGCACGATATTCTAATTTATTGAGTTTCACCTGTGCAGTAATACCTCGGTTTACGAATTTAATTCATTCTGCAGGACTTTTCATATAGCGAAAAATTCATAAACCAAAATACTGTTAAATGCTCCTAAAATACCAAATTAGTTATTTTAATAAGTAATGAGGTATTTTAGTAGTGACAACCATGTGTTAATGTTTCAGCTGTCAGCAGGGTTCCCCACTGACAGATGAATGTAAAAGAATTGCCGGCAATTAATAAAATAATTAAAAAAAAACGTGTGGGGTTCCCCCTCCCATCCATACCAAGCCCTTTGGGTCTGGTATGGATTATGAGAGGAACTCCCATGCCAAAATGTAAAAAAAAAAATGGCGTGGAGGTCCCCCCAAAAATCCACACCAGACCCTTATCTGAGCATGCAGCCCAGCAGGTCAGGAAATGGGGGGGATGAGCGAGCGCCCCCCCCCCTCCAAACAATACCAGGCCACATGCCCTCAACATGGGGGTGCTTTGGGGCAGGGGGGCTTATCGGAATCTGGAACAAGGGAGCCCCCAGATCCAGGCCCCTCCATGTGAATGCGTATGGGGTACATGATACCCCATACTCATTCACAAAAAAACAAAAAGTGTAGTGTGAAAAAAGACAGGACATAGTCTTCGGCAAGTCCTTTATTAAAAGAAAAAACTAAAAGAATGTCCCCCGCAGTAGATCTAACATCAATCATGATGCCCACCACCGCCGCTGCCAACCCGCAAAAAAAAAAAAAAAGCTTCTGCGACCGATGATGGCTGCCAGCTCTCTGCCACTGAGCTGGCTTGACAGTTCTTAAATATGTAAGGGGCGAGGCCACCATCCGAGTGACCCTGCTCCATGTGACATCACTGATGATACATGGGGTGGGGTCACATGCATAACCGAGGTATCCATAAACCGAGGTATCACTGTATAGGTGTTTGACAGTTTGCTGCATTGTGGTGTGCTGACAACACAACACAATCAAAGTAAATGAGCTTTCTTATGGCAAGGCATGAGGCGACATGCATAAATGATCGTTCGTTAACCCATCGCAAGGTGTCATTGAGATCTGAAAAGGCCCTAACTGTTTGGGGAGTATTATAAACTGTAACTATAAATATATAAATACTAGTCGGGCGTATGCCAAATTATACATTTAATTGGTTGTAGCACTTTGATTTTCTGAATATGTTATTTATTACAGGTACTTACATAGCACCATCATTTTATGCAGTGCTTTACATATATATTGTACATTCACATCAGTCCCTAACCCTCAAGGGGTATACAAACTAAGGTCCCTAACTTACATTCATATACTAGGGCCAATTAAAACAGGATCTAGTTAGCCTTCCAGCATGTCTTTAGAGTGTGGGAGGAAACTGGAGTACCCAGAGGAAACCCATGCAGACATAGAGAACATGCAAACTCCAGGTGGTGACATGGATGGGATTTGAACCAACAACCTTAGTACTGCCAGGTGGAGGTGCTAACCACTTAGCCAATGTGCTCCCCAATAATGGGTGAGAAGTTATGGAGGTGTCCTTTAAATTAGGATTTGCTCATAGTGAGTTACTAGGGGTGTTTTTAGAAAAAAAAAAAAAGGATTCTTGTTTACATAGTGAAGCTTTAGGGATGAAAAGTAGTTTAATATTTTAATTTCTATTTCTGTATCAAAATTATTGCAGAATCATACAAATAAGGGTGGTATAACAGCCTCAACATTGCCCACATATTATCAGGCCTTTGTTGGACCCACTAATGTACAAATGTTTTCAGCGGTGGTTATAGGAACAAACTGTGAAAAACATCACGCTTTACTATAATTGAAAAAACATTTTACGTGTTTGAATTATCTTACAAAGCTGAAGGAGCAATGTAAAGTATAATATACTCACATAATAAAACCTTTTATGCAAGTTCACTTGAGGGCTGCAAGCAGTGGTAAAAATGTGTCTTTCTATAGTCGACTTGTGAAGCCACACATTCCACCTTAGTATGTAAAATAGATGAAGGTCTGCTGTAGTCCCAAGGAAAGTAGCTTACTGAGAAACGTTCCATATAGTATCCAGCATCTGTTTCCAGCCCATGGGAAACATTTTTCCGAAAACTAGTAATAAGACAACACTGGGTTGTCATTTACTGGTTCAGTGTTTTAGTTGGACACAGCTCATATTCACCATAGTATTAGCCAAAGGTACACAAAGATATTAATGACCCATAATGTACCACTTTCACTATTAGCCGGAAGATAAGTCAAGAGTACAGATAAAAAATACATACCCCAACCAATGATGCAAAACTTCAATATGTATTTCCGTATATAGGTGTTGAAGACTTTTACTAGAGACAGATACATGTGGAAAGCTTCAAGACCCATCCAAGTGATGGAAACGAGGAGAAAGTAATGTAGAAATGCAGCTACAGAGATACAGAGGCCTGGAATTTCACTGTACAGTGCAATCCAGGGATCCATCAAGAATGTCAGATTCAAACCAATAAGGGCAGCACACAGCTGAATGAGGATTTTAGATGGGTAATCTCTGCGTATTTTCCTTGAAAATAAATAAAATACATGGTTAATGCAATACTTTCAGACACAGTTAACAAGATGACAGCCACATATTTAACATAGACTGCCTGTTTTTGTTTTCTAAGATGGGGATTCACTTGTATATAATTTTCATCTTCACATTCAGCCATTATTAAATATAAAAATGAAGGAACGCTATCATTGTTTAATCATTACAAAGACTATAACAAAAAATGCAAGTAGGAAAAATTGAAAATGAACAACAGATTGCAAAAGATAGTAGGACAAACAACCAAAATTTCTTAAAATATATTAATAGTAAAAATGTCTGGTCCGAGTATTTAAGCCCTTTACAAAATAATCTAGAGTGGGTGACTGGGGACAAAGAGAAGGCAAATTTATTAAATACCTTCTTCAGCTCTGTATATTCAAAGGAGCATAGGGGGGCTCTTGTCCATAATGGGCATGGTATTGACACAGCTCCAGATGATCCACATTGGCTCACAATTGATATGATGCAGAAATATTTAACCAGAATAAAGGTGAATAAAGCACCTGGACCGGATGTCATACTCCCACGAGTCCTTAAAGAATTGAGCACTGTCATTTCAAAGCCATTGTTTCTAATTTTTAGGGACTCTTTGATGACTGGCATAGTACCACTGGATTGGCGTAAGGCCAATGTGATGCCTATATTTAAAAAGGGGTCAAAATCTTTACCAAAATAATTATAGACCTGTTAGTTTAACTTCTATAGTTGGGAAGATACTGGAGAATTTAATAAAAGACCACATAGATGAGTTCTTGCTGGAAAAAAATATTTTAAGCAACAGACAGAATGGATTCATGAAAGACAGAAGTTGTCAAACAAATCTGATTTCTTTTTATGAGGAGGTGAGCAAAACATTGGACAGAGGGGTGGCGGTGGATGTGGTATACTTGGATTTTGCAAAAGTGTTTGACACAGTTCCCTACATGCGGCTAATGTGTAAGTCTACGGGCTTGGAAAATCTGCATGTACATGGACAGAAAACTGGCTAAAAGATCGTATTCAGAAAGCAGTGGTTAATGATTCATACTCTGAATGGTCTGGGGTTGGTAGTTGTGTACCCCAAGGTTCAGTCTTGGGACCCTTACTTTTTAATATATGTATAAACGATATAGTGTCTGGGATCAAAAATACCATTTGTCTTTGCAGGTGACACCAAACTATGCAGTGGAATAACTTCCTTACAGGATGTCTCCAATTTACAAGCCGACCTCAATGCACTGTTTAATTGGGCAACTATGTGGCAAATGAGGTTCAATGTGATAAATGTAAGATTATGCACTTAGGGGCTAAGAATATGCATGCATCATACATACTAGGGGGAGCACAACTGGGGGAATCAATGGTGGAGAAGGATCTGGGAGTTCTGGTAGATCACAAGCTTAATAATCGTATGCAATGCCAAGCTGCGGTTTCTAAAGCAAGCAAAATCCTTTCTTGTATTAAAAGAGGTATAGACTCCAGAGAGGGATATCATTTTACCCCTGTACAGATCATTAGTAAGACCTCATCTGGAATATGCAGTTCAATTTTGGGCACCAATTCACAAAAAGAACATTAGGGAACTGGAGAAAGTACAGAGAAGGGCAACCAAACTGATAAGAGGCATGGAGGAGCTCAGCTATGAGGAAAGATTAGAGGAACTGAATGAATTCTCTCTTGAGAAGAGGAGATTAAGGGGGGATATGATCAACATGTATAATACATCAGTGGTTCATATAGTGAACTTGGTGTAGAGTTATTCACCCTGAGGTCATCACAGAGGACAAGGGGGCACTCTTTACGTCTGGAGGAAAAGAAATTTAATCCCCAAATACAGAAAGATTTCTTCACAGTAAGAACTGTGAAAATGTGGAATAGACTCCCTTAAGCGTTCGTTCTGGCCAGCTCACTGGATTGCTTTAAAAAAAAAAAAAAAGCCTGGATTCTTTCTTGGATACACAAAATATAACTGAATACTAACATTTATAGGTAAAATTGATCCTGGGAATATCCGATTGCCTCTCTGGAGATCAGGAAGGATTTTGTTTCTCCTGCAGGAGCAAATTAGATCATGCTTTGCTGGGTTTTTTGCCTTCCTCTGGATCAACTGTGGGTATAGGATTATAACCTGTTTTTTTTTGGTTGAACTGGATGGACTTTTGTTTTTTTCAGCCAGACTAACTATGTAACTTAGTAACATTGGCTATACGTGGTTTGTTTTTGAGTGATTAGTAGTTATAGTTTGCTAGCACTGCAGATATATAGTCATTGAATATAATATTAATAATATTTCTTATATAATAATATTTCTTTCATGCATTTACTGTTTCATCTATAGTTGTAGAGAGTGGGAACATTACATTACAATTTATAAGATGGGTAAGGGTTGTAAAATCTGATAGAGTTTTTTTACTGTGTTCCCCATTAGAAAATTTTCCCTCCACTTGGTCATTAACATAGGAAGAAAAGTAAAGTCTTTCCAACCTACACAGTTAAAAGCACTATTTGGTAGAAAAGACTGATACCTCACAGTATGAATAGTTACATTGAGGTTTATTTATTAAAGTCAAATACACAGTTCACTTTGCAAGTGAAGCTTCACTTTACAAAGAATGCCCAATCACATACAAGAAAAAACAAAAAACAGCATTTTGGCTTGCACAATTGGATAATGGAAGTCAGCAGGGCTTCACCTCATTCACTAATGCGCTTGCAGAGTGCAACTGTATTTGCAAAGGGAATCATTTATTTGACTTTAGTAAATAAACCCATTGTACTTCTTCTTTTAGATTTTCAGGTAGATCCATTACTTACTCGAAGGCAATGTAAGTTACAAGAGTCACAGATAGAAATATGGCAGAAAGACCACAGCCAATATATGTGATGAAAGTCAGAATCAATTTGTACTCTGAGCTTCCAGAGTTATCAGCAGTCATGTCCTGAAAAAATAAGCACATCAAAATATGGGAATAAATAGGCAAGCACGCACAGTCAGACATTTAGGCACCCCAACTAGAACTAGCGAAGTGCTTGGAAACAGGCTAATTCATACAACATTTATAGAAAATAAGGAGACAAAGTCCTTTTTCTGCCTATTCTCTCAAACTGTTTACACTGCTCTCTGCTTTTGGGGTAAGCACATAACACTGTTCAACAAATTTTTATTTTTTGCCAGTTTTGGAAACAAAAGGATCCATTTATTAATGAATTTCACATTCTGAGTTCAAATATAACAATGAAATTTGTCAATTGGCTCTAGTTTTTCTGTAAACGGAAAGTTTTCTACTATAGGCGTAATGACTACATAATGCACAATAATTATATAGATAGATGTCTTTCCACAAATATAAAGCAAGTGATATTGACTACATAACAAAGCCTAAATGGCATAATATATTGCATAGGATTACCAAGAAAAATTATAGCCATAAGCTAAGTTTAATCATTTTAATACTTAGGATTCTCACTAGTTTTGTCTTCAGTTTGTGTCGGTTTTGCTTCTCTTGGCTTTTCTCTTGTATTCGAGGAAAGGGCTATCTCTTACAACTGTCCAGCAATAGTCAGCAAGCATTGATGGGCTCCATTTACCTTGATATCTTCTTTCCATAGCTGCAATGTCTTGATGGAAGCGCTCTCCGGGTTCATCACTCACTGCTCCACAGTTTGGTGGGAAAAAATTCAGATGCAAATGTAGAAAATGAATTTTTAGAGACATGTTGCAACCCAGATTTCTGTAAGTCTGGATGAGTTTTTCTACCACTTTTTTGTAGTCTGGTGTTTTTTTCCATTCAACCATTGCTCCAGTGCCGTCCCACAAGAATTGCAGCATATATGTGGTGCCCAGCTCTTGTCCTGGTCTCCTATCTTGCATCCAAAATACAAGTTGTAGGCTTTCTTAATCATTCCTGTTATCCTCCTTTTTTGTGAGATAAAAGTTATTTCACCGCAGATATAGCAGAAATTATCTGCTTTATTCACACAAGTTCGAGGCATTACTGAGTAGCCTATATAAGCATAAAACGAAATGTAAAGACGCTGTCGAACTACAATCAGCTACAGATGCTGCAGCTTTTATGCAGTGAAGTGATGCAATTAAAGGCTAATATTGCATCATCTCAGTATACATGCAATTTTCTATTGGTCACCAGTATCAATTGCGCAATATGCAGCTGAAGTTGCATCATAATTTTGAATGGCTTACGTCATTAGATGGGTGAATATATCATGGAAACTAGAGCCAATCAACATTTTTTAGGGTCATTTTCATTTTCAGCACCCCAAAATTATGCAAGATTAGCTAATTTTATGCCCAAAACTTTTTACCTGTTGAACAGTGTAATCAGCGCTGTCATGATTAGCCTACCTTTTAGCCTACCTGCATTTTAATAGATCACAGCTTTAATAATTATATAGTCTGTCACAATAATGAGAGCAGAAAGAACCAGATCAAACAGTGCACAGATCGCACTGAACGTAGGAACTGAGGTGCAATTTATTACATAGTACTTACCAATAGTATAGCAAAGCTGGTTAGATGGTTGCATTTACAAACTGTCTGGTTATTATTATTCTGTGTTGTACTGTTCTTTGTACAGCCCTCTGATGACCAGCCACCATTTCCACCTGTGAAGAAAGAGTAATTAATGCAAACACATGGATGGATCCCAATTTTGCCCCAGAGAGTCACTTTATGGGTAACACAATAAACTGCTGCTTGGAAACAAAAAATAGGATGTGACAGCAGTTTTTTTGAAATATGGAAACAGTCTGTATAGCTAAACTTTCCAAATAAAGAAATAAAAAAGCTAATCCGCTGAAATCTGATAATCACATTTTGATCAGAAGCTAGTACAATGAGTTACATCTATGACCTGGTCACTCCCCACCTCTCTCTCAGCTCTGATTTGCTCCTGTTGGCCATACTTTCCTTTCCTGTTCCCTGCCTCATCACTGATTTGTTCCTTGCATGTCTTTATGGTGCCTGTTGGTTCTATGTCAACTGTCTTAGTCCTGTCTGTCTACTTCACATATGTTGCTTCCAGTATTTTGTTGAGTGGTAAATACTGGTCACAGTGAAGTACTGGCGAACGCATAGGGGTTGATTTGCTAAAGGTAAATATACTGTGCACTGCAAGTGCAAATGCTTTACATTCAAGGAGAAGCTCTGAAATGAGGTGAAGCTCTGTTGATTTCTTTCATCCAATCATGTGCATGCAAAAATGCAGTTTTTTTTTTTCCTTGCATGTTCCCCTCAGGTTTAGAGTAACTGCATTTTCAGTGCAGTGCACAGCCTATTTGCCTTTAGTAAATCAACCCCACAAAGTCGAACAGGAATGGTGTTCCTATAGGCCTAAAGGCTTTCCCAGAAATAAAACCTCTTCCTAGACCGATGGTTGGATGCTAAATCTGTCTCAATTACTACTGTATTTTTTTATTTTGGTATTTCTATTGTTTTTTGGTATTCCCCATGTTGGTTTGTGAGCCTGACCTAATTCTAGACTACAAAATGTGCTAGCAACAGTACATTTTCTTTTGTGACTGCATGTTTTTGTTAACCCCGCAAACACAAGAAATGTGGAAGATAAGGAGCACCGACAATCAAATTATATATACCAAACTAGCTCTTTATAAGGCAGAGAATGTTATGGAGGGCAAGGCATAGAACTTGACAGGACAAACTAGCTACGTTCTGGTTAAATGGGCAGGCTGTCTGTGCTTACCTAGTTTGTTGTGTCCATACCTATTTAATTTCAATAACATTTGCACCTTTTGAAGAGCTTAGCTATGAAGACTGCCTACCCATTATTTCTTGTATGCCCGAGTTGGTAATAAAATGAAATCAAGTACACCCATCCTGAAATTTAAAGAAGCTTGTTCAATCTGAAATAGTTCGACAACTTACTGTTTTTGGTGAAGTCCCAGAATACACACTCTAGTATAGCCTGTGAAAACAATAATACAAATATAAAAAAACAACAAAAATTATATTTTCATAAATTCAAGTTTGTAAATGCCGCACAGTGGCGCATACTTACTGAAGCATTATGGTTTGCAGTCTCCAGAGTCACAGTAACATTCTGCTTTAAATTAGTAATTGAGAGATTTGCAACACTTGCTGATATCACATTACTAACCAGTTGCTTCTTTCCAGAGATGGATGAGTCCTGGTCCAAATGATACACAAACATGTGTTAGATATACAAATCGTCCACAGTTATTGATTACAAAATCTATTGGAATGGTCAGTTTACCCTAAAAAAATTGTCTAACTTGACTTTACAACGACCTGCCCTATCTGTATGTAGTCGCAAGATGTTCAGGGATTGCAAGACATTGAATTTTTGAAATTTTAATAGATGTTTTTTTTTTTTTTATGTTTAGGTAACAATCCCGAATGTGTTAAGGGGGGCTAAAGGTGTTCTTCTTCTCTCAAATCTTTAGGATTTGTAATAGGTAGAAATTACAGTCACTATAATATGTATTAAAATTTTTAATTTAGTTTCAACATATTTTATCAGTAACAAAGAATATGCTTTCCTGAAAGCAGCTCCAGCATATAAACAAATCCTCATTTATGTATCTGGGTCTATATGCCCAGAACAACAATAATGTTAACTACTGGTATCAGTGATACTTTGGTGTGGTACTGAAGACACAGGTGCAAAATGTTTAAAGGCTTTACAAAAACAGATCTTACTTAGTTGGATTTTCAGTAGAAAATCAGAGCCAATGACAAATATTTAGGCACAACAGTCTTTCTAACTGAAGCCAAATCTCCAAGACTGACAGTCCAAGCCTACGCAGAAACCAGGATAAATCTCAGAATCCAGGAGGCCAATATGCCTATTGCTGGCTATACATTACAATTTTAGGGTTTTTTTGAAGCTTTCCATCAGTTTGCAATCAAATAAACATATTTCAAAAATTTTAATAGTTAACAGCCATCTACAACCCACTTTCTGAAATCAATTCCTAGTTCCAAGTGATGAGTAGATCAAAATTGGGGTGACATTTGATTGAAAATGCCTTTTCAGTGGAATTGGCATGGTTTTGATCAGTTTCCAACAACTGACTCTCTCTGATATTGCTAAGTAGTGTGTAGACCACTCAGATCTCTCAAAACTATAGAGAAATAGGGAAGAAAGCAAAGGACCTGTCAATATGGTAATTAATATACAGCATAGTAGATTTTTGCTAGTGTTGCCTCTAGTAACCGATTGGATTACATGTACAACAGCCTTATTTTGTTATTTGTCAAGTGTTAGTAAACTTGACAGAACATAAAACAAATGCATTTTTCAGAGGCTATATTATCCTCACTGTTTAGGAAGCAAATGAAAATTAATGATGGGTTTCCAAAATCTTACCACGAAGGGGGTCTACGCAGCAGAGTTTCGCTCTCTCTTGTCTAGCTGAGAATAACCTCCCCCCTTCCCTTCCCCTTTCTTCCTTGGCACCCTCCTACCATGCCACTGTATGAGGCTATGATCAAGAACAATCAAGGGGCCTCCTCTCCCCCCCTTTCCCTATTCTTACCCCCCATCTACATACTTATATCCCTATCCCCCCCCCCTTTTTATTATCTCATCCGGTTTGGCTTCCTTCTGTCTTCTAGTCTTGGTTTTCTTTTTGCTTAGTTTCTTAATTTTGAATCAACCCACAGTGGAGGCTGATAGACTTTAGATACTTGATTAGCCTCTATAAAAAGAGTTTCATGTACAGTGGTAGCTGTTTCTATGTTTTTGGAGACCCTACCAGCCACTCATCTTTTATTTCTATTTTTTACAGGTCAGTGTAAAGCTCCAGATATCCTATTCTCGCACAGTTGATCCACTATTTGGTTCAGTTGCAACCAGTTCTTGTCTATGTTTCCCTATTGTTAATATGGGCCATTAATTACTATGTGACTTTTCTGTCTTTGTAAAGATATGTGTGGACTTTAGCCCCTGTTTACACCGACACAACTTGCCATGTGATTTGACAGTTCAAATCGCATGACAAGTTGCACCCTATGATCAGCAATGGAACCGTTCTAATCAGTGCAACTCCGACTTTGTCCGAGTCTCACCAATTTGAAAAGTAGTAAATTGCGCTGACACTGATGCACATTCAGTGTGAACCCAGGCTTATGGTTTCTTCTCTTTATGTAAATTATTGGAAATTTCTTTGTTATTGTTCTCCACTAATATGTTTTTGAAAGAAAAAAAATTCTTACCACGAAAAATGAAGTCTTTGCAAAGTAGTTAAACTGTACTCTAGAAGCTATATCTTTATTAGCAGATGACAAGTCATTCAGTAAGGAGGCAGGGAGAAGGACAGACCCAGTACTGTTTTCTGGCAGATGAGAATTCAAAGTAACCTTTGAAATAAAGAGTAATAATATAAACATTACTAAAAGACACATGCCCTAAAATGAAGTTGCACCCAAGACTTATATATTAGCACAAGGCAGAATTTGTTAAAGGCTAAGTTCACCTTTTTGAAAAAAATAATAAATGCACATATTTTTGCAGGAAAAAATGTGCATTTATTTTTCTTTTCATAGGAGCCTGCAGAGCACTGCACCTTCCTGCTGTTTTTGTTAAAATGCATGTCTGGCCAAAAGAAAATAAAGTGATGTAGTACATGTCTGCAGTCAATGCATTTCCTAAGATTTATTCTTTTAAGGCCTCTTATGCCGTGCAGCTTGAAAAAGCTCAGAACAGCATTCTTGTTTTAATTGATTTAAAATGTAGCCCATTGTTTACAATGTGCCTGTACACACAGGCACTTAAACAAGTGCTGCGTATTCTTGAGTAGAAAAAAACGGAAAAAATGCATTTCTGGTTTGTATTTTGTGCCAGTACACGCAAACGTGTGCAAATACGCACACATGAGCATAAATGTTAAAGCATTTAGCCTAGGAATGTATTGTACGTGCGAATGCACAAAAACATGCATAAAGATACACAAATACGCGCAAAACAAATGCCTGAAATTACATCCAGAAATACTGATGCTCAAACATCAGTACTGTGTGCAAAAGGCCTAAAACAGTGTAAGTACAGAAAAATACCTGATAATCCTGCCATAAATCAAGTGAGCTCTTCCTGTTGTTAATTGAAAAAGCTTCCTCTGTTGCACTAAAACCCCAAGCTTAAGTTTTATCTCTACCTGTTTCTTTTGCAGTAAAACAGTGCAGCTGCCCTGACTCCTAGGAGCCAATGTATAACTTTGTGTACGGAATGGACTCTTGGGAAATGTAGTCCTGGGGGCACATGCCTATGTGAATAGGAACTGAGCTTCTAGCAGCTTCCCAGCTTCCCTCCTAGCAAAATTATTTAACACTGTAGAAATTGAATTCAGCCCATATGTGGCATAGGATTGCTTTTTATTACACTGTTTTTACATATCAAGCAACCCTGGTCAACTTTTCTGATCTGTATAGTGACCTTTTAAAGGGAAGCAGTATTGATAGAAATACATGATCTGTCGTTGCTGACCTCTCTTTTGCCAGGGTGCAATACTGAACTATTGGCTTAAAGACTTTGCAAGTCTCTGACTCAAAAAAGTATGCGCTCAAAGCATAGCAGTAAGATAACTAGCATCTTCAAAAAGAGATCAGTAAGCACAGCTTACATATTTCTCTGGATATACTGTAGGTGTCCTTTTAAGTGATTATAATCAAGTTATTAAGTCAAAGTTTTTATATTAATATAACAATAAAAAATAGATAACCCATGATAGGTGGTATAAAATTAGTTATGCATTGAACATATCCTACCTGTAAACCAGACGAAGACTCAACACCAAAAGATGTTTCAGTGAAACGACTGGCATTGATTTTATTTACTGCTAGAGCCAAGTATTGAGAGGTCAAATTTATTGATTGCTCAGGGAAGTTCAGCTTTAAGCCAATTTGATTCACAATTTTAATTAACCTATGAGATATAAAGAAAATATAATCAAAAGATGCCCAAAGGAAAAAATGGCAACATGGACACATTATATTGATTAAACAAAACTGCCTCAGTACTCTTTGCTTTGAGAGATACTGTAAAAAACCTCTGTACATTTGTGGATTTTGAGATTCTTCACTATCATCATACCCTGGATTAGATAAAGTAGGGCTACTGCAGGGCAAGTTGCATATAAGTAAATTGACTTATTAAGCAGCCTTAATAGATTATTAATAGGTTAATAATATAATTAATAAATTTTTCAGTCAGTTGTTATAACCCTTCCCTACCCTATCCAAAATGAAAAAAAAAACTGTTTTGCCAGGGGCAGACTCCGCTTATCAGACACCATATTCAAGATATCATTTATAGGTGTACTGACCTTTTACACATAAATCAATATAGAAAATTCTACTTCTTAGAGAAAATAAGGCTGCATTTAATCCTGCAAACCCTAAGCAGTGTTGTAACTAAACTTTTAAGGGTCCTGATGTAAATGTCCTCATTTTTGAAGATCAAATCTACGTGTTTTTTTGCATATAGACAAGTCTTTTTTAGTTTGATATATTGCAAAAAAGTTTCATTGCTTGAGTTTCAAGCAACAAATGACTCCTGACGTTTACTCCCCACCAACAATGAGGCAGGGTAAGCTGACTGCCTGAGGCAGTGTACTTATTCATCAATTTTATTCTATGAATGAACACCTTCCCTATTCAACAGGCCTGTGATCATGTATGGGTATATATTATTTTTCTGGCTCATTAGTATTTACTGTTTCAAAGAGAATACAGCACACAATGAGCCCATGCAGTCCAAAAATGGTATGTATTATTTTTAACTGTTGGTGACTTGGTGAGTATTACCAAAGCTCATTACAAACCCCCACTCAGTAGACACTCAGGGAAGACTTGAGGAAGTGATGTATCTTTTAAGTGCAGCAAGGTAGCAGGAAAACCCAAGGTTCGCTGATTGAGGGATTGCAACAAGCATTGCTAATACTTTATTCTTATACCATCAATAATTATCACTATACACTACAGTATTATGTATTCATTTTTGGTAGATGAAACATCTAAGGTGTATCTGCATGAGAAAGAAGGACCTTAAATAACATTCCACTTTCTAACAAATAGGTTTTTGGGTTTATGTCATGTCATTGTTTCAATGTCACATATAACATATTGCATCATGCAGAAACATTAAAGATCCTTCTGCATGATATAATCTATTGGTCTATATGACATGGACATACCCCCAAAATGCATTTTATAAGATGGTAAAATATTATTGAGTCTATAGCTATAAACTAGCCCAGTTTTTCCAACACAGTTTTTTCAGTTTTGTTGCTGATAATACATCTGTGCTAAGTGAATGTGAAGGCTATAATCAAAACCGTGGTCCTTGAAAAACAGCTTTAGGATTACTGGTACCAACTAGTGAGGGAAGTTTGAACAAATACCTCATGGAGTCACTTGCAGAAAGATTCTGAGATGTGCTTAAAATGGAGTTCAAAATTCCAAACATTTCTTTCGCAACCGTAGCATTTACTTCCCCGGCTAATAGATCTTCCATGTATGTCAAAGCCTTGGCTATAATAGACAAATTCAGATTACTAGAAGTTAAATGATTGTTCTGCCTGTGAATCTTTTCTATGGAACAAATTATTTAAAGAACAATACAGTCACATTTCATCTACATACTGTAAAAACTGACATGAGAAATCTGACGTAATGATACTGACACAAAAACACAAGTAGTAGTCAGCTGACATAAAAAAGGTTGTGTAGGAAATAAGTGTGTTGTCAGATGGGCCTTAACCCTTTGAGGACCAAGGGACGTATTTGTCCCATATTTTTAATTGCGTGTATCATCTGATTAAGAACTTAAAACTCTTTTTTTTTTTGGTTTGAGTCAAAATATTAGTTCTTATCAACAAACAACAAATGGATCTAGCTTTCTGCCAATTATTTCATGAAATGACTTAGTTTCAGCAACTAAAGTGTACGAACTTTAAACACAAAAAAATTGTTTCTTTTGGCGTTCCAAAATCTTACGGTCCTCAAAGGGTTAATTAGATCTCATGTGCTTTCTGATTGCTAGAATAATACCTTAAGGGTATACCTGTCACAGAAAAAAAGGCTGTCACTGCTAAGCTCTTTGGTGAGTCTAGTTGCCTGGCTGTGATGCTGACCCTCGTCATTAAATAACTTTCATCCACTGACCCAGGGTAAGTATGTAGATAGAGAGCCCTAATTTTCCTCCCACATTTCTGGTCTGCATATCTTGGTTCACCCAAGTACACAAGTACATACTATGATATCTTACTGCACAACACCGCAACACACATGCTATGTGCTGTGGTGCACTGAATTAAATAAAAAAGCTGCAGTGTACTTTTTTCCTTTTGTCTTAGCAGGTTATTCTAAATATATGGGCTGCTGCAAAACACAATACTGCACTTTAATGTGTATTCAGTAATATACTGCAACTAAATGGTTTAGTGTAGTGCATTACAGTCAGGCAGTCAGCCAACAATGCCTGCTTTTTGGACACATTACTTTAACAACGGGGTGTTGGTAATATGGTTTTTGTATTTTGAGAATGTTTTAATAAAACTTTGAACATATATATATATATATATATATATATATATATATATATATACTGGTATATTTTATATACACCATTTAAATTTGCCTTTGATTCACCTTTGTAATTACCAGACATCTGTCTGAAATTGATTTTTCAAACAGTTGTTTGACGTTAAAATGAATTTTGCAATGTGGCTGCCTACTCCTTAACCTGAAAAGAGGCAGGTTAGTTCCAAGAAGAGCCTAATTTACTCTAAACCACATGCTTATATTATTATTATACAGGATTTATATAGCGCCAACAGTTTGCTTTAAAAAATGAAGGCAGACATTACAGTTACAATACAATTTATCACTAAAGATGACTGTAAATAAACTAAAAGTAAAAATGCCAAAGTCCATGCTGCTTGAAATATACCAAAATGCTCATACGCAAAAGGATTTTACCACGGCAAGAGTGCATACACAATTTCTTATGCTGATGTTTATTCATGGAGGTTTCAGTTATGAATATCTGTACATACTCTGCCTTAAAACCTCCTGAAGTACAGGTGTTTCTGAGCTTTGCCTTTTTTATGTGTTGTTTTCCCCAGTCAGAATAAAAAGCTTGTATGTTTGTATGTTATGTTGGGATCTGGATTGCTGGATGTGGTATACACCTGCACACGCTTGCAAACCCATAAATTGCAAATGTATGAATTATCTTTATAGCAATTTTTCTCTGCTCATTTGCGGTTTAGTACATCAGGCTCAGAGTGTGCATAATTTCAGCTCTGCAAAATGTTAGCACCATCCTTATACAACATTTCAGAGCACGGCAGGGGTGAATGCTGCACTGTATAAGTATAACTTTATAAACTGCATGGTAAGTAAAAAGCTCACATATATTATTAGTGTTACAACTGTGTATTAAACGACATAGCTGTAGTCACTCTTTTAATTGGCAGGATAATTCTTGAAAATAGTTTTGTATGTGCTTTAAAAAATGAATTGCAGATCTTGTTTTACAGTAAACAAAGCAAAAACACCAGCATTTACTGTATGTCTGACATGCACTACATTTTTTTTCTATGCACGTCCATCTTCTGAACAAGGTCTGGGACCAACTTTACTACCTACTCAAACAGTATGATGTATTTATATAACTTAATTAAAATATATATTTTTTTACAAATCTAGTTTTGAACCAGTTTTGAAATAGGATTTTTTCGTTTTTACCATAAAGACCTTTTCTCTGCATTCATTAGTAGACACAGCTTTGAGTCCTTTATTATGAGGCCTGTCACCCAGCTGGTGGCTTGTATGTAGTAAAACCAAAGGAACTTAAGATTTCCAGTAGGAAATTTATATGTCTTATTCTGAGACTCAGCAAGAAAGCAGGAAGTCATAAACCAATAATGTAAGACCTCATCCATCTTTATTAAAGCCAAAAAAGGAAGTCTACAGCCCTACCAAGGACCACCCCACTAGTGCTGTACCAAATACAGGCTTGATTGGGGGGGAGGTTAGGTTTGGCCACCAGAAAACCTACTTTTGATTTTTAATTACACCTAGCATCCTACTTCTGCAGCTCTATTCCCAGTTGGTGATTATCTAAAGCAGAGCTGTGTCCTCCAATGGACAAAAGAGTAATATTTAGAAACTAGCTTTTAACATGATTGATGTTCAACTCTATTGCTACCTGTCTAATCATTAAAATAAAGTAATCTGACATTAATTTATTATTTCAATTAGATACAATTTGTAAAAGACACACTTGTATTGTTTCTTTTTTTTTTTTTTAACTCATATGTGTTTGTCAAAAACCATAACTGAAAATATTAATATTTACCTATATCAACTGATATTGTAGTGCCGGATGAACTGTTGACTTCAAAAAAAGTTGTATCTGTATGCAGACTTGTGGAAAAAGTCATTTTGGGAGGAGTACCTGAGTCACTAGTGAGAGATGTTGTAGGTACACTGATAACTGTTGTGCTCGATGTTCTGTTAATAGATGTAGTAGATCCACTGTTGACAGTTGTTTTAATGCTGCTGTTAATGGTTAAGGTAGTTTCACTGTTAATTGTTCTATTAGAATCAGTAGAGGTTATTGAAACAGATTCAGTATGCAATACTGTGGTCTTAGCTACATCTTTACTGGTTGTAATAGGTTGACTGTTAACGGTCGTACGTATAGTATTATTAATGGTTGTATCAGAGCCAATGGTAATGGAAAAATTGCTGTTACTGTAGCCTGTAGTTTGAAGTCCTGTGGTGGTCCCAGTATCACATAGATTTGTCTGATGTATAGAGCTGAGAAAAAACAGAGTGTAAAACTTAGAATGGGAATGAGCCTTTTGTTAGCAAACATATGCAAGAATAATCAGATTATATCCCTTGTAATCAATGTGCAAAATCTGGTGCAGCTCTGCATATAAACAGCCTCCAGATTTTATTGTCAAAGCTTAACTGAACAAGCTGAAATTCAAAGCTGATTGACTGCCATGCAGAGCTGCACCAGAATCTGAATGCCCCAGTTTTAGTAAATCTCCCCCACTGCATACTTATTTTTTAAATTGTCCCAGGTGTGCACAAAGCAGGGTTGTTAATCTTTAAAAAACAATGGAAAATAAGTACTTAAAAAGAAGCTCCAGTCATTTTTGTGTTTATTAAAAGTCAGCAGGTACAAAAACTGTAGCTGCAGACTTTTAATAAACAGACACTCACCTGTCCAAGGATCCAGCAATGTGTTTACCTGAGCTGCTCCTTCCCTCGGTCTTCTGTCCTCGGTGCCGGCATCTCAACTGTGGGCACCTAGCTGTGACATCTTGCAGCTTCACAGCTGGGTGCCCACTGCACATGTGCAAGCCACGTTGCACATTGTGCATGGTCACGCAGTCTTCTGGTACATGTCATGTGTCCCAGAAGACTACAGGGGGGGAGGAGAACGTCCGCTTCTGATTGCCTAGGTGGTCGGAGCAGAGGTGGTGTCAGGTTATTTCTATATAAAGTTTATAAATGGATCAATTATGAACTATAAAGATGAGCGAATCAAATGCTCAGTGGAACACTCACAGCAAGATTGCTTTTTCCAAAAAAAATACTAAACAGCCATATTTACAAGCCCACACATTCAACTCAAGTCTTAAGATTGTTAAACAGAGCAGGAAAAATGTTGAGAACCATCACACTCCATCTCAGCAAATACAACTATTTACTGAAAGACCAGACAATTGTTTGTCAACCAGTCAAAAAAACGATGGTCCCCTCAGAATGAACTGAGCAGATCATCTTTTACAACCTAATCAACTCAGGTGTGTGAGCTATCAGTCATTCATTAATAGGACAAAACTGTAGCGTTTTAGGAATGGAGAAGAAAAATGATACATACTCAAGAGTTGTTATACAAGGAAAAAATAACAACCTCAACTTTATGGAAGTTATGATCATATATTAAATTCCTTTTCTTGCTAAGTTCAAAGGATACATACACGTTAGATTACCAATGACTCATCAATCAATTTCTAAATAACAAAATATGTGTGGAAATTATGGGTGGAAATTTTCAATCATATTTAAAGGAAATGGTTTGTCAATCAAATTTTTCCCACATATCAGGTTGTTAGTGTCATATCATGAGATCACCCAAGAGATACAATACTGTGCTATAAAGGACATGGTGCATATTCATATGATGGACTGAAATATCTGTATCACACAGATATACCACAATATGTATCTGTGTTAAGTGATAGGGTACAAGTTAATCAGTAATAGATGACGTCTTAATAATGGTTGATAGCCACAAATGACAGATTCTTATTTAATAAGGGTGTATCCTAATATTAAAATCAACTCGCCAGGTCATTTATATAGAGATACGTCTGTTATAACAACTTTAATATGGTACATATTTTTTTATCATACCATATTAAATTTCAAATAGTTTTACTCTTTTTAGGAAAGTCAGGTCCACATTTATGAGACATGACTGCCTTCTAGTGGACAGGTAAAAAAACACCTGAATAAATCCTTCATTAATTAATATTTATATTGTCCAATCAGAAGACCGTCAACATTTAGTTTGGGCGGTCTTAGTAGACAATGGGTCCAAACACTAGAAAAACAGAGGAAAATGAGAGAGGAGGACCTTGGCTTCTATCTGAGAGACATGCCTATTTCTACCACCCAGAAAATCACAATTGCTAAAATCCTGTTCCTTGCTCCGCCTAAGAGGCAGACGCTATCTCTGAACCAACCACACTGATACCATCCAGGTTCCATATCTTTGAGGTGGTGAGATCTAAATGTACTAAAAAGGTCATTGTGAAATTTTAATTATTTCAAAGATTATAGCTTCAATTTCCTAATCCCTATTTTCCTTGTGTTATATTGCTGGTTATTGTGCAAGGGGGTTTGATTTAGTACATTTCCTGTATTGCTATGTCTTTTTGGTATCCCTGCAATTTTATATATGTAGGGTGAGATTGGTGTTAATCTGTTTTGGAGTTGAGGAGTATTAACGATTGGTAAAAACGAGACTTTTTATGTTTGATAAGCTGCATGGTTTTAACCCCTTCACACCTAAGGGTAAAACAAATCTTAACGCCTAAGTACAATCTTGCAAGATTGACATGTGTTAGTAAAACCATACATATCATCACAACTTCTTTGTACATCCAGGTGGATTATACCTTGTTTTTTTCAGGACAAATTGGGACAAATTGGGCTTTCATTTGGAGGTATATGGTAATGGATATCTCCTTTTCCTTTTTTTGTATTATCAAAAGAAAACTGGCCCAAAATAGTAAAAAAAAAATATATTTTTTAATTTAGTGTTTTGTTACTTCCATAACCTACCACCAAAGAACAACCCAAAATAAATTTTCCAGCTCTTGACGATTGCAGCGATACCCTACAGGTGTATGTTATTTGTTGTTCGTACCCACAGTACAGCCCAGAAACAATAGTGCGCATTTTATTTTTTTAAGTTTTTCTTTTTTACCTAAAACACACTGACATTAACGGACGCCAATACCAATTAAAAGAAATCCTGACCTTTGACCCTGACCTTGACCCAAACACTTACCCTGGCACTGAACTAGATCAAACCTTGATCTAGGTATTTTTTCTTTATTTTTAAATGTTTATTTATTTAGTTATTTATTTAAAACATTTTTTTAAACAAACTTTTTTTTTTCAAAGAGAGAAGGAGATACAATGTATCTCTCTCCTCCATTCATAGAGAAAAAAAAACAAGGGGGGCAGGCTGTACAGTGACTGATTACTGTGGTAGCCAATCAGAGGCTATCATATGACCTGGAATCGGGAGTCCCAGGTCCCGATCGTTAGAACAGGACCCGGGGCTCTAAGTGACACCCCAGTCTTTGTGCTGGGAGCGTGCTGTGCGGCGTGCTGCCAGCACATAGACATGTACGCAGATATGCGACCCCACTTAAAAAAGCCCAGTTCTGTGAGGCCAAATATTTGTGTTACGTTGGCGTGAAGGGGTTAAATACATGTTTTAAAGCTAATTTTATTTTATTGTCATATCAGAAGTAGTATCCTTCCTTTCTTCTGCCGTGGAAGATGGGAAACTGCTCTAAGATTGACTAGGGTATTTTGCTACCCTCTGGTTACCTACTAAGTATATATATTTATGTTTAGATGTTATCATTGTCCTTCAAAATTTTTTATTTATTTACAGTTAATTGTTGTCAATAATGTGTAGTGTGTGTGGTGCTACCCTCGCGAGGGCCGCTTGTATTATTGCCCCAGGTTCCCCCTATGTTGCCCCGCAGCCAGACATAGTGTATTTCTTCAGTCAAACACACACACTTCCATTTGTTGTCTTCAATGACCAGCCTAGGGGATGTGTGTTTCTGGAGTTTTATTGTAGCACTGAGGATAGGGATAGGGGATTTGTAGGATACTCCAAAATTAGAGCTATTGACACTGAGGACATCTAGCTGATCTCTTAGTTGAGCACTACTGAAGTCTTGACTGAAAGCAAATAGCAGACTTCTCTTTAAAGTGTACCAACAAGTAGCTTAAGAGTGAGCAAAGTCATTTTAGTAATATCAACACTTGGACAAGCTCTTCAGAATCCAATCTTCCAAGCGAATCTCTCTCCAGTGATGCCAGACAGATATTTGGCAGACAGCTCCTCTCAGTCAGCATACTGTAGGACCAGGGTCACTCTCTCCAACTTCAGGCCCTCAGGTCGACCCACCTGAGGCCGCATGGCAGCAAGTACTAAGCGAGGCAGCCTGCCTCCAGCCTCTCTGTTCAATACTCTCCCAGGAAAGACATTGAACCCATGTGCTCACAGAATATAAATACCACTCCCAGCATGCAACGAGGTTACCCTCCCCTGCAATTGGCCAGGCGTGTATCCATGTTCATGCCGTTCATTTGCCTAGCCCTAACCCATATTTTGGAAGGCTCTCATAGCTTCCTGAAGATGGGCAAATCTCAGACAAACTCAACAGCACCAGAGCATCATGAGCAGACCTGACTAATCAATCATAACACTCTGTTGAACAGAGATCCCAATCAGATTTTCTTAACCACCTCCCATCTGGCCGTTATATATAAACGGCTGGACGGTGGCAGTGCAGGGTCAGGTGGCCGTTTATAAACCGTCTCCCTGCCCCCTGCTCCCAGGGAGCGCGCAGCACCGCAATCCGGTGCCTGCTGTGTCCTCCGGACACAGTGGAACACCGATCATCGGGCGGGACCTCTGTATGAGGTCCCGATCATGTGATCACTGATTGGCCAATCAGTGATCACATGCAGAGTAGTAAGCAAGATGTCACTTCTGACATCATTGCTTACTACGTGTGAAATCTGTGAATGATCACAGAGGTCACATGGTACAAGGCTATTCACAACAGCCTTGTACCATGTGACAAACTGTGACCAATCACAGCTCACTCAGTAGTTCTCAATGGCTGCAAGAATGCAGCTAGTTAGAAGGAGAAATTATTGCTTTTACAGCCTTTATGGGTGTAAAAGCAGTCAGTGTAAAAAAAAAAAATCTTCATCACCCCCCATAAGTAGTACAGTGTCACCATGGTGACATTGTATTGCTATGGTGACAGTATGTAAAAAAAAATAATAAAAAAAATTAAAAAAAATTATAATTTTTGCTTATAAACTAATTTGGGTTATTTCTTTTACTAAAAGTATAACGGAATAAATTTTGGCCAGGATTTATGATGAAATACTATTTATTTGCTAAATTTTATAAGAAAAACACTTTTTTTCAAAATTTTTGGACATTTTAATTTACATAGCAAAAAAAAATAAAAATCCCAGTGGTGAATAAATACCACCAAAATAAAGCTTTATCTGTCTCAAAAAAATGCTAAAAAATTCATATGGGTACAGTGTTGCATGACCGCGCAATTGTCATTCAAAGTGTGATAGCACTGAAAGCTGAAAATTGGCCTGGACAGGAAGGGGTAAAAGTGTCCGGACTGGAAGTGGTTAACTGTCTCTCTGGTATGCAGAGAAACACAGCTATGCTTAACCTAACAATACAAATCCTAGCACCTGACTAGGAGGGTGCTACATGTGTATGAATTGCAAATTACCAGTTCTTGTATATATATAAATATTCTTTATACAGTATATAAATACATTATCCTTATTTATCTACCAACTTGTAGATATTTAGGGATTTGATAAAATATCACATTAACTCAAAGAACTCAGGAGAGTTATGTTGTGGTAGTTATATTTTCTCAAGGTGTCAGAACTCACTTCATATTATTTATCAAATTATTTAAGTTTGCAATAACGGCTGGAGGCACTGTATCTCAATTCTATTCATAATTAAGGCACTGTAGCAGACATAGCCACTCCCTTAGAATCCAACACGTTGTTTTTCACTGTCACGTTATCAATACAACCCAAAATCAGGTGCCCCCCCACATGTTCTCCACTGATCATCTCAGCACACAGATGACCAGCATATGAAGGAGCGATCTCAGCCCTTCACTGGCGATCTGTGTTCTCCCTCCAGATTCTCCAGCACAGAGCTGTCAAAGCAGTGATAATTTACCGCTGCTTAGTAAATGGTGTTTGACTGATCTCTTACTGTAATTTTGTGAGATTATAGTAAAAGCAGCCATTTTCCAGCAGTATTATTATACAGTATTTATATAGCGCTAAAAGGTTTGCTCAGAGCTGTACATTATAGTAGGGACAGAACATGAGACAATACAGTAACAAAACAAAACATGAGGGGGTCAAGGGCTCTGCTCTTTCGAGTTTACAATCTAGGAGGGAGGGGATAGTGGTACAGGAGGAAGTGGCTGTGGGGGATGGAGTAGTAGGAGGAGTGGAGGAGATTGGTTGTTAGGTGAGGGCGGGGTAGGCTTCCCTGAAGAGATGGGTTTTCAGGGTGTGCCTAAAGGTGAGGAGGGTAGGTGACAGTCTGATGGATTGGGGTAGTGAGTTCCAGAGGATGGGGGAAATAATGGAGAAGTCCTGCAGTTGGGCGTGGGAGGTGGAGACCAGGGAGCTAGAAAGTAGGAGGTCTTGTGAGGAGCAAAGAGTACGGGTTGGGTGGTATTTGGGTATCAGGTCGGTGAGGTAGTTTGGGGCAGCGTTATGAATGGCTTTGTATGTCTGTGTTAGTAGTTTGAATTTAATGCGTTGGGCAATCGGGAGCCAGTGGAGGGAATGACAGAGGGGGGTGGAGCAGTTGGTAAGGTGGATGAGTCTGGCCGCTGAGTTCAGGAAAGACTGAAGCGGGGATAGTCTGTGATGAGGTAGGCCAGTGAGAAGGGAGTTGCAGTAGTCCAGACGTGAGATAATAAGGGAGTGAACGAGTTGTTTAGTAGTGTCTGGGGTTAGGAATGTACGTATTTTGGAGATGTTGCGGAGGTGGAGCCTGCATGAGTTTGCCAATGATTGGACATGGGGTTTGAAGGACAGGTTTGAGTCTAGACTGACACCTAGGACTTTGGCTTGCGTGGTGGGACTGATGGTGGCGTTGTTGGTCGTGATGGAGAGGGTGGGAGGGCACGGGCTGGGGAGCTCGGTTTTGGAAAGGTTCAATTTGAGGAAATGGAGTGACATCCAGTCTGATATTGTCAGGGAGCGAGGAGCCAGACACACAAGGAGGTGCAATTAAAGGTAGGTTTATTAACAAAAACAAGACAGAGTCTATGCAAGTCCAACAGCAACAGCGGATGACTTGGTAGAACAGTAGCCAGGAAGGATGGTCGCCAGAGCTGGGGTCAGAAGCCAGGAAGGATGATTGCCAGAGACGGTGTCAGAAGCCAGGTAGAATGGTCGCCAGAGCCGGGGTCAGAAGCCAGGAAGAATGGTCGCCAGAGCCGGGGTCAGAAGCCAGGAAGGAGTCTTGCCAAAGCCGAGTCGGTATCCAGGAGAGCAATGAGAAACTAAACAGGAGCTAGCTGCTGTGCAACAGACAGGACACGCATGCAATGGACAGCTACAATCAGCAGACTTATATGTGATAAGCCGCCACCTCCTGGGGGAGGAACTGCAGAGGGCTTCTGACCACGACTCTGGCGACCATCCTTCCTGGCTTCTGACCCCGGCTCTGGCCATCATCCTTCCTGGCTTCTGATCCCGGCTCTGGCGACCATCCTTCCTGGCTACTGTTCTACCAAGTCATCTGCTGTTGCTGTTGGACTTGCATAGAGTCTGTATTGTTTTTGTTAATAAACCTACCTTTAATTGCACCTCCTTGTGTGTCTGGCTCCTCGCTCCCTGACACTACACGAATGCCATGAATCCTGACGGTGCAGGTACGCCCTCGCTCCCTATGTTGATTGTCAATCTCGTGGGCGGTGAGCGAGGTACTGGGTGGGGGGGAGAGAGTAGGGAGTTGAAAGTGGAGAAGTGGCGAGGACAGGTGGAGAGGGTGTTGATGAGGGTTACGAAGTAGGCTTGTCTGGCGGCGTGGAGGGAGGAGGAGTAGGTGAGGAAGGTGGATTTGTAGAGGGAGAACGCTCAAGGTGATTTGGTTTTGCGCCATAATTATTCCAGCGCGCGACTGCGTTGTTTAAGATTTTTAGTGTGGTCGTTCTGCCAGGGTTGAAGCGGCCGGGGTCTAATGCTACGTGTGGTTAGGGGTGCTAAGGAGTCTAAGGCAGCTGATAGCGAGTCGTTATACGCAGTAGTGGCCAGGTCAGGGCATGACAGTGGAATTGAAAGTGTTTGTAGATTGCTTCTTCCTTCATTCGGAGAACTGATCTACACCGCTTCAAAAAAAGGCATTCAGAGGAGAACTGTCTTCTCCGAGAATGACGGAGAACTGAGCAGCGGTCATTTACCGCTGCATGATAAAAGTACTTTCTTGTGTCAGTATGCTTAAACTTTGCTCTTTGTGTGCTGGCAGCCTCTGCACCTGTGAGGAGGATCCAACGCCACCATCAGCCCCACCTCACAAGCCAGAGCACTAGGTGTCATTCTAGACTCCAATCTGTCTTTCCAGCCCAGATCCAATCGCTGACAAATTCATGCAGACTCCACCTCTGCAACATCTCCAAAATACGCACGTTCCTAACTCCAGAAACTACAAAGCAACTCATTCACTCTCTTATCATATCACGACTTGACTACTGTAACTTCCTCCTCGTCGGCCTACCCCAACACAGGCTATCCCTGATTCAGTCTATCCTGAATTCTGCGGCCAGACTTATCCACCTTACCAACCGCTCTGTATCCACCACCCCCCTCTGCCAATCCCTCCACTGGCTTCCGATTGCCCAACGCATAAAATTCAAAATATTAACATTGACGTACAAAGCTGTTCATAACACTGACCCAAACTACATCACAGACCTGATATCCATCTACCACCCAAAATGCACTCTCCGCTCCTCACAAGACCTCCTACTCTCCAGTTCCCTGGTCTCCTCCTCCCATGCCCATCTCCAGGACTTCTCTAGGGCTTCCCCCATCCTCTGGAACTCACTACCCCAATCCATCAGACTGTCACCTACCCTCCTCACCTTTAGGCACACCCTGAAAACCCATCTCTTCAGAGAAGCCTACCCCGCCCTCACCTAATTGCTGATCTCCTCTGCTCTCCCCACCACTCCATCCCCCACAGCTATTTCCTCCTGTACCACTCTCCCCTCCCTCCTAGATTGTAAGCTCCAAGGAGCAGGGCCCTCGAACTCCTCGTGTATTTCATTGTATTGTTACTGTACTGTCTCATGTATTGTCTCCCATTGTAATGTACAGCGCTGAGCAAACTGTTGGCGCTATATAAATACTGTGTAATAATAATAATAATAATAATGTCATCATTATCATCTGCATTGTGCTTGTGAACTATAACAGCCAGTGGCCTCTCTGGGGTAGCGCTACACTAAGAATAAAGGAGAAGTAGGGCCAAAGCTCTTTTGGCCCTACTTCTCCTGTGGGTAACAGGAGTCCACTTAGTTCTGCAGTCTTGTGACCAGTTTTCAGCTGATAGCAGGACAAAGCCCACTGATGGCTGACACCACAGATCTGATCCAGACTCTAGAGATCCCGACATCCAGCAAGCTCAGCTTTTTAGCACATCGCTGAGAGCCTGAGCCAGCTGTTCTTACCCCCTCCACAGCCCGGCGCTACAGTGAGCGCTGGAGGGGCAGAGCAAAGCGACAGTGGCAGTCTGTAGGAGCAGAGTGATCAGCAGTATTTGATCGCTCAGCTCTCAGTCTTAAAGGTAGCAGGGGACAGCTGCAGATGGGATTGGTGCTGCAGCCATCCAGGTGAGTCTGGCTTTATTAGGTGTTCTTGCATGGCAAGACCACTTACTGTTATCTCACATATATATTCTTATTATTATAGCCAAATTTACCACCCTAACTCCTCCCACAGTTTTTACACTACATAGACAGTAATATACCGAAACGTGCGGATTGTTCCCGATTGGTGTGCTATTACTTTGTGGAACGTTTCGCCGAATGGTTCACGAAATATCAGCGTTTTTGTGGTGAAATTGGTCCCATAGGAATGAATGGTGCAATGTTCAAAACTAGAGTGGGAGCTGACAAAAGCTAGAGTGTGAGCTGAAAAATCAGGACATGATTTCTAAACTGCCACCACTCCCTCATTTTCAAGCCCACCTACACAAATCTTATATCAAAACGTTCAGCTATCCTTGCTGCCACTAAAAATGTACACGGCTAAGCCATAGTCCTGATAGTTTTCACAATATGACCATTTGTTTGCAACTCACGCCGCCCATTGACATTCATTGAAACTCCACTCTAGCCACCTCAAATTTGAAGGGCAATTTCTAAACTGCGACTGTGCATTCATTTTTAATATTTCAGAGACATATGCATCAAAATGTAGGTCTGGGTCTTGTGATTCTCACAATATAAAGCTCTTCAGTGTAGGAATTATAATTTTTAAACTACAACTGTTTGAAGATGGCAACCGCCAGTGAAGTGAGCAAGTTGGAGCAGTTTGTTTTTAACCGTTCTTCTCTGCCCTTGCTGTAGAGTGCGTTGCCATAGGAACCCAGGTGTGTGAGCAGGCAGCAGAGTGACAAAAGCTAGAGTGTGAGTTGTAGACTACTGGTGGAGGCAAGAACACTTCACACAATTTCCCCAGAAATTGTCGCTTTTCTAGTTTTATTTATTCCTGAATTTCACTTTTAAGAAGTTGTAGACAACAGTTTATGTACATCTGGTTGTCAGGAATCAAGGAGTGACCAGAAAGGTGTGGACTGACACAGGGAAACGCAGGTCTCAGGTACAATATAATACAGTTTATTATTAGCCACCCAGATATATATCTATATAAACGCACAGTGAGCAAACCAACCTTCCACTAATCTTTAGGAGGTGCAGGAACACAGGCGTAGTCAGGGCTGGAGAGGTAGAACGGTCAGGCCGGCCGTAGGGTTCTGTAATGACCGTTTGGTGGTACCTCTAGTGGTCCTCAGGGCAGGATTCCCCAGGGCGCGGAGTCTAAGCCCCAGTCTGCCTTTTCACCAGAGCCCCTGATGGTGGGGATGGACTTGGCGCAGGACTGAGACCAGGTCGCGGCCCCTGAGTACACCTGCTAGTGGTAGAGGGATCCGCCAGAGTTATGTGCAGGTACGGCTGGATCCGTGCAGGATGGATGGATGGCAGAGTAGTTAGCGTGGTCAGACAAGCCGGGTCGGTAACGGTGGAGGCAGATCAGTACAGAGCAGCAGGCAAAGAGTAAACGGGTCACAAGCCAAGGTACAGCAACAGGAGGTCAAACAGCATAGGAGTAGGCAGAAGAATAGTCAGGGATGAGCCAGTAGTCAGAACAGGAGACGGTCAACAGAGATCAGGATCAAGCCGGGTCAGCAACGAAGCAGGAACACAGGATACAGGTACAGAGGCTCATGGGAAAACATACACCAAGGCCCAGAGCACAGGCCTGGTCATGGCTTAAATACACCTTTCTGCAATCAGCCCCAGGTTTGGCTGATTGTGAGCACCCACTGGTCAGCTCTGGTACTGCAGCCCACACGGCAGGTGAGTCCCACCACCAGTGCTGAGTCCATTGCTGAGAGCACCCGCTGGTCAGCTCTGGTACTGCAGCCCACACGGCAGGTGCGTCCCACCACCAGTGCTGAGTCCATTCCTGACACTGGTATTGGTACCTTGTCAGTTACAATCCATATACAAGAATTATATTTTATTCTAGCTATACAAAGCTCATTTATACAGTATGTTAAATGATCTGCAAGTTACACAGAAAGAAATCCAGAAGAGTTTTGTGAGACTCACCAATTGGATGACTGTCTGCATGCCTCTTCACAGCAGCAATAATCTATAAATGAAATATTAAATATTAAGGCAACACTTGCTTATAGCCATAAAATTGCTTAGGATTATTTGGTAAAACATAAAGACTTGTGCAAACCATAGCCACCCTATTTATTTCCCATAGCCACCTAAAATCTGGTTGGTTTGGGCCATTGTAACTGCACTGCACTTTGGTTCTTCACAAATAAGCCTGATAAATTAGGTAATTAGCCTAAAACTAAATATGTGATAATGAATATTGAATGAATATATTCAGGTGTTTGGAAGCTACACATTCTACATACAATAAAGAATGTTTACTCAATCTGGCCATGTACTTTTAGAAGTTTGCAGACCTCCCACAATGCCCAAGTTTGCATGGAGGAGGGATACGTTGGCTGGGATGGATTTTCCTGTCTGTGGCTTTTCTTTAGCCGGAACATGACAGTACTGGGACCACAGGCACAGGTCCTGAATGTAAAGGTACTGGTGCTTTAGGATAAGGCTGGGTCAGCAGGTACTGCTGCCTGTCTGTGCTCTTCATCTGAAGTTTTCCTCTCCAGTCTCGAGTGTAAGTCAATCCACCCCAACCTCATTATAGGTTTCCAGGATGTGCCCAGTGGCTTGGTAAGCAATTACATCACACCACACTGCCCTCTCTAGGGAAGGGCTGTGTTGTGAGGTACGTAGAGAGGGTAGCAAAGGGTGGGAATAGTGTGTGTGTGTGTGTGTGTGTGTGTGTGGGGGGGGGGGTATAACCTGCATCTCCTCTCTGAGAACAAAAAAAGCCACAATCATGCCAGACTACAATTGCTTCCTGTGAAACTGGGTTGTGCTCGCAGACAGAGCTCCACCTTCCCCTATAGCCTCAAACTATGCTACACATGTTTCCCATAGGAATTTGGCTGTTTGTACAACTTTTGTTTGCAATAAATGTTCATTTGGCATGCCTGGCAAAGCTTAGTGTTTGCATGCATCTTACAGATTTTTAATGCAACCACCTAGCAATATATATCAAAAACCTGTTATCTTATTTCACTTGGTCTTGTATCTATAGGCCACAAAATATGTAATGTGATTCAGCGGAATATTTAACAGATCTAACAGAAGAAAAAGGATACGTACCAATGCTATTCCTTGCTTGCACAGTTAGTTTGGTATTCTTTATCAACTCACAGTCAATACTGTTATTGATTAGGACCCTGCACCCACCTGGGCTGGAAGACAAAGAAGAACAAGATAACCAATTTTAAAATAAGATAATATAAAAATGAATACATCAGTTTAAGAGGAATTAAGAAGAAAAAATACAGCAGCACTTTGGTTACAAGTCTCAAATCTCAGTTTGCATTTGTTTCAGTGTGTGGACAATTCTCTTATTTCATACAGGACAGACCACTCTTTATTGTTCTACCATATACATAGAAATACATGAGGACACAGCACATGTGCAGTAGGAAGAAGACCTGGCTAATACTGCAGGTATAGCGGCCCAAAGTTTTCAATGTGCAATTTAGGAGTGGTAGTAAATGCCTCACAAGGACACCTATCACTCCATGCTATGAAAAGTACAGTCATGGGCAAAAATATTGGCACCCCTACATTTCTATGAGATAATGCACCACTCCACCCAGAAAATTGTTGCAGTTTTACAATTACAAAATGTTTAGGCATTCTCATGTGGAAAAACAAAACGCCAAACCTGACACATTCCATGCAAACCCCAAAAAAGGACTGGACAAATTGATTGGCACCCTCAATTTAATATTTTGCAGCACACTCCTTGGAAAAAATAACTGAAATCACTTTCTGTAACCTTCAATGAGTTTCTTACACCTCTCTTCTGGAATTTTGAACCACTCTTTTTTCGTCAACTGCTCCAGGTCTCTCAGATTAGAAGGGTTCATTTTGCCAACTGCCGTTATGAGATATCTCCATATTTTTGAGTCATACCAGTGCAAACAAAAGAAATAAACATGAGAATGCCTAAACATTTGTAAGTGCAATCATTTCTGGAAGAAGTGGTGCACTATCTGACAGAAATTCAGGGGTGCCAATATTTTTGGCCATAACTGTATACATAAACTGCTACATGTACTGATGGTGAAGTGTAAACTCCTCAGTTACTGAACTCTCACAAGAGGTACAAAAGACACAAATGAATGCAGCTCTGTATTCAATAATAAAACAGTAGCTGTATTATTAAATGTAACTAATGTTAGTAACTCAGTTGGATTTGGTATCGGTCTCTTGCAATCCATTAAAGAGCTGACTGAGATTGGTAGGGTGAGCGCTAGAAGCCAATCAAGTGTTCCATATTCAAAATGCTGGCAAGGAACATGCTGACAGAAGAAGAGAGTAGAGGGCTGACATTATTAATCTCCTGCTGCTTCTTTACTGTCCAATCAACAGGTAGGGAACAGGGTGGGATCAGGTGGATATAACTTAATGGTTACTGAGAAAGTGGTGTAACCAAACCGTGGTTCATAGCAGGGCTGTAAAAAACACGAGACTGAATGAGTTGAAATGCAATTCACCCCACTTACATACATTTTAGATGTTTGCATGGAGTTTGGCTTTAAATTCAATTTCCTGAGAGGTGAAATACTCAGGAAAACACATAGGAGTTGCTTTACTAAAACTGAGAAGTGCAAAATCTGGTGCAGCTGGGCATGTTAGCCAATCAGCTTTTGCAGTTGGTTTCTATGCAGAGCGGCATTTGCACTTTCCAGTTTTAATAAATCAACCCCATAGATCAGAACAAGTGTTTCAACCCAGAGAGAAATAAAAGTCCATTTAAATTTGTTGAAATATGAGGCAAGGTGGGACTGACTGACTAGGAGCTAGGACTAACAGTAGGCTTTTTCCTTTATGGCATTTGTTAACATCTCTCAGTAATGCTTAACTGAACAGAATCACAGCCTACTAACCTATAGCTGAACTGAGTAGCATCTTTGCCTGGGGCCCTGGAGCTGAGGTTAGTCATAAAGATGTCCCAACCTCTTCCCTACTGCTAACCATTTACTCAGCAGTGTGAACCCTCTTCTTTCCTCTGGCTGCCGCTAGCTAAAAACAGAGATATGTGTTGCTTGTGGGTGCTTCTGAAAAAGAAAGTCAGCAAGCCTTACCAATAAACAAAGAGAAGAGAATATAGACTGGGTTATAGGACCAGTGATTTATGTGGGCCCCTCTCTCTGTTGCAAGTGCTGTGACCTTTACTTGCATGTTAGGACCAGTAAAGCCAGAAAATGCAGCGTATAAAGAAGCTTTGGCATAAGCTGGTCATAGACATTAGAGGTTAAAAACAACCAGACTGGGAGAGTGTATAATGTCCATAATTTTCCATCACCAGGATAAGGAATGGGGAAAATTCTTTCCAACAAGAACACATACCAATAAATCACGCCTTTAGCAAAGCAAGTAAAGATGTCCATAGATGACAGCGGGGACTCCTCGGCCATCAGAATACAATGGTCAGCAGCTGCAGCCGATTGGCTGTAGCTGTTGATCGACAAGTTTTGAAACATTCCTATTCCTGTTTGGGGACATCCATGCATGTATCAAAACATATATACTGTATGTTTCACATATCTAGATGTTTAAAAAAAAAAAAGATACATACAACTTGACTAGGATACAAAATATGGCTTGTCTCTAAGCTGCTCTGACATCAGCACCACCCATTTTATGTAGAATAACCACACCACAACAAATTGGAGTTAAATTGCCAAAGCAGCCTTGTATTAACCAAATATAAATAACAGATGAAAATATATAAATATAGTAACTTAATATCACAGTGTATAAAATGGAGCCCCAAGGTCCTATTAGGCATCAGAAGAAAAAAAAGAAGGAAAATACCTGCATATCACTTAATCAGGCCTCCAGCCACAAAACCACAAATTCGGAGACAACTGATACACATTTCAACAACTAGGAGTCATACCTCAGACGGGGCCCTACACCGTACCTTTGTGCCCATACTAACCTAAAAGGACCTTGCACCCCGCTGGTCACATGAGAAAACGAACTAGAACAACCAAAAATCCGAACACCGAAAAACAAACACAGATAGGGCGGGGTGGGTGGAAAGTTTTCCCAAACTCAGCTGACATCCAACTAAAGACCTCCCCAGGACAGCTACCTTACACCCCCCTGCAGTTCCACCTATTCCTGACCTAATCCAATCGCATAAGCTTTAACTGTCTATTTAGCTTGAAACTGAAGACATTCCCCAGCCCAGGCTCAAGCCCATTTAACCCCTGTCATGCTAGCCCTCCGTTTATTTTGCATTCTTATTTCACTCCGGGCCTCCCTTTCAGGCACGAAAGAAAGTGTGGAGGAAGAAACATTTTGGAAAAAAACAAAACATACTTACATGGTTAGTATAGTAAATTTTATATCAGCATTAGGTTTGAACAACTTCTTTTCTCTAAAAACACATAAATACATGAAAAGTATTAATAAGCTTGCAATGCTAATCAATTGATAATCAATATACAGCTGTACAACATTATATAATATTTAAAGTGGTTCTAAAGCCTTAACCTCCCTAGCGGTATGATTATGTCCATATTTCTGTGCTGAAAGCGGTACATTTTTTTGCATGGAAATATGTATTTTTTTTATTGTAGGCCTGTAATTTGTAGGAATAACTCACTGAAATCTGTCCGAACAAGAGTCTAGTAAACATTTCGGGTAGGATAAAACTTGAAACACGAAATCATAAATTATAATATAATAAATAATCATAAAAAAAATAATAAATTTAATTCAATAATATAATCAAACCAAAAACACTGAAATTTGAAATATAGCTCCAAGTTCGCACATCACTGAGCAAAGTCGCAGAATCGTTTTCAGTGTCTGATGACGAATTTCCCCACAAATCATTATCACTCAATTCTGCAAGTGGTTCTGATTTACTATCGCTGTTCTCTAGCTGGTCTAAACCCGCTTTTGACCTAAAGGGACGCTTTTTGGACGCCATGGACTATTCTAAGTTTCCAAAAAGAACAGTAAAAATGCAGGCAGGGCACAGGACAAAGCAGTAGGGACAAAATGTATGTGAAATGGTTTGATACAGTAATGTCAAATGTCAAATTCATTTATTAGAAAATGACAGCTTCTAAAAATGTTAAAATTTGCCGCCGGTTCCAGCCCCCGTATGTCCGGTACGTCCCGACGCTCGCAGGGACCGGAACACGGAAGCCGGATGTTGGCATCGGCCGGAGGAGATGGCCGGGGATGATGCAGGGGACACATCGTGGGAGTGAAGGACAAGGTAAGCACTGCAGGGAATCCCTGAGCAATGCTGCATGGTAAGCCCGAGTGTAGCTCGGGGTTACCGCTTGTGGTACTGAAACTTTACCCCGAGCTACACTCGGGAATACCGCCAGGGAGATTAAGGTTTTTTTTTTTACCTTAATGCATTCTTTTATTGCAGAGGATTCCAAGCTCCACTTATACTTAGCTGAGCCCAATCTCAGTCTAGAGAGAGCACGAGAGCAGCGGCTCTCTCAGCTCTGTCCCTCCTCACTGGGCAGATTGACAGCAGCAGGAGCCAATGGTTCCAAATCCTATAACAAGGGAGCAGGGGATGGGGCCAAGCCCTGTTGTCTGTGTCAATAGACGCAGACAGGGTGATTCGGGAGCTAGTGCCCCCATAGAAACCGGATTTCTTTGGGAGAACTCAGCTGGGGGAAGAAAACAGGAGCACTGGCGGGGAACCCCAGAAGAAGAGGATCTGAGCTGCTCTGTGCACAGAGCAGGTAAGTATGACATGTTTTTTATTTTAATAAAAAAAAATTGAAAGCTTTAATATTACTTTAAACTAATATCTAAAGCAAAAACAAAAATGAAAATGCTGCTGATTCTAGCTTCACCAATCAAAGCCTCATGCACATGGATGCTTAGCATCTCCTGAGCGCTGAGATGTAAAATCCTTGGTCCCCCTGGTGCCCAGGGATCTGAATGTGCTGCATAGAGCCTTTAAAACAAGTGAATGACTGTAAACAGCTGTGCTTAGGGAAATGCCATTGGCTTCTACATCAGCATTTACTCATGCATGCATGTATGGTGCTTCTCCCCGAACCGAAGGAAAGTGGAGCATTTGGGGAGAAGTGTCAAACATGCATGCGTAGATAAATGCTTATGCAGAAGTCATCAGCGGTTACCCATGCACTGCCATTAGAGGACATTTGCTTGTATTAGCAGATGTATGCCCTACACGCAGCTCCTGCCAGAAAATTTCCAGGGATCTTACGTCTCATTACACAGCAACTGCTAAGCCTCCATGCGCATGAGGCCTAACTCTTTCCTGCAAATACCAAAAGTTCAGGGAGCCAGCAGCATTGAAACATGTAAACTGCAAGCGCTGGGAAAGCATTTTAGCAATTAGTTTACTGGGGAATGATTATTTTATTCTTCTTGAGTTTTTAGGCTCTATTCACATTACCGCAATGTTGATGTGACTTTGAACCGACTTGACACTCAATGGATCTAAGTAGCATCAAAAGTCACACCTGAGTACTGCAGGCGCCTTTTCAAAGTTGCTGGGACTTTAACCCCTTCATGCCTAAGGGCAAAACAAATCTAAATGCCTAAGCACAATTCTGCAACGTTGACATGTGTTAATAAAAGCATCCATATCATCACAACTACTTTGTACATCCAGGTGGATTATACCTTGTTTTTTTCAGGACAAATTGTGTTTTCATTTGGTGGTAAATGGTAATTGATAATAAAAAAAAATCAGGAGATATCCAAGGAAAACTGGCCCAAAATAGTAAAAAAAATCATTTTTTTATCTAGCTGTGTGTTTCTTGTTACTACATAACTGACCACCAAAGAACAACCCAAATTAAATTCTCCAGCTCTTGACAATCACAGCAATACCATATATGTTATTTGTTGTTTGTACCCATAGTAAAGCCCAGAAACAATAGTGCGCATTTTGGTTTTGTCTTTTTTTTTTTTTTTACCTAAAACACACTGACACTGACATTGACACTAACTGACACTGATACCAATTTTTTTTAAATCCTGACCTTCGACGCTGACCTTATGACCTTGACCTTTGACCCTGTCCCAAACACTAACCTTGGCACTGAACTAGATCAACCCTTGATCTAGGTATTTTTTCTTTATTTTTTCTTTTACTTTTTATTATTTACTGTATTTATTTATATATTTTTTTTTATTACAAACATTTTTTTTCTCTATGCCAAGAGTTAGACAGATGCAATGTATCTCTCTCCTCCTTTCACAGAGAGAGAAAAAAACAAGGGGGCAGGCTGCACAGTGACTAATCACTGTGATAACCCATCTGAGGATCATTAGAAACGGAACCGGGGCTCTCAGTGACACCGTGATCTTTGTGTTGGGAGTGCGCCGTGCGGCGCGCTCCCAGCACAAAGAGAGGTACACAAATATGCAGCCCCCACGGAAAAAAGCCCAGTTCTGTGAGACCGCATATTTGTGTTACGTCGGCATCAAGGGTGTTAAGTCCCACCAATTTGAACAGGCGACATTGAAAAGAATGAAATTCTGAAGGAACCCTCTGCACACTGGTATATACCCTTTCCACCAAACTTTGCAATAAAAAATAGGGATATTTAGTTCACACATATTGCAATACATGTTTAAGGTGGCCAACTGCATCAGATTGAAAAGAATGAAGTGCAACTTGTCATAACAACTTGCACAAGTGTGAATGAAGTTTTAATCTAAAAAATGCTGAGGGTTTAATACAACTCTAAATACCCGGCACTACAGTACAAGCAGTAAATGAGGGCTTGCTTTAAAACTTTGACTGCTTGGTATATACAGTATATGTAATTGTTTTATCTTGAAGCTCCAAACGTTTCAACATCCAAAATCCCATGGTGGCTAATTTACATATAAGCACTCAGGCACCTGTAGCTCAACACCTGACATTCTAAAAGCTACATGAGATACTTTTAGATTTGGTCCCATAAACATCAATGGAAACACCTGTAAATGCTTAAATTGAGTATTTTGTGTGTTTTTCAGGAATATTACAGGCTTTTTTTCCTATATTAGATTTTAAAGTTTTGTGAAGGCTTTTAACAGTTTTAATATTTTTTGTGTGTTTTTCAGGCATATTACAGGCTTTTTTTTCCTATTTAATTTTTTTAAGTTTTGTGAGGGTTTTTAACAGTTTTAATATTTTTGTGTGTTTTTCAGGCATATTACAGGCTTTTTCCCCCTATTTTAGCTTTTTTAAGTTTTGCGAGGGCTTTTAACAGTTTTAATATTTTTTTATATTTAATATATTTTTATATTTATTTATTTATTGCAACTTTTTAAAGTTGTACTATTGTAATATTTCCTAGATGTATATATTTTGAGTATGAAGTTCAAAGCACCAAAACAACAAAATGGCTGCTCAACATCAATAATATGGCGGTTCAATTAAATTTATTAGGGCGGGACAGTATGGACTATTTATGCATGGCAGAGACACAACAACACCTTTGACCCCTGAAGATGTGCCACTGCATGAAAGCATTGGTAGGAAGCTTGCGTGCTGACACCATGCCAACGCATAGAGCTCATAGTGGCCATATTTGTAAGTGTCAACAGATATCAGTTTTGTTTTGCTCTATATTTAATATTTTGTGTTGATCTTTAGACTTTTTAATCGCATTTTGAATTCTGTGGAAGGATATATGAATTGTCACTTTATATAATATTTATTTATTTATTCACTTGTTGCACATGTAAATATAATATAATTCAGGTGCTGCGCTTTACATATACATTTTTTTGTTTACCTGTAAGAACCAGTCTCCTCTCACTTCTGTTTCTATTGGCTAAAACCAAAATGCCTTAAGCTCGAATACACATTCAAAATACTAGAAATACACTTCTAAATTCACTTCTATACGCACGCATAAATGCTCAAATAAAGATGCCTGAAAAAGCCTATTAACCGTTCTGCTCAGGTGTGAGGGCAGCCTTAATGTCCATAGTCTCTGCACAGGACTCTTTAATATCTAAAAACACTACTTTATCATTTTTGTTCAAAGTTTTTCTATATACACCTTTTTGACATCACCTAACTTTGGCAGCTCTGGAGGGCAATTAGCTAATGAAGCTGAAATAAAGAAAAATACTTACATATTTGCACTTGTACAGTCCTGTAACAGAAAAAGTATATTAAGTATACTCTGAAAGTGTGTATCATATTGTGCATATTGTGCTGTTAATATAGCCTATTCATTTGTGTTCTGCACAAGCTAAAAAGAACAAAATATTTCACTCTTTCCACACAAATAAAAATAAATGGTGGACAAAATGAATATAGCCAGAACACACATGGGTTCATTTACTGAAACTAGAGCACTCAGAATCTTGTGCTTCTGTGCATGGTAGCCAATCAGCTTCTAACTTCAGCTTGTTCAGTTAAGCTTTGACAATAAATCCTGCAAGCTGATTGGTGCTGTACCAGATTTTGCACACTCCAGTTTTAGTAAATAACCCTCACAGTCTCCTATAATGTATCAGGCATTTACAGGAATTCTACAGTTCTACAAACTTCTACATTTCTACAAAATGTGGGATGAAGAACCTCAAGTGTCATTGCTCAACAAATCTGACTGTGCTAGGGTTGGGTGTGATTTGAAGTCCAACTCCAACCAGACTTTATTTTTTCATTTTTAAATAAACTGAGAAAAGGCAAAGGTTTTTATTGTTGGTGCCACTGTTGAGGAAGACCTAGCCCAAAGAGAACCATCTCCTTTCAGGTAGCTGAAAGCTTGGCAAATGCTTTCTAAAATATTACCATACACTCTGCTTTTCAGTTAAAGTGGTAGTAAAGCCACTTTCTTAATTTTTACCTACAGGTAAGCTTATAATAAAGCTTACCTGTGGGTAAAATGAATATCTCCTAAACGTGCTCTGTGCTCATGCGCAGGAGTGACATCATCGGGGCTCAGTCAGTTAGATGGCCGGAGCTCAGGAACCCGGAAGGAAGATTGGGTGAAGATGGAAGCCTCTAAAGCGGTGACAGCGCGCCACTGCAGGGCTTTGTTTTAAGGTAAATTTTACATAATGTGCCAGTATGCAATGCATTTTTTTGGATGTGGTTTACTACCGCTGTAAGAGTTTACAATATGAAGCTTATGTGAACAAGGTCCATGCGATTGTTTAGTCAGGTCTGCTCATGATGCTCTGGCTCTGTTTGAGTTTGTCTGACTTCTGCCTTCTTCAGGAAGCTATAGGAGCCTTCCAGAACATGGGTAGGGGCTAGGCAAATGAACAGCATGAATATGGATACAGCCCTGGTCAATTGCAAGGGAGGGTGGCCCCACTGCATGCTGGGAGTGGTATTTATGTTCTGTGAACACATGGGATCAGCGTCTTTCCTTGGAGTGGATTGCACCAAGCCAGGCTGGAGGCAGTCTGTCCTGCCTGGTACTTGTTACCATGTGGTCTCAGGTGGGTCGACCTGAGGGCCTGAAGTTAGAGAGAGTGACATTGGTTCTACAGTACACTGACTGAGGGGAGCTGTCTTCCAAAGATCTGTCTGATATCACTGGAGAGCGAGTCACTTGGAAGATTGGAAGGAGGTAACCATTCTGTCCTTGGGCTTGTGAGTACAGACACTGAGAGATCTTGGGGACACTGTGAGATCTTGTGGGACTCTTTGCTAGCCCTCTGGCGCTTGATAGTCAGTGTGGGTCTGAGATAAGGGAACACTGGCTAGTCTGAACACTGTCATTTAATACAAGGAGCAGAAGTGTGTGTATTTGGCTGAAGAAATACACTATGTCTGGCTGCGGGGCGAAGCAAGGGGAAACCGGGGCAAAAATACAACCGGCCCTCACGAGAGTCACTGGATGTGGACATGCAAAAGTTTGAAGTATGTTTTGGATTTAAATGACTGCTCATGAACTTTGACTATTTTTGCTTTGCACTTCTGGTCAGATTTGGATTTGTAGCAGTTCACTGGCATGAACAAGGGCATCACTGTTTTGGAAAGGGTGAAGCTCCAGCTACTAGCATCTCCAGTTACTAACTAGTTAGCAGATGAAGGAATATTTTTAAACGCTTGATCTGCATTTGTGAGGTGCCATCAAATCTGGATCCTCCCCATCATCTATTTTCATGTTATATATTTCCCCATAGTGAACCCATACAGGTTGTTATTTCTATAATTATATTTGCTTTTACACTTTTTAACCTATTATAGTATAGAAAGTGCTTTTACAGTTTCTTTCTGCATAACACAAGAAAAATACACTTACGCCTTGAATGATTAATTCAGAAACTGTTGAGAAACAAAAACACACTGTCAGCATTTTTGGTAAGCTTTAATGACAATATTTCTCCTTCATCAAATTTTTAAGACAGCATGATTTGGATGGTCCACCCCACCTACTGTATTAAAATCACCACTTTTCCCTCCTAATAAGATGAAGCTGGACACCCTTCCCCTTACATATATTTCCATATCATTAATATAGATCTTTGCATATTACATTCTGCATAAATTCTTGCTATTAACACATAGTTCTCGATATTTCTAAGGAGATCAGGGCAGATGCACATTGGTCACCACTATTGAGGGAAATAAAAAATTTACATAAGAATAGACTCATTTTGAGTTTGGAGATCCATGTAGTAAGTCATCTTTAGTCACATTTTATTCAATCCCTTTTGCTGCTTTGTCACTGGAAATACAATCAAGCTCACCTACACTTAGAGAAGTTTAGTGTGGTGGAACTAATAAAGCTGGTTTACTGCATTTTGCATTTTGTATCTACTAAATCCTTACATATGATAGCAAAATGTGATTTTATTAGATGCAAAAGAATTTTCAAAGTTGAACTGACCTGTGCCGCTACATGAAAAATTTGATTTGCAGATATCATTGTACACTATAAAGATAAAAAACACAGATATGTTACAAGACATATTTATGATTACCCCCATACTTAAAAAACCCTTGCTGGACCCCATCTGTTTGAATAACTTAAGACCTATCTCCCTGCTCCCGTTTGCCTCCAAGCTTCTCGAGCACCTTGTTCACAACCGTATGAACTGCTACCTCACCAAAAACAACCTTCTTGGTCCCCTACAGTCTGGCATCCGCCCACAACAATACACTGAAACTGCCCTACTGAAACTCACTAATAACCTACTAACTGCTAAAACCAATGGCCATTTCCGATGCTTTTGACACAGTCGAACACCAGCTCCTCCTCAGTAAACTCCACTCCATTAGCCTCCGTGACTCTGCTCTCTCCTGGTTGTCCTATTACCTTTCTCGGCGCACTTTCAGCATCACATACTACAACTCCTCTCCCTCTTTCCATTGGGGTAACCCAAGGCTCTGTCCTTGGGTCCCTCCTTTTCTCTCTCTACACCTCCTCCCTGGGCCAACTGATAACCTCCCATGGCTTCCAATACCACCTCTATGCTGATGACACCCAGATCTATCTCTCCACTCCCCAGCTCACCCCCTCAATCTCCTCACGTATCACAAATCTACTAAGTGACATATCAGCATGGATGTCTCACCACTACCTTAAACTCAATCTTTCCAAAACCAAGCTTGCAATATTTCCTCCTCCTCGATTCCCCACTCATGACTTTACCATTAAGATCAACAGCACAACCATTGGTCCTTCCCCTCATGCCAGAGTGCTCAGTGTAATCCTAGACTCTGACCTCTTCTTTGGGCCCCACATCCAATCACTGGCTAAATCCTGCCACCTCAACCTCCGGAACATTTCTAAAATCCACCCCTTTCTAACCAATGACACCACAAAACAACTTATCCACGCCTTGGTTTTATCCCGATTTGATTACTGCATCTCCCTCCTCACTGGTCTACCGTTACACAGGTTATCCCCCCTTCAGTCTATTATGAATGCTGCTGCTAGACTCATACACCTTACCAACCGATCAGCGACTGCTGCCCCTCTCTGCCAATCCCTTCACTGGCTTCCACTAACCCAATGTATAAAATTCAAAATACTAATCACAGCATACAAAGCCATCCACAACACTGCCCCTAGCTACATCACCAACCTCATCCGCAGATATAGCCCAAATAGCCTGCTCCACTCCATCCAAGACCTCTTCCTCTCTAGCTCCTTCATCACCTCCTCCCACGCCCGCCTCCAGGACTTCTCCAGAGCCTCTCCCATCCTCTGGAACTCCCAACACAGTATGTCTGGTCAACCCCCACCCTGTCTGCCTTTATGCGATCTTTGAAAACAACCCTGGCCAATTGCAGGGGAGGGTGGCCCCATTGCATGCTGGGCGTGGTATTTATGTTCTGTGAGCACATGGGTTCAGTGTCTTTCCCTTGGAGACAGGCTGCCTCGCCTGGCACTTGCTGCCATGCGGCCTCCGGTGGGTTGACCTGAGGGCCTGAAGTTAGAGACAGGGACCCCGGTTCTACTGTACACTGACTGAAGGGAACTGTCTGGCAAAGATCTGTCAGGTTTTACTGGCGAGAGAATTGCTTGGAAGATTAGAAAGAGGGAACCATTCTGTCTATGAGAAGAAAAAGGAGAGAGCCCTCAGAAGTCCAGTACAGTGGTGAAGCTCTCAGCTAGGCTTATCTGAGGATCCTACCAGAGAACGACAGACTGGGTCAGCGTGGAGTCAAAGAGCCTGGAGTCCTGGAATAAGGAGTCTCCATTTTCTGAAACTGAGTGAGTAATTAAAGTGGAACTATAGGCAAAAATATTTTTTTTAATATTGGATAGAGTAAGGGAGGGTTACAACCCGTCAGATTTTTTTTTGCCATCTGTGTCCAGTTACAGAGATTTCCCTTTACTTCCTGTCCCATAGTCAAACAGGAAGTAAGAGAAAACTCCTGAAAATTAAGGGAGTTTTTTGGGGACCCCCAGGTCACCAGAACTAGTGTCCCTATTGGAAGGTTTCCCCTCTATTACTTTTCTTGGGAAAATGCGAAATTTGGGATGTTCTTTTACTTTCACTTTCAGTGATAAAGATAAACAAAACAAATAGCAAAGGTGAATCTCCCTAAAGGGGGCACAGACAACAAAAAAATTGACAGGTATTCTAATCACTTCCCAATATGTAAAAAAAAAAAAAATGCCTTTAGGTATACTTTAATTCAGCCATTTAAAGGAGAAGTGACTGCAGAGTGAAATACACTACAAGTCAAGACCTGCTGCAAACAAGAGTTGTGCAAGTCAACCAGGGGCACACCATTTCTCAGAGATTGAGCTTAGTATAGCCAGGAGCAGTATTAGACAGCCAGGAGTTGTACTACTATTACTACTACAACTGCTACCACTACTACGTGAGATAAAGTACACTGCAGCCTAAAATTGTGCAATACAGCTTGCAACCTGTACAGAGCAAACAGAAGTTTAGCAGTTCTACAATATCACAGTTTAGGGGATCCCATGCTTCCATCCATATCCAAATTCATTGTTCCCAAATAAAACACCAAAGACAAAACCTCTAGGCTATTTATTGAGCCCGTGCAAGAATGCGGAAAATACTGTGTGCCTGATTGTTGGTGCTATAAGGGGGAAACAGGCCCAAATGCCAGTGGCTCCTTCGGGGTAGCTCTTCAGGGAGAGCTGTTTTTATGGCTAAAATCAACCCTTCAGATTCGTTTGAAAAGTGAAGCTTACTTCAAATATCCAATCATATGCAGAGTAAAAAAAGGAACATCAGTATTCATTATACAGTATCTGATGCAAAATTCACTTTCTATCAGCTTACTGTGCTTAACAGGTTTTCCTTCAGACCTGCATGCATACATGACAGACATCCGTACATGACTTTAAGAACAATGATACTTACAATTCTGAACTTCAGTGCTGTCAAATGCACAAGTCTCATTTCCTGAAATGAAATGCAACACTTATAAATAGTAGTTCAAAATAGATTACCAATTTCAAACTTTTTCACAGACAGGGTTGTAAAATTAAAATGATGTTACGTGCCCATTTTAAATCAAAATAATATGTACTAGTTCTTCTGTGAAGCAAACCTATGGATCTTCTAGATGCCAGTATGCATAGTCTACTTGACAAACCACCCTAGTATAATCATATTTGGGGAAGCTAATTATCACGCCTTGCAATTTTGTTCTGTAGGCCATCCCTTCCCATGCTTCTGGCCTCTCTATATGCCCATCAATCTACCTTTCACTCTCAGTGACCAATGGCCACTGAAAAAATTATGTAGCATTCTTACTCAATAAAGACAATAACCGCTTGCCCTCTGGAAGATTCACCCCTCTTCCTGACCAGGCCATTTTGTGCTATTCGGTGCAGCACTATTTCTCGTAATTGCTCAGTCATGCAACGCTGTACTCAAATTAACTTTTGAACTTTTTTTTCACACAAATAGAGTTTTCTTTTGGTGGTATTTGATCACCAATTAAAGTTTATTTTTTTCTGCTATAAATGAAAAAAGACCAAAAATTTTGAAAAAAAAATCCAATAGACTCAAATGTAGTTATACATTTAGGCTAAAATGTATTGTGCTACATCTTTGGTAAATAAAATCCCAATAACTGTATATTTATTGTTTTGTCTGAAAGTTAGTGTTTCTACAAACTATGGCATAGATATGGGAATTTACACAGATTTTACTTTCTGACTGCCTATTACATTTCTTGAGGTGCTATAATGCCAGCGCACTACAAACACTCCCAAAATGACCCCTTTTTGGAAAGTGGACACTCTAAGCTATTTGCTGAGAGGCATGTTGAGTTCATGGAAGATTTTTATTTTAACCATGTTTTTGGAAAATAATTTTGTTTTTATTTACACAAAGTTGTCAATTAAATGATATATTGCTCACATATGCCATGGGTAAATGTAGAATTATATCCCAAAATATATTCTTATACTTCTCCTGAGCATGGGGATACCACATGTGTGAGACTTTCTGGGAGCCTAGCTGCATACAGGAGCCAAAAGCCTGATCCCTTTGAAAGCCTGAAGGTGCGTAATTTCTTAATTTCACTTCCTCATGACCTATCACAGATTCAAAGGCCCTGAAATGCCAGGATATCACCACCCCCCAAATGACCCCTTTTTGGACAGTAGACACGCCAAGGAATTTAATAAGAAGCATGGTGATTATTTTGCAGATTTAATTTTTTTGTCATAAGGGTTTGAAAAATAAAAAAACAAAATAAAAAATACATTTGTGTTTTCTTTCTTCATTTTCCAAAAACACATGGCAACAAATGAGATCTGCAAAATACACACCATGCCTCTTGGCAGATACCTCGGAGTGTCTATTTTCAAAAAGGGGTCATTTGGGGGGGTTGTACTATTCTGGAATTTCAGGGCCTCTGAAACTGTGATAGGTGGTAAGAAAGTGTAATGAGGAAATAAAGTCCTTTAAAAGCCTGAATTTGTTTATTGGATTTTGTGGTCCTGTAGGCGGCTAGACTGACAAACCATACTCGGGAGAAATAGCAGAATGCATTTTGGGGTGTAATTCCACATATACCCATGGCAAGTGTGAGCAATATATCATTTAAGTGCCAACTTTGCTCAACAAAAAAAAAATATATTTTTTTGTCAATTTCCAAAAACTTGGTAAACGTGGTAAAAAATAAATTCTTCTATTGACTCAACATGCCTCTCAGCAAATAGTTTGTGGTGAATACTTTCCAAAAAGGGGTCCATTGGGGGGGGGGGGTTGTGCTATCCTGGCATTTTATTCCCAACATCAGAAGCTTCTGCCCCACAATACCCATTCTTTTAACCACTTGAAGACCAAGCCTTTTCTGACACCCTTTGTTCATGTTAAAAAAAAATAATCATACATTTTTGCTAGAAAATTACTTTGAACCCCAAACATTATATATGTTTTAAAGCAAATGCCCTAAAGAATAAAATGGTGGCTGTTGCAATTTTTTATGTTACACAGTGTTTGTGCAGAGATTTTTAAAAAAATTGGGGAAAAAATACACTTTTTTGAGATTTAATGCACAAAAACACAATATATTAGCCAATTGTTTGTTAGAGTATAAAATATGATGTTATGCCGAGTAAATAGACACCAAACATGACATGCGTTAAAATTGCACACGCCTCGTGCAAAAGTAACAAACTACATACATTTTTATATCCATAGGAGACGATTTAAAAGCCTATATAGGCTACCACTTTAGATTTACACAAGAGATCTAGTGCTAAAATTATTGCCCTCTATCTGACGTTTACAGTGATACCTCACATGCATGTTGCAACCATTGTTTCCATATTGACATTGGACTGCGCTTGCGCGCGCCTTTGCGGGCAAGTGCAGGGGAAAGGGGGTGCTTTAATTTTTTTTTTTATTACACTGTTCCTTTTAATTTTTTTTTTTTTACCACTTTCATTGTTTTCACAGGGAATGTTTATATCCCCTATGATAGTAATAGACAGTGACAGGTACATCAGTTTGACCATGTCCATGTATAGTTCATTGAAGGTGTAATTGACTCACATTTGATCTGCTTTAGTTGCTTTTAAATTTTCATAGATTTATATGGGAGGAAAAACAGTTCAGAAGGAAACAAAAGCCCACCCACACAGGCCCTAATAATTGAATAGGTTGCCTTTACAACTGGAATGCAACTCATGTGGGCACCCAAATGTTGTTACTTACCTGTTTTTATCTGTGAAGCCATTTATATTCGTCCAGTATATGGTTTGTATTGGCATTAGGAAATATCAGTTAGGTGTGTGTAATTTCTTAATAGAGAATTTGTCAGGGACAAAATAGCACTTGGACTTCAGCAGGTGACTCATTAGATAAAGTAGGAGGTTTCCCCTGAGCGTGTAAGCATCCTGTCCAATCTAATAACAAGAATCACTCTGAAAGAAGCCATGTTTAATATGTTTCTTCACGGTGCAAGCATAGAGCAGTGCTGAGACCTGCAACTTTATACAGTTTGTGGGCAAGGTTTTCTACAAATGTTCCAGAATAATTGAGAAAACTATTGCTGATTTATAAATTGTAAATCAATTTTCCTTCAATATTTCAATCTGCTCTATGGCAATGTTATCTAGTCTGGTCTGTAGCTTTACTTTGTATGTATATAATGAATTCAAAGCCAACAAAATCAACAACCTGGATTTGTCCAAATGTGTCTGTGGTTTACCAACAGCAAGGTATTTCCTTGTAACTAGCTCTTAAAAATGTACATTTCAGATCGTATTTGTCCTATCAACAGTACAGAAAAGTTATACTGCCATTGCTGTACATAGTGTATCTTCATGATACCACCACATTTTTGCTGAGAACAAAGCTGGCCTCATTTGGAGCATGAGAAATGACTATTTCTCCATAAATTTCTAACTCAGTTTTTTGGATTTGCACTGAGCCCTGGTTATGACAGTACCATAAAACTACAGCGTGCCTTAAGATACTAATATTGAGCTCTTGGAACAAATCAGAATAACACAATATTACCATACTGAAACAGACAAAGTATACTGCAACTGTAAAACGTCAACACAATATATTAATCTGAGAAGGACGGTATCTACTTTTACCATTTGTCACTATGGATGATGTCCATGGTATATTGTCAATAGATGTATTATTTATTTGAGGTGCTGAAACAAAAAAAAGATAAGTTATACTGAATTTATTTCAGAAGAGTAATTATAATACAGTTTAGAATCACAAATGTAGCTTAAAACTCAACATACTATAAATGAATGACCCAGTTTTACCACCACTCCATGTTTTTTGACTAATCTGCCTGTTACTGCTTTAGGAAATGCAGATAATCTCTGCTCAATCAAATGGCAGAACACTGTCTGTACATTTCTAGCCAACCCTATTTCTGCTGACCTCAAAGCTGGTCTCAGTTGTACCGAAATAATGGGTATTGTCTGATTCATTTCATCTGAAGTTGTAATGACCCTTCCATAGAACCCTGTTTAGAATAGTGCTGAAGCAACAGAATATAAAGGAAACACTGAATTACTGCTAAGAATGTGTAGAGAAGTTTGGAATTATGTCTTATACGGAGTATTCAATAAAAATAAATAAATAATATAAATAAACCGTTTTAAATTGACATATAAATGAATTTTTGAAATCCAATCTTTATTATTTTGTGGAAATAACATGGTGTGGGCAGATTTCTGCCACTCCCGTCCAGCCTGTGTCTTAGAAGAAGAGGGAGATGATTCCTCCCTTAATCTACATATAATTTCCCACCTCCCATTGTGTTTTGCTGGTTAGTAGGCATGTAGGAGGAAAGAGGAATTGGGCTGTCATTTACCACTGTGTATGCACCCACATGTGTGACTCTATAGTCACATGGGATTCTCAGGTGTGATAGGGAGGAAATACTCAGCATAGAAACCCACTGAAAACTGAGCATGTGCAGAGTAAATAAATAATATCAATAAACTGTTTTAAATTGACATATAAATTAATCTTTGAAATCCAATCTTTATTATTTTGTGGAAATAACATGGTGTGGGCAGATTTCTGCCAGTCACAGGCTGTGTCATGCCCCTCCAGCCTGTGTCTTAGAATAAGAGAGAGATGATTCCTCCATTAATTTACATGTAATTTCCCACCCCCCATTGTGTTTAGCTGGTTAGTAGGCATGTAGGAGGAAAGAGGGAGTGGGCTGTCATTTACCACTGTGTATGCGCCCACATGCATGACTCTATAGTCACACGGATTGCTCAGATGTGATAGGAAAAAAATGCTCAGCATAGAAACCCACTTAAAACTGAGCATGTGCAGAGTTGCCTCTACAGCTGCAAAATCCCTAGCTGAATTGTGGACATGAACAGAAGGTGGAGATAGAGAGCAGCAGTATGATGTTGGTTTAGTGCAGTGTTTCTCAACTCCAGTCCTCATGGACCCCCAACAGGTCATGTTTTCAGGATTTCCATTATTTTGCACAGGTGATTTGATCAGTTTCACTGCCTTAGTAATTACCACAGCTGTTTCATCTGAGGGAACTCCTGAAAACATGACCTGTTGGGGGTCCATGAGGACTGGAGTTGAGAAACACTGGTTTAGTGACAGTTGAAATGAAAGTTTTTGTGCTCAAAGTTCAGTTTTAAGGTATGGAAATATACAGTCAGCAGGCAATCTGACATTTAGGCTGGCCATACATTGTAACATTTTCTTGAGATTTTTGCTTTAGATTTACCAGAAATCATATAATATGAGGTCAGATCTAAACAACACTTTCAGTTGTATCCAATTAGGCAGGTCCTTGCAGTACATAGTTGAAGGTAAATCTAAAGGAAATTGAGCAGACATTGGACAGAAAATTGTATAGTGTATGGCCAGCCTTAGTTTTGAAATGTTGAAAGTTTTTGTGCTCAAAGTTCAACTTTAAGGTATGGAAACATACACTCAACAGGCAATCTGACATTTAGTTTTAGTTTATAAATCTTCTTAAAACACAAGTGGACATTGATATAAGAAGTTCTGTTTGTATGAATAATATTAGCATAAATATTAATGATTATTAGCTGGTTACCCTTTGACAAAAGCTTTACTGTACATACCGGTGGCAGAACTGTAGGCAGGTGGGATGGTTTGCCCATTTGTAATAGAAGAACCTGATTCTGATAAAAAAATAAATAAATCAGAATGTCAGAAGAAAAAGGTAGCAATAGAATAAGGGTTAAAGGTTACATTTACAGGATGGCACCTGGCAGTCTGCAAAAAACACCATAAAGTGACCTTTGTTGAACTTGAAGTGTTATCATCAAGCATGTGCTGAATGTGCCTTAAATTCGTATTTGAAATGTTGTAGGGGGCAGATGACACAAGTAACATGATTGCTGGACGTAAATCAGAGTATGGATTGTCACAATAGAAATGACAATAGTCAGCAGCTACTAAAAACATAAAAGGCAAATGTACACTGCAATATTAAAATGAATATGAGCTAATTATGGCTGGGGCTTAGCTTGAAGGTCCGAATTCCACCCCAAACTTATCCATAGGAAGGAATGCAGACTCATTTGGGGTTGGTTTACTAAGCAAGTAGAGGATGCTCACCTTCAAATGGTATGCTCATTTGCAAAATGAATGTATAATGAATATAGGGAAGCTGAATTTCTTTAAATGCTCAACCATGGACATTGGGAAAGAAAAAAAAGTATTTTTATCTAGCACATAATTGAATATTTAATGTAAACGCAGCTTCATCTCATACCCTAACATATTAAAGTGAACATGTACTTTATAAGTGAACAGCTTCTACTTTTTCGATAAATCAACCCTATTGCATTTGTATATCTGTTAAAAGTGTACCTGTCAGCCCTTTAAACCTTTCAGTCTAAAAGTCATCAAAATCTGATTTACACTTTAATAAATCATTCCTAAATGTTTAGGTGTTTGCATCTGAAAAATATTTAAAGTTAGCCACACCTAATTCCTTTCAGATGTGAGTTAAAAACAACAGAAATGTATGAAGTATGCTCATCATGGAGTCTACAAAATATTGCTGTGCCAGAAAAAATGCTGTCAGATAGGCAGCATTTCATTGGTGTCAGGTACTGAGCTGCATTGAAGCTATTCTCCAATATTATTATCCATTATTTTGTGGGTAATGGGTAATGATAATTTTCGGTGATCTTGAGAAAAAAACTATCAAAATTCCTGGACCTTTTTATAAAATGGTAATAATGCCCATTTTGTAGAAAATACTCATTTTGACAGCTTTTTTTTAGACAACAGCATAACCTTTTACCATATTTCAAAACCAATAAAGTATTCCCGCAATATCTATTTTGTGGACAATGGGATTAGTTTACTAAAGGCAAATAGACTGTGCACTTTGCAAGAGCAGTTGCACTAATTTTCCCCAGAGTTTGTGAATGTGGCGAAGCTTCACTTTGTAAAGAATTCCCAATTAGGTGAAAACAAAATTTAAAAACCAGCATTTATGGATACTGGAAATCAGCAGAGCTTTACCACATTCACTAAGCTCTGGGGAAAATGAATGCAACTGTACTTGCAAAGTGCAAAAATTTGGCTTTTATAAATCAACCCTAATGTCTATCATTTTATTTCTCCAGACTATATGCAGAATATGTTTTTTTATTTTCAGTTAAATTCTTTTTATTATTATTTTATCAGTTTAAGTAAAGTGAACAACAAATACGCCTGTGCGGGGGCCAAATCATCTGTAACAGGTGTTTAAACAACACATATAACAAACAATTTGTGTCTCCCAGAACTTCAGTAGCCGAGAGAGACTTTGAACAAAGGCTAAAAGCACATTAGACGGGTCAGAATAACTTAGGGGTTGACAAACTCCAGCATAGGGGATAAGAGTATACTGTCTGCATTTGGGAATACCTCTGTTCTTAATATAACACAGTTTTTTATGTATGCACTTCCTGTTTCTGGGAGCCTGGGTTCAGAAACCCCAGAGGAAGGAAGTGGAGAGAGAGGTTTCTGGAGACCACATGTCCAAATACAGGAGCTGTTGCTAAATTTTCTCAAGGCCAGAAGCAGGTAAACAGAGGTTGTTTAACTGTAGCTGCCCATAACTTCTTGATCTGAATCCTAAGTCTCTATCCTATTGTTAATATCTCACATGCACAGTGTCAGATAGCTAGGTCTGTGCTACTGTATGTAGCGGACACCTTCCAGAATATTAGTAGGTGAACTTGTTTATTGCAATAGAATTTATTTGCAGCTCCTGTTATTTTAGCTAACCCTGTCCCTTCTGGTCTGGAATTCTATAACTAGTTTTAGCTCAGGGCACAATAAGCAGCATAGACTAGAACCAGGTTAGTCATCCAACAGCCGCTTGGTTGTCAGAGGTCTGGTTGCATGACAGATTAGAAGGTACTAGGGACTACAACGTGGATAGGCTGACTCTGAGTTCCAGTATCACAACACAGTTTCTGTTGCTGAGAAGCTGCTTTCCAGGCTGGTTGGACAATGGTTTAAGGTTCTCTCCATTAGTCTGATTTTGTCTTAAGGTCTTAAGCAGCAAGACGTACATGCATTGCAGGCTTCCTGAGGGTCCCCTACCCACTGAACTTTGCTGCAACTTTCATCTGGAGGTATCATTGTTAATAAATATACATACTGGGTATGTGCGCACAGTGTCACTAGGACTCTTTTTTGGCCCTTTGCTGATAATAACTGTTTGTACATTGAATGTATGTACTATTATTAATCTGCTATTATAGAACGTTAATATTATTTCCATAATTGTGTGTATCTATGTACTTATGGCTAATGATATATGCTGGCTGCAGTAGTTCATCTGCACTCAATTACTTTGATTAGATTAATGGTTCATTTGCCAAAAGGGGACTCTCCTCTGCTCACAAAGGCCCTGCCCTGGGTGGAGGCACTGCCAACTCTATTATCCAACCGACTTTTCCACAGCAAAACTTCTGGTCTTTTTATTTACACAGAGGTCTAGCGCAACATCCTGTTTTGGGAGGATCATTTCTCATAACCCCCACAAAAGAGGGCTACAAGTATTGGGGTTTTCCCCACAGACTCGGGCATGAATCAATCAGATAACCTATAAATAAGTCAGACTAGAGAGATGCAAAGAAGCTAAGGCATAGTTAAAATATAGCTAAATATAAATGCTAAATATAACTCAAGGCAAAACTTTTTTCAGTTTTGGATAGAGTGGAGAGGGATTAGGACAATTTTCATGTTTTTATTACGGTCTGTACCCCTATTACGGAGATTCACCCCCTCTATTTGTCCTGTTTACTTGTTCTCAGAAAGTAAAAGTAAAAAAAAAAACCCACATTTTGGGTTGACCTTAAAACAGTAATAGACAGGATAGCTTTAAATGGGGACATAAATTCTGGTGACCCTGGTGACAACCAGGGATTCTCTCAATTTGGAGGGATTTCCTCTTATGTCCTGTTTTGGCAATGGGACAGGAAGTGAAGGGTAATCTCCCCAGTGAGACACGGACAGCAAAAAAAAAAAAAAATGACAGGAGTTATAACCCTTCCTTACTCTACTTTGAGCCATAATTCCCATATTTATATAAATTTGGATTGTCAATCATTAAAGTATATGTGAACCTTTAAAACTTTGTAAAACAACCAATTCAGTTTAAAATAGAAATGTAATAGATGTAGTGAGGTGCTGGTTATATAACTGGTGTAATGTACCATTTGTGACCATATTTGACAACTGCTGCTCCTTGGATATTTTCTCTTTTTCAAACTATTCTCGAAAAAAACCCTGAAGATGGTTGTGCATGAAAATCCCAGTAGATCAGAAATACTCAGACCAGCCTGTCTGGCACCAACAACCATGCCACGTTCAAAGTCACTTAAAACCCCTTTCTTCCCCGTTCTGATGCTCAATTTGAACTTCAGAAATTCGTCTTCACCACGTCTAGATGCCTAAATGCATTGAGTTGCTGCCACGTGATTGGCTGATTAGGAATTTGTGTTTTCAAGCAATTGAACAGGTGTACCTAATAAAGTGGCCGGTGAGTGTATATATAAATATATATATAAACACACACACATTATAAATTACTTTTTTTTCTCTTTTTATAAGTGGTCACATAATCTCTCTTCTCAGGTGCATAAGAGGCTTAGAAAGCTAAGGATTGAGAAACAGCAGAACACTGATGTTCTCAAAGAATGGCTGTGCAGGGGTGCATGTCAACACAAGTCTGGTGATTTGAGGACAGACAGGCTATGCCCCCAGCACAGCCAGAGAACTGACCACACTGGAATGGATATGTTTTTGTGCCTAGTGTGGTCAATTTGAAATAAGAAAGCAAGGAATCTGGCAGAATCACCAGATATTTCACACAAAGGAAGTATGCTAAAAATGATCCTGTTCTTTTTGAATTAAGTACAAGGTACAACTGGCACAAATCAGGAATATAAAATGTTGGGGTAATATGTTGTTTAAGGATGCTAGACAGTTTTTAATTGACTAATATCAAATTCATATGGTCTTTGACTTCTTGAATGGAGACAGAGGGCTTACTCCAGGCTTTGGTTATTGCTGGTCACTAAGAATAGGTACATGACCATGTTCTGTTGATTTAAATAGAAGCCTGGGATCGAGAAGAGGAGGAGAGCAATCTTAGCATCCTTGGGAATTATTAGGTGAAAAAAGTGTAGATTTTTGGACCAAATTGCAGACAAAATGGTTAATATTTTGACTGGATAGATGGTAGCAAAGGATTCTCTGTAAGGTAGCATTTTTAACATATTTGACATATACATATTTATGACAATCTGGAGAGCAAGCAACTTTTTTTCATAACCTACAAAATTAGGGCACTCTTACTTTTACCATTTAAGCATATCATTGCTTAGTAAGTAGCACAGAACCCTCGTCACACATGTAGGCATGCTGTAGATTTTTCTCAGTCGGGTATAGTACAAATGAAGCTACCAAACTGCATTCCTTAGGCCTCATTAGTGGTGTGATACCATTTGACAGAATCAAACTTCTGTACTAAGCATAGTAGGGCAGAGGGTAGATTTTGAAAGCATGAAATAAAAAACACAGTTCATTCACTTGACACTTGTGTCAGTAGAAGAATACTTAAAAAGTGGGGTTAAGGTATATTTTTTGCAGCAAACATAACAGTTACAAGATTAGAGAATTGATTGATCATAATGGAGCAGGCCTTTATAAGACTAGCACATTATCTGATGCAAAAAAGAAAGGAATGTGGCTTTTTTCCGACTGGCAAACTAAGTCCTCATGCACACTGCGTGTTTTTACAGCTGCTGTTTTTGGCTTTTGAAGTTTTTCTACAGCCAGTAAACCCCCCAGCATGTTCTCCTATGTATTCATGCACACATAGACTGTAATCAACATTTTTTGGCAGGGGCGTTTTGTGGCTGGCAAAAAAAAACAGGACTAGTGGGCTTCTAGAGGAGTTTTTTTAGCTGTAAAAATGCTCTAACGTGGCAAACCGGCGTTTTTGGACTTTTTTTTACCAAAAAAAAAATATTTGTTTTTGGTTAAAAAAACACGAAAAAAGCAAATGCGAAAAAAATATGCCAACACGCCTCTAAACGCTAATGCAAAAACGCTAAAAAACACTGAAAAACTCACGTTTTTAATGTGACTTTACACAGCTAACACTAACAGCGTTATTAAAATGCCCAGTGTGCATGGAGCCTAATTGTTGGTTTTCATTCCCTTGCAGCACTACCATGCCATAGACACCTGATGCTTATGTAGAGTAGGTAGAATGTTAGTGCTCTGTATCAGAAACAATTAGGTCTATATAGGTCTATATATGTAGTCTATTTTAAGACCGGCATACCTGGAAACTTTTTGAATCACGTCAGCCTGAGATTCAGTGTATGACAGAAGGCATGATGGTATGTCTCTCTGTGCAAAATTTTTGGTGAAAGACCACACTGCAAAAACTAAACTGTACTAAAGCAGCCTGCTGAATAGTAATGCTCAATTGTGCACAAGCAGACAATAAAACGTTATTTCTCATATGCAACGCAACTGTTGCAGTTTTGAATGAGTGCAATTTATGCTGGCACTATGAGACCAAATACAAACAAAGTTATTTCAAGTTCACAGGAACACAATGTTCAGAAAAAATTGAATTGAGTCAACTCAGTTTGTTATCCCAAAAAGCCTACAAATATTTGTAAAATCTACAATGTGGCTCTTGTGCTGAAACATTTGGAGCCCCCCTGCCCTAACGGAGAATCAGGTGAAGCTGGTTACAACTGACAAGGAGAAGCCAACTGTATTTTTCCTGTTTTTTGTTGTTTTTACAACATTGTTCTCCTCAATTTTTACAAAGGAAAAGGAGGAGTATGATAAATAAGACTGTATAACTTAATGTGAATGCATCACCAAGACTAAATGGCTTACACCTGAGAGTCCTCAAAGGACTTCGCCATGTTATAGCTAAGCCATTATTCATAATCTTTAAGAACTGCTTGGAAACTGGAATGGTATCGGCTGATTGGCAAAATGCTAACATGGTACCAATATTCAGCCTAACATCAGTAGTATGCAAACTATTAGAGGGAATGATAAGGGCCCATATCCAAAAATTTACTGATGGAAAGGGTATTATGAGTAGTAAACAACATGGATTCATGAAGGATTGTTCTTGCCAGACTAACCTATTAACATTCTATGAGGAAATAAGCTGTAATCTGGATAGAGGAATTCCTGTGGCATAGTTTATCTGGATTTCACCAAAGCATTCAATACAGTTCCCCGTAAGTGCTTAATTTACAAATTGAGGTCTATTGGCACTGATGATAGTGTATGTACTTGGATAGAAAACTGGTTACAGGAGCACTTCCAGAGGATGGTGATGAATAGCATATATTCTGAATGGTCTGCAAGTAGGGTATCCCAAGGCTCTGTCCTGGGACCAATTCTGTTTAACCACTTTACATCCACCCTATAGCAATTTTACTGCTATAGGGTGGCTGTCCTGTGCAAAATCACGTATATATACGTGATTTTGCACTTCTGCCCCTTGGGGGCACATGCATGCCACCAGCAGATCGCTTCTGCTGTGAACTGTTACAGCAGAAACTGATCTGCAAGTCCCGGCAAACAGATCTTTGCCGGCACCCGCAGATAATCAGGCAGGGAGGAAAAACAAAGCTGTGCTTATGTTTACATCTCTGTTATGACAGGGGAAAGTGATCAATCATGTGTCCCTGCAGAGCTGGGAACACATTCCATCACTTCCACTTGTACCAGCACCATCTAGTGTACACCAAGCACATAGCTAGGCACCGTTTGATCACCCTAGATGTTAGCCCCTTCCCAACCAGTGTCATTAGTACAGTAATCAGTGTATATGTTTAGCACTGATCACTGTATTAGTGTCACTGGTTCCGACAAAGTGTCAGTTAGTGTAGAAATGTCTGCTGCAATTTTGCAGTCCCGCTATAAGTCGCTGATCACTGCCATTACTAGTATAAAAAAAAAAAACTAGTATATGTCCATAGTTTGTAGATGCTATAATGTTTTTGCAAACTAGTCAATATATGCTTATTGAGATTTTTACCAAAAAATGTGTATCAGAATACATTTTGGCCTAAATCTATGAAGAAATTAGATTTTTGAAATTTTTTTATTGGATATGTTTTATAGTATAAAATAAAAAAGAATGTTTTTTTTTTTTTCAAAATTGTCTTTTTTTGTTAAGACGGCAAAAAGTAGCAATCGCAGAGGTGATTAAATACCACCAAAAGAAAGCTCTATTTGTGGGAAAAAAGGACATCAATTTGATTTGGTACAGTTTTGCATGACCGCGCAATTGTCAGTTAAAGTAACGCAGTGCTGCTTTGCAAAAAATGGCCTGGAAGAGGGGTAAATCTTCCAGAGCTGAAGTGATTAATTTGTTTATAAGTGATATAGAAGTTGGTATAAATTGTTCAATCTCAGTGTTCACTGACGATACAAAGCTAAGCAGTGTAATAACTTCACAGCAGGATATCAAACTTTACAAAAATGCCCCAATAATATAATGGGGTGGACAACTACATGGCAAATGAGGTTTAATATTGAAAAATGTATTTGGGTGCTGAAAATTTTATTGCAACTTACTCACTAGGTGGAGAACCTCTGGGTGAGTTGAGGATGAAAAAGGATTTGGGGGTCCTAGTAGATCACAGCAAGGCAGCAAGCAAGGCTAGCAGGTTAGTCCTCAGATGGGCGAGCAGAGCCCAGGGTACATAACAAAGGGCGTGTGTGGGGGTGTCGTTACCAGGGGTGTGTGGAACCAATCGGACAGCAGTGCAGGTTAAAAAAGGGTATCTACTCAAGAGACAAGACCATGATTCTAACAGTTTACAAAACTCTGATATGGCCATATATTGAATATGCTGTCCAGTCCTGGTCACCAGTCCTCAGGAGAGATGTGCAGGAACTGAAGAGAGTTTAGAGAAGGGCAACAAAGCTAATAAGGGGACTGGAAAATCTCAGTTACTAGGAGCGACTACAATCATTAAACTTATTCTCCCTTGAGATAAGAGGATGAAAAGGAGATATGATTGCAATATACAAATATTTACATGGTGATTCTAGCATAGGGAGAAAACTGCTCAGTCTTGGGTTCCTTAAGAGGTCTTGTGGCCAATCAATGAGGTTGGACGAGAAGCGGTTTAATCGCAAGGGTTCTATATTGTTAGAGCAGAAAGGATGTGGAATTCCCTTCCACAGTTGGTGTTGTCAGCAGGGAGTGTCAGTATTTTCAAAGAACTTTTAGATGTGCATCTTAGCGAATGTAATATTACAGGGATATGAGTAATACTTGCCAAAAAAAACACACACACAATGACACAGGTTGAACTGGATGGACTGATGTCATTATTCAATCTTTCCAACTATATAACTATGATATCATAGGTGAAAAGATAATGACTGCAATGCTTTAGGGGCCAGGTAAGTAAAAAAAATGGACATTGAGGGACTTTAGGTGCATATTTGTGTGATAGGGACTTAAGAATGTAAGCTACTTTCTATGACAGACATGATTGTAAACTACTATAATGTATGACAATACTTTTTAAATAAAGAAAACAAACTTATAATAAAAAGGGTGGACTGTCATCTAGGAAGAGTATGAAAAACACAGGCTGAGAGCTTGACATACAAAGTAAAGATCTCGATTGCCTCTCGATTGCAGTCCTCTTGTTATCATTAATAAGCTGGGTGACTCTCAGAGTGGGTAACCAAGGGTAAGACATATCTGCAGTTATTCATGCAGTATACCACAAGAGAAGGCAACAGTTGACCCAACTGTTCATAGCTGGGCAAGCAGGGATATACTTGCTCCTTATCTGCCCATACGTTTTATGGGGTAAGAACATTAAACCATTAAATAGAATTTCAGGTTCACCCTGGATTCGCATGATTAATTAAACATTTTTGTTTCTAATTTTTCACTTTCCCATGGCATACATAGAAAACTAGCACACAGTAATCAGCACTGTGCATCATTGGACAATAAAACCACACAATTTTCAGGACAAGCATTTATGTGTTTCTGTGACTGATTAGAAATCAAATAAATCAATTATATGGATTCTAATAAAGATCACAAACAAAACATGAACGTATTACCGTTGCCAGATGCTCTTTTGTGAAACATGTGAATGTTATTGCTGATCTGACCTGTTTCGTAGAATAATAAAAAAGTTATTAGTGTTTGATTTTTTAAATTGGAGTTAGTTGCATATTAATTGTAAAATCTTTGTATAAGAATTAGAAAAATACCATCTTGTTTATAATTTATAGTGAAAATGGTCCCCTTACCCACTCCACCAGATACATTTAGGCTGGTTTCATTTGTATATGTTGTAGTATAACGTGCTTTATTGCATATTACTACAATGCACAGTAACACATTATCTGCGGTACAGTGATTTGCAGTGCCATTCCTTTTTAATAGCACCCCAATGCACCCTGCGAGTGCACCTTAATTCAGGGGTATTTGAGCACACCAGGTTGCTCAGGCATGAGCCATCTGTGTTTTGAAGAAAATGGTGCATGTCCAGTTCTATGTGTGTTCAGAAAAAATGAGCTGCCTTAATGCAATGCATGTTAATGTGTGTGTGGTAATGCAACCCATTGGACAGGTATAAAGGGGTCCTAAAAAGCACTTACATTAAATTAGGCTGAAGCCCTTTAAAGTGTTATTAAACTCACAACAATAAAATTAGTCTGTATATACAGTAAAGCATGTTTGACATACTCACTGTAGAACCTAAGGGGTTAATCCTCTGCACTGTGTAAAAATGCTGTTTGATCCTGACTTCTCTGATCCTCCGCTTCTTCCACTGCCCCCTCTTATCTCCTAATAAGACATATCATGTGGAGTCACTCTGTACATGCTCAGTTTGGTGTGTATTGCTAGAGAGGTTTTTTTTGTTCTTGGGAGAATGCATGCGATCAGCAGAGGGCCAATCAGCACTGTCCAGACAAAGGTCAGAGGTTCTGCATCCTCCTACAGCAGAAAGAAAATTCCTCCTACAAGCTTTAACATGTGCTATGCTGGCCATTGGTAGAAGTCAGAAGACTGCTCTAACTACTGATGAGAAAAGGTATTGAGCAGTTTATATTTACTAAAATAATAGCATTTCTATGTTCTGTGTAATGCGTCCAGCAGAGCACATGTTAAAGCTTGTAGGAGGAAATTTTATTTTGCTCTAGGAAGATGCAGAACCCCTGACCTCTGTTTGAACAGTGCTGATTGGCCCTGATTGGTGCTGATCACACACACTCTCCGAAGAAAAAAAAAAACCTCTCTAGCAATATACACCAAACTGAGCATGTGCAGAGTGACTTCACATGATATGTCTTATCAGGAGATAAGGGAGGATCAAAGAAGTCAGGATCAAACAGCATTTTTACACAATGCAGAGGATTAACCCCTTAGGTTCTACAGTGAGTGTATCAGGCATGCTTTACTGTATATACAGGCTTATTTTACTGTTGTGGGTTTAATAACACTTTAAAGGGCTTCTGCCTAATGTCATGTAAGTGCTTTTTAGTACCCCTTCATACCTGTCCAATGGGTTGCATTACCACACACACATTAACATGCATTGCGTTTTATGCAATGAAGATGATTAACCCCTTAGGTTCCACAGTGAGTATAACAAGCAAGCTTTACTGCATATACAGACTGATTTTACTGTTGTGGGTTGAGTAACACCTTAATGCCTTGTACAAATGCCAGAACTTATACCAAGTAGAAAAAAGAGCAATAGGGGAAAACATGCATTTAGCAGCCTTCAGTTTCTTATTTTAGTTAGACATTAATGGCTGTGTTGAGTTATTTTGAGGGGACAGAAATTTACACTGTTATACAAGCTGTACACTCACTACTTTACATTGTAGCAAAGGGTCATTTCTTCAGTGTTGTCACAAAGATATAATAAAATATTAACAAAAATGTGAGGGGTGTACTCAATTCTGTGAGTTACTGTATATACAGAAAATATATTACAAAATAGATAATAAGCAACAGTAAAATAAATGCAATTAAAAATTAAAGGTACATGGCAAAGTTTGCCTGGTCTTTCAGCAGAATCCAATCTGTGTATTAGGGTCATCGGAATTAATAAGTTGCTGCCTTTTTTAACCACCTGCCGCCTTGCCACAGTACATTTACTGTGGCAGGTTGGCATGTGCAGGCTCAGTCATGTATATAGAAACCTGATTGTGCCTGTTCAGGGTTTCAAGCAGCTTTCCATTCATGAACAGCTTGCTTACTGTTGTGATCTGGGTTTGTTCCACAGCAATCACATGGTACCTTGCTACCTGCACCATGTGATTAGCTATAGCCAATCATAGATCACAACCATAAGCAAGTTGTTCATGAATGGGAAACCCATTAATGACAGTTAAAACTATTCCTTTTACAGTAATCGTCAATCAATAGCAGTGTAAAAACAATTTTGACACTGAGCTACTCTGATGACAGGATGTAAAAAAATTGTTAAAAAAAGGTTAAAAATTTTTATAAAAAGTTGTTTGTTTGTTTTTTTACATACTGTCAGCAGTCAGTGTACCTGATCACTTCATTCTCCAAAAAATCGTGACAAAAAGTACAACTTTAAAACTTGCCATGCCTCTTACTAAATATCTCAGACTATCTACTTTCCAAAAAGGAGTCATTTGGAAGGCATTTGTACTGCCCTGGCATTTTGGGGTCTCAAGAAATGAGATAGGCAGTCAGTACATCAGGACTGATCCATTTTCAAATGTATATACCATAGTTTGTAGACGCTATAACTTTCACACAAACCTATTAAAGTGTTACTAAACCCACAACAGTAAAATCAGTCTGCATATGCAGTATGCATGTTAAACTCAATGTGAAACCTAAGGGGTTAATCCTTTGCATTGTGTAAGAAGGATCTTTGATCCTGATTTATATAGTTACATAGTTAGTCTGGCTGAAAAAAGACAAAAGTCCATCCAGTTCAACCGTTAAAAAAAAAAAAAAAATTATAATCCTACACCCACAGTTGATCCAGAGGAAGGCAAAAAACCCAGCAAAGCATGATCCAATTTGCTCCTGCAGGGGAAAAAAATCCTTCCTGATCCCCTGAGAGGCAATCAGATATTCCCTGGATCAACTTTACCTATAAATGTTAGTATCCAGTTATATTCTGTGTATCTAAGAAATAATCCAGGCTTTTTTTTAAAGCAATCCACTGAGCTGACCACAACCAACTCTTGAGGGAGTCTATTCCACAATTTCATAGCTCTTAGTGTGAAGAAACCTTTCTGTTTTTGGAGATTAAAGTTATTTTCCTCCAGACGTAGAGTTCCCCCTTGTCCTCTGTGATGACCACAGTGTGAATATCTCTACACCGAGTTCACTAAATGAACCACTGATGTATGTATACATGTTGATCATATCCCCCCTTAATCTCCTCTTCTCAAGAGAGAATAAATTCAGTTATTCTAATCTTTCCTCATAGCTGAGCTCCTCCATGCCTCTTATCAGTTTGGTTGACCTTCTCTGTACTTTCTCCAGTTCCCAAGTGTTCATTTTGTGAATTGGTGCCCAAAATTGAACTGCATATTCCAGATGAGGTATTACCAATGATTTGTACAGGAGTAATATGATATCTCTCTCTGGAGTCTATACCTCTTTTAATACAAGAGAGGATTTTGCTCACTTTAGAAACCGCAGCTTGGCATGTCATGCTATTATTAAGCTTGTGATCTACCAGAACTCCTAGATCCTTCTCCATCAATGATTCCCCCAGTTGTACTCCCCCTAGTATGTATGATGCATGCATATTCTTAGCCCCCAAGTGCATAACCCTACATTTATCAACATTAAACCTCATTTGCCTCATAGTTGCCCAATTAAACAGTGCATTAAGGTCAGCCTGGACTTCTCTGCCCCTCCTCTTGTTCAAATGTCCACGCTGTTAAGACAGACTGAACCCGTAGCCCCTCTGCAAATGCTCAGTTTAGTGTGTATTGCTAGAGAGGTTTTTTTTTCTTGGGAAAGTGCATGTGATCAGCACAGGGCCAATCAGCACTGTACAGACAGAGGTCAGGGGTTTTGCAACCTCCTACAGCAGAAAGAAAACTCCTCCTACAAGCTTTAACTAGTGTTCAGCTGAAGTCACAAGACTGCTCTAGCTGCTGATGAGGAAAGGTGTTTAGCAGTTTATATTTACTAAAATAATTGCTCTTCCATGTTCTGTGTACTGGGGGAGACCAGATATAGTGAATGCAGGGTCCTGGATTTAGCAACACTTTAATATACACTTACTGGGATTTTTTTTTACCAAAGACATGTAACAGAATACATTTTAGCCTAAATTTATGAAGAAATTAGATTTTTTTTATTTTTTTTGGATATGTTTTATAACAGAAAGTAGAAAATATGTTTTTTTTTAATTTTTAGTCTTTTTTGTTTATATAAAACAAAACAGTGGTGATCTAATACCACTAAAGATATATTTGTGTGAAAAAAATGATATATATTTCATTTGGGTACAGTGTTGCATGATGTAGTATTTGCCAGTTAAAATAGCGCCATGCAGAATAGCAAAAAATGGCCAGATCATGAAGGGGGTAAAACCTTGGGAAGCTCAAGTGGTTAATCTTGGTGGTAACCAAGCTTTTTGTGAACCCTGTAATGTGATGTGATGTTGGTGTGCTGCAATGTTGTAATATACTTTAACTAACTCCCCCTTAATTATTCAAACCATATCCATATTTCTAGAAGACAAGATTTTACAATTCAAAAACCAACAAAATATTGGCTGGAATGATATTACAATCTGATATAACAAATTTAAGGAGAAAAGAAGCCATAAGGATTCCAACCATACCAAATGAACATAAAGCCTAAAACTATTAAGAATAAATGGGACTTTTAAGATATAGAAGTAGTCTACATCATTGGAAAAATGTTTAGAAAACACAAACACAATCGATTTTATGCAGTACAAAGTAATTCACTTAAAAAAGGTAACAAACACCTAAAAAAGTGACATACTGTATAAATAAAATATATTTCAAGAACCCAATATAGGGTAACAAGCCCTGTATACAATAATGCACTGTACATCAAATTCGTTAGTTCTCCTGAAGCATTTTGTGGTCAATTCCACTTCTTTAGAATATCAGAGTATTCATTTCTACAATAAACAAAATCTGATTACATTTATATACACAATAATATCCATAATTTAAAATAATAACAAATATCAACACATTACACTATGTCATATATTAAAAATGTTGCCATGTCATGTTGAAGTTTACCCTTTGGGATTGCAGATATAGGGCTTGCAGCTTTTGATTCGAAAACCTCAATATATGACATTATATAAGAGACTTGTAACATGTTGAAATTTGTTGTATGATTTTCAGATATCGATATTTTCATGTATATAAATATAATTAGATTTTGTTTATTGTAGAAATTAATACGCTGATATTCATCCCTTCGAGGGATCTTTCGTCTAATTCATTTGATGTACGTCTGTCTGTAAATGGCTATTTACTTTGCATGCATATCAATATCACAATGACTTAAAGATCATATTTATTTTCATTAGGTTTTGGTTTTATAAAGACTATAGATGACATAAATCGAACACAGATATTGCTTAGGACATTTAATGTGACAACTTCATAACTAAAAAAACTTGTCAGCTACTATACTACTTGTTTCGTCAAACCTATAGCTGCTAATACCTCCCACACCCTCATATATAGCGAGTTGAAAACAAACTAAACATCATCTGCTGCAGCGCTTATTCACTCCCCAAATATCCAATTAATTGGATTTGGATAAACACACTTTATGTTCTTAAATAGATGGACTTTAGAGCCTTAGGATGTCCAAATAATTCAACCTAGAGTTGTCACCTTCACCCTTGATTTGTTTAACCACTTCCAGACCGGACACTTTTACCCCCTTCCTGACCAGGGCAATTTTCAGCTTTCAGCGCTATCACACTTTGAATGACAATTGCGCGGTCATGCAAAACTGTACCCAAATGAATTTTTTACCATTTTTTTGACACTGATAGAGCTTTATTTTGGTGGTATTTTATCACCGCTGGGATTTTTATTTTTTTTGCTATGTAAATGAAATGTCCAAAAATTTTGAAAAAAAGTGTTTTTTTTTTAATTTTGCAAATAAATAATATTTAATCGGAAATCTTTGCCAAAATGTATTCCGTTATCTTTTTAGTAAAAAAAAAAATTAGTTTATAACCAAAAATTATAATTTTTAAACATTTTTTTTTTAACATTTTTATTTTATTTTTTTATATTATTATTTTTTATTTATTTATTTTTTTTACATACTGTCACCCTAGCAGTACAGTGTCACCATGGTGACACTGTACTACTTGTGGGGGGTGATGATTTGTTTTTGTTTTTTTACACTGATTGCTTTTACACCCATATAGGATGTAAAAGCAATCATTTCTCTTTCTCTCTGTGTGCATTCATTGAGAAGTACTGAGTGAGCTGAGATTGGTCACAGCTTGTCACATGGTACAAGGCTGTTGTGAATAGCCTTGTACCATGTGACCTCTGTGATCATTCACAGATTTCACACGTGACATCTTGCTTACTACTTTGCATGTGATCACTGATTGGCCAATCAGTGATCACATGATCGGGACCTCGTACAGAGGTCCCGTCCGACGATCGGTGTTTCACTGTGTCCAGGGAGCGCGCACAAGCAGGGTGCGGGGAGGCCACCCGACCCTGCACTGCCACCGTCCGGCCGTTTATATGCAACAGCCGGTCGGGAAGTGGTTAATCCTTTCCCTTTAAGAGAATCCTCTCCTCTCCAGAAAGATTTCTAGATCTTCCTGATCAGTTAACTTTCACAACCTTTTCCTCACCTTGTCCACTCAGTTACATAAAAAAAACCCCTCAAGACAGTGAATTACCGCTACTACCTTAGGATTCTTCATGCACTACTATTGCATTACAAATGTTAAGTGCAAGCCTTTAGCAAAGTGACATCTACCATGGCCAGTTATGAAGCACCCTTTTATAGATGTGCTCTCACCTGGAATAAATGACCAAGCTATTTATTGCATGGTCAATATGAGCCGCACTTTCAATATTCAAAACATGCCTTAAAGTGGTTGTAAACTCTTCTTTAATAATTGTACCTACAGGTAAGCTTATAATAAAGCTTACCTGTAGGTAAAATTAATATCTTCTAAACGTGAACTGTTTAGGGGATATTAGCCCGTTTTGATATTCCCGCACATGAGCTCTGAAGGAACCGCATACCCATGCCGTTCCTTCAGAACACTGTGCTGCGGCCCAGAGCAGTGTTGTCATCGTGGCTCGGCCTGTCAGCCTGGCCAGAGCTCGTAAACCCGGAAGGAAGACATGCTAGAATGCAGTGCACACCAGCACATTATGCCTTTACCTTGCAGGGTTTTTTTCATTTTTTTTTAATGCGGTTTACTACCGCTTTAAATAAAGTCACTTTGTTTAAGGTGTGTTGTTAATATTGAGGGTGTGCGTAGCTTTGCATGAGGGTATTTAAGGTTAATAGCAGTAATATGCTATCCTGAGTTTTCTTTATCATAACCAAGTGAAGGAGCAAAGAAGAAGATTGTGAAAAAGAGAAAGTACCTTGAATGTAAGCTAAAAGTCTGATGGCAGAAGATCATTAGAGAATGAATTCCAAAGCTTAAACCCAGTTGATGGTTAGTTGATGTAACCACTTCACCTGCTCTACTTTATAGCATAGGCATGTTTGGTGTCAAATTGGTTGTTATTCTCGTTCACATTAGCAGAGCCACACACCCCTCCATTGAGAAAAATTGGATTTTTTCTACATACTTACCTGTAAAATCCATTTCTTGGAGTACATCAATGGACACAGAGCAGGCTATTCATGACTATGTAGGTTATAGGCCACTTATAGGTGAATGGATGCTGGCCAACCAATCAGAGAGGAAGTCCTCCCCTATATAACCCCTCCTATACAGGAAGTACCTCAGTTTTGGTAGCAAGCAATGACATTCCCAAAAGAGGGGTGGGGCCACTGTGTCCCGTGATGTAATCAAAGAAATGGATTTTACAGGTAAGCATGTAGCAAAAATCCAATTTTCTTTATCATACAGCAGGCTATTCATGAGTATGTGGGATGTCCCAAAGCAATAAGAAATTTGAGTGGAGGGTGACACCATGATAGCCACCATCAATAAGCCCTCAGGACCTACTCAGCCATTCATAAAACACTGCAACCAAAAGCAGAATCCTCTACGGCTCTGACATCCACCTTGTAGAATCTTGTGAATGTGTAAACCGAAGACCATGTAGTGGCCTTGCAAACCTGAGCCACTGATGCCTGGTGGCGGATTGCCCAAGATGCCCCCACACTCCTGGTGGAGTGTGCCTTCACCCAAAAGGGTGAGACTTTACCTTTCAAACCATAGGCTTGAATATTCAATTGGCAGATACAATGAGAAATAGTAACTCTGGATGCAGTCTGCCCCTTCTCAGGCCCCTCTGGCAGCACAAATAGAGATTCTGACCTCCTGACCTGTGCTGTCGTCTTCAAAAAGACCCTTACAGCACAAACCACATTCAAGGTATGCAGAGATCTCTCTCTCTTGCTGACTGAGGCCCAGGAAAGAATGAAGGCAGAACTATGTTGAGTTGAAAACCAGAAACCACCTTTGGTAAAAAACATGGATGAGGTCGCAAAACCACCCTATCATAATGCAAGACCAGAAATGGTTCTCTGCAAGATAGAGCTGCCAGCTCTGACACCCTTCTCTCAAAAAATATTGTCACTAGAAACAACACCTTATGAGTTGACAGCACCAGTGGAATCTCCCCAATAGGTTCAAATGGTGGCTTTTGCAAAGCCTCTAAAACCAAGTTCAAAGGCAACCTGACAGGAGGAACCATACAAACTACTCCTTATAAAAAAAGAGTGAGACGCAATGGGCCTCTGGAAAAAAATAGCTAATGCTGAAATCTACCCTTAAAAGCACCAATTCTTCTGCAACCCTGTTTGAAGAAACAGAATCCTGCCAATCACATACTTTCGTGGGTGACATTTGTGAACCTCACACCAGCCTTCCAGGTTCTGTAATAAATTTTCCTAGAAACTTCCTTTCTAGCACCCAACATGATGAGGGTGACAGAATCCGATACTCCCCTATCCTTCAGGATCTAGGTTTTAATAGCCATGCCATCAAATTTAGCAACCATAAAGCTGGGTGCAGTATAGGACCTTGAGACAACAGGTCTGGCCGATTAGGCAGGGCCCATAGCCCATCTGCTGCCATCTTCACTTTGTCTGCGTACAAGGCCCTCCTGGGCCAGACCAGAGCAATCAGTATCACTGGAATAGACTCCTCCCAAATCCTGCAGAAGAGACATGGCAGCAACTGGATTGGAGGAAAGGCATAAATCAGTGAGAACTGGTTTCAAGAAATTACTAAAGCTTCTACCCCTGCCACGCGAGGGTCCCTTATCCTGGATACAAAAAGACCGACCTTATTGTTGAACCTGGATGCCAACAGATCTACATCTGGGCAACCCCATCGCTGACAGACTTCCTTGAAAACATCGTGATGCCATGCCCATTCCCCTGGAATCAACTGCCGGAAACTGAGATAATCCATCTGCCAATTTTCCTCACCTGGAATGAACACTTCTGACAGACTTGAACACATCTCTCTGCCCAGGTGAGAATGTAGTTCACCTCTGTCTGGGCACCTCAACTCCTGGTACCACCCTGGTGGTTGATGTATACGACTGTGGCATTGTCGGACTGAATCCTTACAGGCCAACCCATGCCTGGATGTCCAATATCTTAGAGCCAGCCTCACTGCTGAAAGTTCCTGGACCTTGAGGCCATGTTACCTTCTCCAAATTGTGAGTTATCAACCACCAATTCAGGCTCTGCTGCAACTCTGGAGACAAAGATATGCAGTAGTACAGGGTGGGAATCTTTTTGTTCCAGACAGAATGTACCTTTGCAGTGGTCTGGAGTGGAATTGAGCATAGGGAATAGCCTCGAACAAGGACACCATCTTCCCCAGCAACCTCATACAGAGGTGAATTGAAGGATAGCTCTTGGCCTTCAAACTGGAAACCTTGTTCCCCAGGGTGCAATGTTTACCTGGAGGCAGAAATACCTTTCCGTAAACCGTGTCTAGGACTATCCCCAAATACTCTAGGCTCTGCACTGGTTCCAGGGCTAACTCCTTGAGGTTGAGCACCCAGCCCAGCTGTTACAGGATCTTCATCCTTAGGATCACATTCTGCTCCAGATCTGGCACCAACCGATTTCTGAGTAAGAGATCATCTAGATAACTTGTGACCGATACTCCCCAGGTCCTGAGCTGGAAATGCTGAGCCCCTAATACTGCAGGTATGCGTCCTTGATGTCTATGGATGCCAAAAAATCTCCCTCCTTTAGGGAGGCCACTACTGACCGAATTGATTCCATATGAAAGGATCGGACACATAGGAACTGATTTAGCCCCTTGAGGTCCAAGATGGACCTTACATCCCCATTTGGTTTTGGGACTGTAAACAGGTTTGAATAAAAACCCCTGAAACCTTTCGCCCGCTGGAGCCTCAATGATTACTCCTTGAGCCAATAAGCAATTGAGTGCCTGAAATAAAGCTCTTCTTTTCTCTGGATTCATTGGTAAATTTGATCTTAGAAACCGGGGAGAGGGAAATGCCCGAAATTCTAGTCTGTACCCTAGAGAAATCGTGGAAATTATCCATTTGTCTTGGATTAGAGCCCTCCATGTGGCCACAAAATTCAAAAGCCTTCCCCCCAATCCGAACAAGTGGGGGCACCCCTTCACAAGGAGGCGGACTTTGGATCTATCTTAAATGACTTTTGCAACCAGGGCCTCCTTGGGTTTTGATGCGGAGATCTACCTCTGGAGGCTGGGAACTGTGTGTGGCGAAACAACTGCCTGGTAGATGAAGGCCCAGCAACCAAAGCCCCTGACACCTTAAAAGAAGGGCGTTTGAATTTCCTCTTGGAGGGTGGAAGAGTACTTTTACCCCCTGAAATCCTTTGGATAGATTTGTTCATATCTTCCTTAAACAGCTATTCCCCATGAAAGGGGAAACCTGCCAATAATTTTTTGCATGGCAGTTCTGCTGACCACCTCTTCAGCCACAAAATCCTGTGTATGTGCACTGATAATAATGAGCCAAGGGAGAAATTTGCTGAATTGAATCCTTAATAGCATCAACCACGTAAAAACACAAAGCACGTGGAACATCATCCAAATCCTCGGCTGAGCATTCCCCCTGCCCTGATGGTCTTCCAATCCATTGCTTGACACAGTCAGAAAGACTCTTGCAAATGCCAATAGCTGCCACAGCTGGCTGTGCGGCAGAACCTGCCAGGGAGAAGGAGGCCTTAAAGAGAGACTCCATCTTCTTATCTGCTGGGTCCTTGAAAACCTGGGCATTATCCACAGGACATGTTAAAGATTTATTCAGGGATGAAACAGCTGCATCCACTACAGGCAACCCCCATTTCTTAACCTTTGTTACATGGGGTACAAAACAGAAAACCTCTTTGGTGGAACAAAACCCTGTCTGGGTGGTCCCAGTCAGCATACATAATTTGCTCCAGAAGAGGATGCAACGGAAAGGCCTGAGTACTCTATGAAGGCTTCAAAGAGCCCAGGGAAGAATAAATAGCCTCAGAGGTTTCTATCGGAGATAGCCTGAATCCCGCCTGTACCATATCAGTAAGGTCTTGGAATAAAAATCTGAGACTGGGAGGCAGAGACCTCCTGATTCTGTGACTCTTCAGACAGAAATTCAACTGCCTGACCTTCCTCCAGCTTTTCCTCATCCTCAGGCTTCATCCATTCATCAAAACAAAAAGAGCAACCACATCTCAGGAACAACAGTGAGCACTCCCCTGGGTGGAAACTCACAATCACAACACCTCTCCTTTTCTCTCCAATTTAGAGCTTTGTTTGTTTCTCTTTACAGAGAGAAAAAAAGGAGATCTTACCAGTCCCACAGCAGGTCCCTGACTTCTATCAGGCACTAACCTTCTCCCATCATGGCGGCATTGTCATACAGACCTTCAAGGACTCAGTCCCCATGCTGAAGGGCTTCTGCCTTGAACCCGCATAGCACCCCGCTGGAAGCACCTTAGTCAGATTTTAAAACTGCACAGGGTTCCATCTGTGCGGGATCCAGCACTGTAAGGCTGCATTACAGGTAAAAATGGCTGGAACTCTGCTTTAAGACTCCAATAATATGGCGGCGGCACTGTACAATCAGCTGCCAACCTGAGATATTCAAGACTCCAATAACATGGCTACTGATCTGCTTCCTGATGATGCCAGTATGACAAAACACGTTGAGGCGGAACTTCTGCTATGTCACTTCCGGTTATGAAATTTCGCATGTTTGGAGCACACATAAGCTCCAGGACTTGGTGGAGCAGAAGTGCTTGTTATTACACATACTGTTGACTGTTGTGGTGCTGATCTAGTGGCACTTATAATGTAAGGGCAAAGCTATTCATCTGATTTTTAAACTCACTGTTTGCTGTAATAAAAATACTGCACTACAGGAACTCTTTTATCCCTCTGGTTTACATACTGTGTGGAGCTCTTATCAAGTGCTTGTTGACCAGTTGGAAAAAAAAGGGGTTCACATGCTGTCTGGTGTTTTATTATTTTTACTGTCCACCCAGTGAATTAACACTAGACTTGGAGTGGGAAGAGAAGAGAAGACCTTTGCTGGTATCTTTATGGACTTATGTTTGTGATTTTTTTCACACTGACTGGTTATGCACCTTTGGGATATGGAGTCACTTATTGATGTATTTATTCACAAGTTTGGCACATTTAGCGTTATTGAATGACATTTTAATTTGGCGCATTGGAGACAATAGCGCCTTCTTTTATAAATTTTACAGCACGTTAATAATTTATTTTTTATTTTTGGTTTGTCTATATATGCTTTTTCTTTTTTAGGTCACATAGTGTGTATATTAATGCCTCCTTCAAATATATGCCATTCATGCAAGAGTGATTTTACAAATCTTCTAGGATACCTTCCATAATGATGCCATACACATTAAACTTGATTTTGGACTCCATCCATTTCACCTTCTATGGCCACTATGTGGTTTAATGACTCTCTGATATCCAGAAACACCATTCATTTTCCATCTCTGCCCCAGCTTCAACAAAATTAGTTTTTATAGTTTACATCAGGAGGGCTCAACCTATTGAAAAGCGAGGGCCACTTAAGTGATTTTCTAATGGGTCAAGGGCCACAATGAAATGAAACGGTTCAGAATTTTAAATCTTTTATTTTGAATAGCACAATGAACATGTTCCTCCTGCAGTCGTTGAATGCTGGCGGGAGGGAGAGGAATTGCAGGAGGAAAATGGAGAGTATCAATTCCTGTATATGGCACCCCCACCTTCCCTCCTGTCCAAGTGTACACCACAATGAGACAGAGAGGTCGCACGGCCCCGTGGAGCATGGGGTGGGGTCACTATTATGACCCCTGATGCTACACCAGTGTTTGGGGGGTAATAAAAACCACCCAAGCCCCAAACTGCAAATGTAAATGTGCCTTTACAGTCCTGAGCCCCCTATAAGGCTGCTTTCACACGTGTTGTGGTTTACCTGCACCTCGGGTGCAGGGCAGTGCACCTGTGGCTTTAATGTGGGTTAGCTGTGCTTTGCCTTAGACTTCTATAATATCTTGCAGGTGTAATGCACATTCTGCAAGTTCACCAAAACTCCTGCATTCAGTTTCAGGTTGAGAGCCATGTCAGAGGACTCCAAGGGCCACATGTATTCTGTGGGCCACAGGTTGAGCACCCCTGGTTTACATGATGTCAGTTTTTAGTTCAACAGCCACAGAGGCAGCCAACAAATGTAACATTTATCATAATAGTCATCACCATGTGTAGTTTTAACCTCCAGCTTAGGTGTGGCAGCATTTCTTATAGTGGCAGTCCCCAACAGGGACTCTGGCAGTTGAGATTCACGGACTTTACTTTGTACCCTTGACCTGCATTGTAAACTAAAGGATGGTAGTGAGGAATTAGGAAGGAATCAGGTATCATACTGTGTGCTGTAGGTCCATGGAGTAATCCCGTGGCTGCATTTTCCATGAACTAAGTTTAAAGTTCCAGCTGCCAGCACCTGAATCAGTCTTTAGCAGAGAGACATGTCCCATGCCTCTTTTAAGAACAGTGTTGCCTAGAATGTGGTGTAAAGAGAAGGCAATGTGCAACAGAGACGAAGACTGAATACTGGGTGCCAAATCCAGAGGAGTCCAGAGACCCAATTCCAGGGTCCTGAGGCCAGAATCATCCTGAGTCCAGAAGAGTCCTGAGTCTAGGGTCCAGGGTCCTGAGTCCAGGGTCCAAAGTCCTAAAAGCTCTGCTGCAGCCCTCACTGAACTACCATGTACAGGACTAGACTGTATCTTTGTATCAGACTGTACCCTCCAACCAACAGAAACCTCAAAACCCAAGAGGAACCCGAGTTCCAGAGAAACTGTGCAGTTTATGCTGCATCCATCAAGTACATTTTGGCACAGTGTAGGCCGCATGCTACTATTAGCCCCATCCCCTGCTCCACCACTGTTCTACCTCCATAGAGATATACATTTTATGGAAATGGACTGGCAAGTGGTACCTGGGTGTAAAAAGGTTGGGAACCATTGTTTTATAGCTATATCAGTGTGTAGTCTGTTAGTCTTTGGCAGTAAGATGTTGACTGACACTCAAACTTACAAGCTTACAAATACAGATACTTCAGAGTTTCACTAGTGCATAATGAAATACCAGAATGGGAAGCTCTCAAACTTTCTTTTTATCATAACCCTGTTTCCAGACCCACAATAACCATTAAAGTATACATTAAGCCAAATTTTTTTTTAGGTTTTGCATAAAGTTGAAAAAGGATTATTATTAGCTCTGGTTCACACCAATGCAGCTTAGAAATCATGCTACTTCACACACCTTCAAAGCTTACTTTTCAATGCAACTTTATTGACTTCATTTAACAGGTATCAATGCAAGTTGCAATGAAGTTGCACAAAAATAGTGCAGGAAGCTTTTTCAAAGTCACTGCGACATTAGTCGCACCGATTTGCACAGTTCCATCGCCGCTATTGGTCTCGACAAGTCGCACTGATGTGAACCAGGACTAACTTGATTTCTTTGTTCCCACTGGGGAGATTCACCCTCTCTATTTGGCCTCTGTCATAGAAAAGGATGGGGAAATCAAACATTTTCCAGTTGGCACCAGAGGTAAGGGTGAATCTTCCAAATGGGACACGTATTCTGGCATTAGCTGTCTAAGAGGAGAGTTCCCCTCACTATAATATAAATATACTTTTAGCACAGTAGTACCTGCAGGCGACAGGGGCAGCTTATGTTTGTACAGTTGCTTTCCACACATTTTTTTTATTCCATCATCAGTAAGTACACAGTCATCTCATATATGCTTATTTACCAATTGTCACAAGATTGTCAGACAGGTTAGACCAATAAAACAAGGAAATATTCTCAATAGAAAAAGTGATTCTAGCAGGGTGGTATTCTTTTGGTTGCCAAAGATTTTGTTTATTTGGGCTCCAGCGATGGAATCATAGTATTAGGCCTCCTTCCATTTATCTAACTTAAGGCAATAGCAGCTTTTTCAAAACTAATGAAAGAAGAGGGGGCACTGTGCACTTGACATTTTTATAGTTTTTAAAGATATGTTCTTCTTCTTCATTTACCACTTTTGGCCAATGCAAGTGTAGAAGATCATGAGCAGATCAGGAGATCAGAGTCTACTCTGTGTTCTATATTATTATTTTTATAATCACTATGTATGTCATATTAAGATACTTTGAAAAATAGCATCAGTTTCCAAATATTCCATCTCCATAAATATGTTTAGGCAATGCAAAAATAGAGAACTCAACCCCTAGGATGCATTCATAAATGGATCTATTCATGACGAAAGACTGATTGTAACATTCACATCTTGTATAAAGTACCAACTGTACCAATGACTGTTATAAAAGTAGGGATATTATAGATCATCAAATCATGGAAAATGCAGGTGCCAGGTAGGTAGAGGGTGTCCCCTCTATATATGAAGTGACTATGTTGTATTCCATTTTATTTGTTAAAACCAACCTGTGGGATCACCTTACCTGGTAGAGTGACCCAAAGACCTTAAAAAGGCACTACTAGATAGATGCCTGCAATATTCACAGATTACTTACAGAGCAACCTCAAGAACCACAAACCTATCTATCCAAATAGCAACAACAGATTGCAGGGTTATGTTTGTATGTTCTTGCTGTGCCTGTGTGGGTTTCCTCTGGGTACTTCAGTTTCCTCCCACACTCCAAAGACATGCTGGTAGGTTAATTGGCTCCTGTCTAAATTGGCCCTAGTATGTGTATGTATGAATGTAAGTTAGGGACCTTAGATTGAGGGTTAGGGACTGATGTGAATGCATAATATACAGGTGAAACTCAAAAAATTAGAATATCGTGCAAAAGTTAATTTATTTCAGTAATGCAACTTAAAAGGTGAAACTAATATATGAGATAGACTCATTACATGCAAAGTAAGATAGTTCAAGTCGTGATTTGTCATAATTGTGATGATTATGGCTTACAGCTCATGAAAACCCCAAATCCACAATCTCAGAAAATGAGAATATTGTGAAAAGGTGCAATATTCTAGGCTCAAAGTGTCCCACTCTAATCAGTTAATTAAGTCATAACACCTGCAAAGGGTTCCTGAGCCTTTAAATGGTCTCTCAGTCTGGTTCAGTAGGAACATTAATAGAAAGTTATGTGGAAGGGAAAAGTGTGGAAGAAAAAGGTGCACAAGTAGCAGGGATGACCGCAGCCTGGAGAGTATTGTCAGGAAAAGGTCATTCAAAAGTGTTGGGGACTTTCACAAGGAGTGGACTGAGGCTGGAGTCAGTGCATCAAGAGCCACCACACACAGACTATCCTGGACATTGGCTTCAAATGTCGAATTCCTCTTGTCAAGCCGCTCCTGAACAACAAACAACATCAGAAACATCTTACCTGGGCTAAAGAAAAACAGACCTGGTCTGTTTCTCAGTGGTCCAAAGTCCTCTTTTCTGATGAGAGCAACTTTTGCATCTCATTTGGAAACCAAGGACCCAGAGTATGGAGGAAGAATGGAGAGGCACACACTGCAAGATGCTTGAAGTCCAGTGTGAAGTTTCCTCAGTCTGTGTTGATTTGGGGAGCCATGTCATCTGCTGGTGTTGGTCCACTGTGCTTTATTAAGTCCAGGGTCAACGCAGCCGTCTACCAGGAGATTTTGGAGCACTTCATGCTTCCTTCCGCAGACGAGCTTTATGGGGATGCTGACTTCATTTTCCAGCAGGACGTGGCACCTGCCCACACTGCCAAAAGCACCAAAACCTGGTTCAATGACCGTGGGATTACTGTGCTTGATTGCCAGCAAACTCGCCTGACCTGAACCCTATAGAGAATCTATGGAGCATTGCCAAGAGAAAGATGAGAGACATGAGACCGAACAATGCAGAAGAGCTGAAGGCCGCTATTGAAGCATCCTGGTCTTCCATAACACCTCAGCAGTGCCACAGGCTGATAGCTTCCATGCCACGCCGCATTGAGGCAGTAATTGCTGCAAAAGGGGCCCAAACCAAGTACTGAGTACATATGCATGCCTATACTTTTCAAAGGTCTGATATTGTTCTATGTACAATCTTTGTTTTATTGATTGCATGTAATATTCTAATTTTCTGAGATTGTGGATTTGAGGTCTTCATGAGCTGTAAGCCATAATCATCACAATTATGACAAATCACGGCTTGAACTATCTTGCTTTGCATGTAATGAGTCTATCTCATATATTAGTTTCACCTTTTAAGTTGCATTACTGAAATAAATGAACTTTTGCACAATATTCAAATTTTTCGAGTTTCACCTGTATATATATATGTAAAGCGCTGCGTAAATTGACGGCGATATACAAGTACCTGTAATAAATAATAATGTCATAGTTGCCCCATTCCAACTCCCATGTCATCCTTCTGGCTGATACATATCAAAGGTGACCTTAATGGCCAATAAGAAAGCATGGGGGTGAGAGGAGTTGAATTGCAGAGTGGTGTCCATGGCGATTTTGGTTACTCTTTGGATACTCAGATTCTGGAATTATTCTTCAGATACCTGTAAGTGTCTTGCTAAGTCTGCACTAAGGAGAGCCAAGGATTTTCTGCAAGGGCAAGCAAACTATCTACCTGTTGCCCTATGGTTCATTACCTTATACCCATTTTACTTCAGTGTAACTTAGACCAATCAACGTGGAAGCAGCAGGCTGTAAATTGTTGTTAATAACTATCCAAATTCATACCGCATCATTGGAAGATTTCTGAGTCATATAACATGACTTGTTAAAGGTGTTAAATTCAGTTTTACTACAGTAAAATTCCTGTCATTCCAAATTAGAACTCCATATAACTTACTATAACATAGACTTATTACACTTTAACATATTATATAATATTACTACATTTTATTGCAAAGAAAACACTTACTGTTTGTTGGGTTTTCTGGTGGCGTTTTAGCTGTTGAGAAAAAAAAGTGACAGCATTAAAATAAAGCATAAACCTTATTTCCCAGAAGGGGGCAACCTTTGTTCAGTTTTTACTGTGATCTCCTTCTAGGATAAGGAGAAGTACACTTAATACGCCTATTGCTGTTTTTAGCAAATACATGGCAGTTTAGGTGTGGAGCAACAGAGGCAGAAATTATGTCAGGGAGATCTAAGTATATTTCAAGAAATATGAGCAATCAATGTGTGACTCAGCTCACAAGACTCCACCTAAAACTAAAGTATGAATTCTGGATAGAGCAGCCTTTTTATATTCACCCATATAAAATTAAAACTTAATTGTTTGATGATAAATAGAACACATTTTTTCAATCAAATGTTTAATTTTTTTTTCAATATCTCTATTTTTTTTCTATTAAATGTTTCCGGTCACAAGACCTGTACTGCACTAAAGTGTAACTTGAGTCAAAAAGGGGAACACAAGCACAAAAAAAACTCACTGGAGTTCTAACTTTTCCCCTCTATCCAAAACAAAAAAAAAGTATTAACTTCCACTTTAAATTGGTACAGAAATCAGTTGTATTAATACAGTTTATAACTTCAACTGTCGTCCCTTTTTTTGGCGGTCCATGCATTACCAGTAAGATGAAGACCAAAGTGGTATGTTTTTCTTATATAATTCCAAAAACTGAAAACTTGTTTTATTTTTTTATGAGGAATTTTTTTTAAACAGCAATTTTTTTTCTATTTACAGAGCTTTGTTGCAAAATATTAAGAATAACCAGTTCCTCATTAATATGCCAAATGAAATCAGCAGCTTTAAGCCTTGCCATTTTCCATTTGAATCATTCATACTTCTTGAAAAAAATTGGAGTTTCCAACTGTACCTGTTTGATGCTGTCAAGCTAAGAAAATACATAGGGTTTTTTTTGGACACTGGAGCATGCTCTATAGGGGTTTCTTAGTTTCCTCCGGGGTTTTTTAGCTGTAAGGATTTTTGACAGAGTCCATCACATAAAAAATACCTGTTGGGGTGGCCTCCTATGTAACACATACTAATAATGGAGCTTTGAAGCTGAAACTATTCAGAGTGTTGTTGATGCCCCGGGACTAACAAGCAGTTTGAATTTCAGAGAAAGTAGCTTTTATACTTCTTACACCAATATTTTTCTTCATGACAGGCTCTACCTAAAGATAACCTGTCACATAATTATATTTCGGGGAATAAAAAGTATTTTAAAAAATAGCATTTTATTCTGTGACTGCACCTTACTTGGAATTTCCTAAATTCCATGCTACCTGATGCTGTCCTAGCATAGGACTCAAAGCTGCAACTCTGTATCCAGGGGCAGACCGACAACTCATGGGGCCCCCGGGCAATAGGGGATCATGAGGCCCCTGTGTCCTTGCCCAAACTCAAAAAAGCCTATGAAAAGGGTACCAGGGGCATCTCATGGGGCCCCCTACTGACCCCGGGCCCTTGGGAAGTGCCCGATTTCCAGATGGTCAGTCCGCCCCTGTCTGCATCTATCTTATGACCTCTCTCTGCTCTGTGATGCCAGACACTATAAGATTGCATGTATTGAACTGTATTGTTGCTGTATTGTCTCCCGTTACATTGTAAAGCGCTGAGCAAACTGTTGGTGCTATATAAGTCCTGTATAATAATAATAATAATTAGCACCCTTGTGACATTTACACTCTCAGTATCACCGTGCACAGAGGATTTTCTAGCCCACAAGACAACAATCTAACCACCAGCAGGCTGAGAACGAGCATCAGTGGGACAAGTCAACTAAGCAGTTAGCCCATTACAAACATGGTAGCCACCACCACGTGTTTTAATGTAAATTTTCCGCACACAAATGTAATTGCTGTGGGAAATCTGACCTTTAAAAATTACTTGTATTACCCACTGCCATGTCCTGATAGGAAATAGAGTTTACACTATGGTAGCTTCTCCAGAATGGCAGAGTTCCAGTTAACACATTTTAATTATTGTAAAAAGAAAAGAAAATATGGTAATAAATATTTACAGAAATTGTATTACAAAAACAGAAATACACAAATACAATTTGGACCACTTGAAGATAAAGTCCAATCTGATGTTACAGGAGTCGTTCACACCATGGTGCAGAGATGTCAGTTTTTCTGCACGTGTTCTCCAAGGGCACAACTAAATCAATTGTTCTCTATGTGCCCTGTTCACACCACAACACTAGTATCATGTGCAGACTTTTTCTGAGCAGGAATCTGCAATGTGTATAAAACTCATTGATGCACACATGAAAACCAGTGTAAACTGCAAGTGAAATTGACACTTTAGTTTCCATCAATTTTTCTGCACGTATGGTATGAATGAAGCCTAAAGGCTAATTCTACTTTTCAGATCCCTTTCACACATGAGCGTTTTTCAGCTCAAAGCTCCATGCTCAGAAACACTCAACAAGTAAAATCCCATTATTTCCAAAGGCCCCCTTTTCACACATTCTATCGCCTGTTGCTCAAAAAAGTACTTGTGTTATTTTTTAGGCAGATCTGAGCGTTTTGTCCCCATAAATTTGAATGGTAAACACCTGAACAGTGGAAATGAGTGTTTTTACAAGCTTTTTTTTAGGCAGTTTAAGCTCAAACAGCAGCTATTTCTATTGGCCACAACAAAAATGCCTAAATGTAAAATTCCTATATTTACAAATCTGCTAAAAAAACGCTCAAAAATACCTGGAAAAAAATGCTTGCAAATATGCCTAAAAAATGCTCAGCTAACTGTGAATGTAGCCACAAGAAAGTTGCAGTCAAGGGGCCTCAGTAGGTAAAAAAATCTGTCCAGCTTTGAAAACTGTTGATACCTGCCATACAGCAGGATAGTGATATGCTAACCATAGGTTTTTTAAGGTGAGGCTTTGAGAGGGGAAACACTGGCCTACAGGGATGGCAATTGCATCAATCAACATTTTTCAAAGATGCACATTTCTTTTATTTACTTACTACAGCTCCTTTACTGCACTGGCATTTTTCTTGAAAAATAGTCCTGAAGTTAGTCTTTAATAGCATAACAAGAGCTCCCAGCTTTACGTCCAACTTTACTTGTCGCCAGAGAAGGTGTTACAGGGCCAACTCCACCAAAGAAAAGTTACAGAGCCAGCTCCACCCAATGAAAGGGTCTGAGGAGTGTGTTGTAGGTGTGTTGGAGTATTTTATTTTGCCCATCGAACACACCCTTAATACCAATGATCCTGAATTCATTTATTTTTCCATCTGACAAGGTTTCACAATCCAAAAACCAGCATATTATTTTGCAGAATTAAATTAAGATTTGTTAGACACCATATATGACAAGCCTGCAATGTGAATTTCTCCTAAGGTGCGGTATCTGCTTTACCTTTCTGGACCTGTAATAATATTCATGTTTGGTATCTAACTGAATAGTATCTTTTTCCACAACATAGTAGCCACTTTTTAGGAAGGTAACTCCATTACCATAGGAATCAGTGGCGTAGCGTGGGTTGTCAGCGCCCAGGGCAAGACAAGTAATTTGCGCCCCCTAACCCATGGACCAGTTGCATTTGGCAGACTCAATAATTTGGCAGCCTTTACTGTGTGTGTCCTCCAATTTACTGCCTGCTGCACACCTTCCACCATACTTCCAACATGGCTATGTGTGTGTTTGTATGTCCACATCAGAGGGTGAAGTATATGTCGGGATGCTGGCACAGACATATCGGGGATTGGCTGGATCACAAGGAGGCAGCAAAAATCACGGGCCTCTTCAGCACCCTGCGCTGTTCATTCCAAATTCTGTCTATCAATATCTCACTCACAGGATTTGTGTGCCTGATATACTGAGTAACAGGATTGGCACACACTGTGCACCTACTCCCAGCCACAGACTCCTGGAAGGAAGAGTGAGGGACAACACTACCCCCTATGATGGGTAGCACCCCTTCTATACACCCTATGATGGGTAGTGCCCCTCTATACTCCCTATGATGGGTATTGCCCCCTCTATAGCCCCTATATAAGGTAGTGCCCCCTCTATACCCCTATGATGGGTAGTGCCCCCTCTATACCTCCCTATGATGGGTAGTGCCTTCTCTATACCCCCTATGATGGGTAGTGCCCCCTCTATACCTGCCTATGATAGGTAGTGCCCCCTTTATACCCCCCTATGATGGGTAGTGCCCCCTCTATACCCCTATGATAGGTAGTGCCCCCTCTATACCCTCCATCATAGGGGGTAAGATAGGGGCACTACCCATCATAGGGGCCCTATTTAAGGTAGTGTCCCCTCTTTATCCCCTTATGATGGGTAGTGCCCCCTATACACCCCCTATTTAAGGTAGTGTCCCTTCTATATCCCCCTATGATGGGTAGTTCCCCCTTCGCTCTATACCACCTCCTGTTGTGTGTTGCCCTCTCATTGAACTGACCTGAGCCGCCTTCCCAGACACAGTGAGCAGCACGTGGTTGAAGTACCTGGTTTGTCCGTCCTTGCTCAGTCCCATTGCCCAGCTCAGTACGTCCATGGTTCCACCTGGCAGCTGAGTTTGTCCACCTGCTCCTGCAGCCTCAATTTCTCACACTGCAGGTCGGTGACGGGACAGAAGAGGGGCTCCACCAGGCACAGCACATCCTCTCAGCTTGCAGCCCCTGAACGATCCCCTATAGTGGACATTCCCTCTCATCCTTCAGTACACTCCTGTAGCCTACACCTTCACCCTGGGCTCCATGCTGGCAGGTGATGACAGGTGAAGTGACATCCAGTGGGGATGAGGAGGTGGCAGGAGAGGATTGTGATGGAGCAGTCACCGACACCAGCCTGGGACACTATGAGCGGCTCCTCTGGACTAATTTCTGCGTCCTTCTAAATTTGTGCCTAGGGTGAGGCCCCTCCCCTTCACAGCTGCCCTTCCCCCACGCTATGCCACTGATAGGAGTTATAAAATGACATGCAACTTGACAGTTTGAGATGTATATGGATCAGCTAAATGTCAACACAGGTTATTATCCCTGTCTCACAGATGTGTATTCCTTAAATTGCTCTCTAGACCATTTACAACAAGGCCTCCTCAGAGGTCCTTTGAAGACTAGTTGATATTTCTACATTCATCTGTATTCAGCTGTATTGGGTTTTGTAAAATGTGTCACCTTCCACAAATGCCTAGCACCGACAGTAGTTTTTGATCTGCCTGTCATGTTGCTGACTTGGGCAAAATGGAGGGTGGTATTGTGTTTAGCACCATTTCTCCATTCTCTCCACACAGCGTGAGATTCATCAGATCTCACTATTGTCTTATTGCTAGCTCCTAATTGGGTCAGAGAAGCAAGAAAAGGAGCTTCCTCAAGATAACAATATCTGCCACTAGGGACAATGGCAGGCCATATAAGAGATGCAAGGCCACCACTCTGGGAACAGAGTTGGGATAAAGGCTCTGACCAGTGGAGAATCAGGTGATTTTAGCTGAAGACAACTGAATCCTCAGCTAATGCTCAGTTACGTTAATATTGCAAAATAGAAATAAATGCTATTACACCTCTTTCATATGAATACAGTCCTATATGTGTACGAAATACTTCTGTTAACTACCTTTATGTGTGAACACTCCGTTAAGTCACTGTAGATAGTTAAATTGTATTATGTTCTGAATTTCTATGTGTTATTTGAACCTGATTGTAAACGATTGTTCTGTCTAACTTAAATTTAACCCCTTTACAACCGCATAACTTATATGTGGAGTCCAGGAGGTGGGCTTTAATCTTGGCAGTCATATATATGTGTTCGTCTATTTGTGCTGGAAACCTGCTGTTCTATTGAAAAAAAAATATTAACTAGTTTGGGACTTGTTCTAGTTTAGTCAGTGTTAGTGTAGGTGTACAGTATCATAAAAACTGATGGGAAAAAACATGCATATTTAACTTGCAGAGACTCGAGTTTACATCAATTTTCATGCGAGCTTGTGAGTTTTATACACGTTGCAGATTTCTGCACAGAAAAAATCTGCATGTGATACTAGTGTTGTGGCGTGAACAGGGCACATAGAGAACACTTGTTTTCTCTGTGCCCTTGCAGAAAAATTCACATCCCTGCACATGGTATGAAAGAGGTCTTAGTGTTAGTGATTTTTCACTCTCCAGTTTTAGTAAATCAACCCCATTATGTTTTTGGTAAGAAACAAAAGGTTTTATATTTAGTGTCAGTGCATATAGGTAAAAAAAAAATAAACAAAAAACAAAATGTTTACTATTTTTTTCGTGATGGGTCATGGTTAGAGATGAGCGAATCGAACATGACGAAGTGGAATTCGTTTCGAAGATTTGGAAAAATTCGATTCGCGACGAATCCGAAGATTAGCAAACTTCGGATGCACGAATCGAATTTTCCCAAAAATGGCGGCGACATGTGTGGCGACAGGAGAAAATGGACAGAGAAGATGGGGCGGGGATCTCTAGGAAGGCGCACAGACAAGGCGCGCTGACCCATAATGCATTCATGAGTCATGAATCATGACATGTGATCGCATTAGTCAATCAGCAGCCAGCCAGCCAACACTGTGTAATGCTGGAGCTATAAATCGCGGCCATCTTAGAATTCTCCATTAGCCTCCGGTCATTGAAGAGAGACAGACCTCTGTGTATTGAGGGACAGAGTTAGGGCCACAGAGACTTTAGGGCCACAGAATTGTTACTCAGGGACACAGAATTGTTACTCAGGGACACAGAATTGTTACTCAGGGACACAGAATCGTTACTCAGGGACACAGAATCGTTACTCAGGGACACAGAATCGTTACTTATTGTACGTTCAAAGAGTTAAATCCATTTACACGCCGGCTGGCGGTAATATTTTTTGGGTGATTAGTGCATTCCAGTGACACAAACGTACAGTTTCCAGCCAACGGCAAGCTGCAATTGACCGATTGTGTACAATAAACTGACTTTCTGCTTCACAACCACTATTGTACGTTCAAAGAGTTAGATCCATTTACATGCCGGGTGGCGGTAATATTTTTTGGGTGATTAGTGCATTCCAGTGACACAAACGTACAGTTTCCAGCCAACGGCAAGCTGCAATTGACCGATTGTGCAAAATAAACTGACTTTCTGCTTCACAACCACTATTGTACGTTCAAAGAGTTAAATCCATTTACACGCCGGCTGGCGGTAATATTTTTTGGGTGATTAGTGCATTACAGTGACACAAACGTACAGTTTCCAGCCAACGGCAAGCTGCAATTGACCGATTGTGTACAATAAACTGACTTTCTGCTTCACAACCACTATTGTACGTTCAAAGAGTTAGATCCATTTACACGCCGGGTGGCGGTAATATTTTTTGGGTGATTAGTGCATTCCAGTGACACAAACGTAGTTTCCAGCCAACGGCAAGCTGCAATTGACCGATTGTGCAAAATAAACTGACTTTCTGCTTCACAACCACTATTGTACATTCAAAGAGTTAAATCCATTTACACGCCGGCTGGCGGTAATATTTTTTGGGTGATTAGTGCATTCCAGTGACACAAACGTACAGTTTCCAGCCAACGGCAAGCTGCAATTGACCGATTGTGTACAATAAACTGACTTTCTGCTTCACAACCACTATTGTACATTCAAAGAGTTAAATCCATATACACGCCGGGTGGCGGTAATATTTTTTGGGTGATTAGTGCATTCCAGTGACATAAACGTACAGTTTCCAGCCAACGGCAAGCTGCAATTGACCGATTGTGCTAAATAAACTGACTTTCTGCTTCACAACCACTATTGTACATTCAAAGAGTTAGATCCATTTACACGCCGGGTGGCGGTAATATTTTTTGGGTGATTAGTGCATTCCAGTGACATAAACGTACAGTTTCCAGCCAACGGCAAGCTGCAATTGACCGATTGTGCTAAATAAACTGACTTTCTGCTTCACAACCACTATTGTACGTTCAAAGAGTTAAATCCATATACACGCCGGGTGGCAGTAATATTTTTTGGGTGATTAGTGCATTCCAGTGACATAAATGTACAGTTTCCAGCCAACGGCAAGCTGCAATTGACCGATTGTGCTAAATAAACTGACTTTCTGCTTCACAACCACTATTGTACGTTCAAAGAGTTAAATCCATATACACGCCGGGTGGCGGTAATATTTTTTGGGTGATTAGTGCATTCCAGTGACATAAACGTACAGTTTCCAGCCAACGGCAAGCTGCAATTGACCGATTGTGCTAAATAAACTGACTTTCTGCTTCACAACCACTATTGTACGTTCAAAGAGTTAGATCCATTTACACGCCGGGTGGCGGTAATATTTTTTGGGTGATTAGTGCATTCCAGTGACATAAACGTACAGTTTCCAGCCAACGGCAAGCTGCAATTGACCGATTGTGCTAAATAAACTGACTTTCTGCTTCACCACCACTATTGTACGTTCAAAGAGTTAAATCCGGTTTTATTTTTGGGGTGCTTATTGAATTAAAGAGTATGTCAGACAACACGCAGAGGAGTGGCAGAGGAGGCAATGTTTCAGGAGCGAGCAGACGTGGCAGCAGAGGAAGGGGTCGAGGCAGCACTAGTCGCAGCCAGAGGCCAGTGCTCCCGGTGTCATCCAGCGGTCGTGTCTCCACCGACAACCCTGCCGTCATCGATTGGTTGACTCGGTCGTCTTCCTCTTCCCAGGTCACCTCTGACACCTACAGTCAACGATCGGTGGGTACGTCAGACACAACCGTTAGTTGGCATGGCCCGGGAGCAAGCCCACTGAAATCACGTGTCCTCTACCTGCCCCTGTCCTTTGGTGTTCCCTCACCAAGCGAAGTATCGCATGCTGTGGGCTCAGCCCCACTGTACAGTGAGGAAGAGCTAACAGAGGGCGGTCAGGAACGGGGGGAGACATCCGCCTCTTCAGCAGCCAGGCGAAGAAGTACTGGCGAGGAGAGTGGCTCGGTAGCCGGTCTAGAGACAGGTCTGTCTCCTGACCCACACGCAGCCGAGGGGGCTAGTAGTGACGCGGAGACCCTAATTGATGATGATGAGGCTGATCGCACTTGGCAGCCTCGTCGTCATCAGGCTATTGCTTCCGCATCATCAGGAGAAGAGGGTGCCAGCTTGCCAGCGAGCAAAACAGTCGGTGGGTTGCCCAGGAGGCAGCAGGGTCGCAGCAGTGTCAGTGGAGGCAAACGGCCACGGAGTAGAGCACCAGCTCCACTGCAGCCTACCACCACGGCCAGTAGTGGTGCCGGTGTGCACGGAGGAAGTAGCAGTCAGCCAGTGAGGAGTATCGGGGGCAAAGTTTCCTACTCGGCGGTGTGGCAATTTTTCGTCAAGCCGCCCGAGGAAGTAAACGTAGCCGTATGTCGACTATGTGGCCAGAAAGTCAAGCGTGGCCAGGGGGCCCATGTTGGGACTACAGCGTTGCGTCAGCATATGCAGCATCGCCATTCGGTGGCCTGGGAAAACCGTGATAAAGATACGGCGGTTCTGCCTGCCCCAGCCCCCGCTCCATCACCCGCTCCGTTACTTGCTCCGTCACCCGACGTCAATCGCCCTCTATCAGCCAGTCAAGGCTCCAACACCTCTGCTGAGGGGAGTTGTCGCTCGTTGGCATCTTCCGCTCGTTCAGATGCTCCTTCTCCTGCTACTCCTCTTCACGGATTCCGTCAGCAGTCTTTCTTGGAATCCGTTTCCAAGAGACAACAGTTTGCGAGCACGCACCCGACGGTGCAGAAGCTGAACGTCCTCCTGTCCAAGTTGCTGGTGCTGCAGTCCCTCCCTTTCCAAGTGGTGGACTCAGCACCTTTCCGAGAAATGATGGCTTGTGCCGAGCCGTGGTGGAGAGTGCCAAGCCGGCATTTCTTCGCCAAAAAGGCAGTGCCAGCCCTGCATTCACATGTAGAAGAGATGGTGGGCCAGTCTTTGAGCATGTCGGTCTCTGCCAAAGTGCACGGCAGCGCCGATGTGTGGAGCTGTAACTACGGTCAGGGACAGTACATGTCATTTACGGCCCACTGGGTGAACGTGGTGCAGGCACAGCCGCACCAGCAACTTGGACAGGTCACGCCGCTTTTGCCTCCACGTTTGCACGTCTTTGGTCCAGCAAAGATGTCCGCCTCTACCACCTCTTCTTCCGCCGTGTCCTCAGCCGCCACCCCCGTGCCAAGTCCCATTACCCGACCGGCATATCACATGTGCAGGGCGCAACGGTGTCACGCTGTGCTGCACCTGGTATGCCTTGGCGAACGTAGTCACACAGGGGAGGAACTTCTGAGTGTAATGAACAGAGAAATCGACAGATGGCTGTCTCCGCGCAAACTGAAAATCGGAACCATGTTGAGGTATAGTGCCCTTGAAAGGCTGTCATGCCCGGCCAGTAGCGTGGCATCGGAGCGCGTGTTTAGTGCGGCAGGAGGTATTGTAACTCCGCGGAGGACACGACTGTCCACCCAAAGTGTGGAGAGACTCACGTTTGTGAAAATGAATCAGGCGTGGATTAGTCTGGATTTCAAACCACCAGTTCCTGACACAACTGACTAAATCCGCCATGAATCATGCCCCAAACATGTTATTAGGGACAAATAGGCCGCTGTCTTTACAACTTTATAATTACATGCAGTATATAGCCCTATCGGCCACTTTCTGGCATCCAGTTGCTGTAGCCCCCATCACCACACTGTGCCACGGGCCCCTGTACCGCCTTCTCATACTGCTGCCAGATCCATCCTCTGCCATGTGCGTCTTTGTCGTCTGCTCACGCTGCTGGGTTCCAGTTTTAAACCTAGGCCTGTGTATGGCTTCCGAATACTGCTGCATCCACCGCCACCCTGAGCCATGTGTCTCTGTCGTCTGCTCACGCTGCTGACGGCTTCCGCTTTTTAACCGAGGCCTGTGTTTGGCTTCGGAATACTGCTGCATCCACCGCCACCCTGCGCCATGTGCCTCTGTCGTCTGCTCACGCTGCTGACGGCTTCCGCTTTTTAACTGAGGCCTGTGTTTGGCTTCCGAATACTGCTGCATCCACCGCCACCCTGCGCCATGTGTCTCTGTCGTCTGCTCACGCTGCTGACGGCTTCCGCTTTTTAACCGAGGCCTGTGTTTGGCTTCCGAATACTGCTGCCTCCACCGCCACCCTGCGCCATGTGCCACTTTCAGGTCTCCTTACACTGTTGGTGGGTTCCATTTTGTGATAGGGTGCTGTATGGCCTTCCATTGCTGCTGCCTCCACCGCCACCCTGCGCCATGTGCCTCTGTCGTCTGCTCACGCTGCTGACGGCTTCCGCTTTTTAACCGAGGCCTGTTTGGCTTCCGAATACTGCTGCATCCACCGCCACCCTGCGCCATGTGTCTCTGTCGTCTGCTCACGCTGCTGACGGCTTCCGCTTTTTAACCGAGGCCTGTGTTTGGCTTCCGAATACTGCTGCATCCACCGCCACCCTGTGCCATGTGTCTCTGTCGTCTGCTCACGCTGCTGACGGCTTCCGCTTTTTAACCGAGGCCTGTGTTTGGCTTCCGAATACTGCTGCCTCCACCGCCACCCTGCGCCATGTGCCACTTTCAGGTCTCCTTACACTGTTGGTGGGTTCCATTTTGTGATAGGGTGCTGTATGGCCTTCCATTGCTGCTGCCTCCACCGCCACCCTGCGCCATGTGCCTCTGTCGTCTGCTCACGCTGCTAACGGCTTCCGCTTTTTAACCGAGGCCTGTGTTTGGCTTCCGAATACTGCTGCATCCACCGCCACCCTGCGCCATGTGCCTCTGTCGTCTGCTCATGCTGCTGACGGCTTCCGCTTTTTAACCGAGGCCTGTGTTTGGCTTCCGAATACTGCTGCATCCACCGCCACCCTGCGCCATGTGTCTCTGTCGTCTGCTCACGCTGCTGACGGCTTCCGCTTTTTAACCGAGGCCTGTGTTTGGCTTCCGAATACTGCTGCATCCACCGCCACCCTGCGCCATCTGTCTCTGTCGTCTGCTCACGCTGCTGACGGCTTCCGCTTTTTAACCGAGGCCTGTGTTTGGCTTCCGAATACTGCTGCCTCCACCGCCACCCTGCGCCATGTGCCACTTTCAGGTCTCCTTACACTGTTGGTGGGTTCCATTGTGTGATAGGGTGCTGTATGGCCTTCCATTGCTGCTGCCTCCACCGCCACCCTGCGCCATGTGCCTCTGTCATCTGCTCACGCTGCTGACGGCTTCCGCTTTTTAACCGAGGCCTGTGTTTGGCTTCCGAATACTGCTGCCTCCACCGCCACCCTGCGCCATGTGCCACTTTCAGGTCTCCTTACACTGTTGGTGGGTTCCATTTTGTGATAGGGTGCTGTATGGCCTTCCATTGCTGCTGCCTCCACCGCCACCCTGCGCCATGTGCCTCTGTCGTCTGCTCACGCTGCTGACGGCTTCCGCTTTTTAACCGAGGCCTGTGTTTGGCTTCCAAATACTGCTGCATCCACCGCCACCCTGTGCCATGTGTCTCTGTCGTCTGCTCACGCTGCTGACAGCTTCCGCTTTTTAACCGAGGCCTGTGTTTGGCTTCCGAATACTGCTGCATCCACCGCCACCCTGCGCCATGTGCCACTTTCAGGTCTCCTTACACTGTTGGTGGGTTCCATTTTGTGATAGGGTGCTGTATGGCCTTCCATTGCTGCTGCCTCCACCGCCACCCTGCGCTATGTGCCTCTGTCGTCTGCTCACGCTGCTGACGGCTTCCGCTTTTTAACCGAGGCCTGTGTTTGGCTTCCGAATACTGCTGCCTCCACCGCCACCCTGCGCCATGTGCCACTTTCAGGTCTCCTTACATTGTTGGTGGGTTCCATTTTGTGATAGGGTGCTGTATGGCCTTCCATTGCTGCTGCCTCCACCGCCACCCTGCGCCATGTGCCTCTGTCGTCTGCTCACGCTGCTGACGGCTTCCGCTTTTTAACCGAGGCCTGTGTTTGGCTTCCGAATACTGCTGCATCCACCGCCACCCTGCGCCATGTGTCCCTGTCGTCTGCTCACGCTGCTGACGGCTTCCGCTTTTTAACCGAGGCCTGTGTTTGGCTTCCGAATACTGCTGCATCCACCGCCACCCTGCGCCATGTGTCTCTGTCGTCTGCTCACGCTGCTGACGGCTTCCGCTTTTTAACCGAGGCCTGTGTTTGGCTTCCGAATACTGCTGCCTCCACCGCCACCCTGCGCCATGTGCCACTTTCAGGTCTCCTTACACTGTTGGTGGGTTCCATTTTGTGATAGGGTGCTGTATGGCCTTCCATTGCTGCTGCCTCCACCGCCACCCTGCGCCATGTGCCTCTGTCGTCTGCTCACGCTGCTGACGGCTTCCGCTTTTTAACCTAGGCCTGTGTATGGCCTTCAATTGAAGCTGCTTCTGCTCCGCCACTCTGCCATTGGACTCTTGATAGTCGTCTCCCCACGCTGCTGCTGGGGGGACTTTTTAACATAGGCCTCTGTATGGCCTTCAATTTTAGCTGCTTACGCTCCGCCACTCTGCCATGGGCCCCTGTACCGCCTCCTCATGCTGCTGCCAGGCCCGTAATCTGCCATGGGCCCCCGTACCGACTCCTCATGCTGCTGCCAGGCCCGTAATCTGTCATGGGCCCCTGTACCGCCTCCTCATGCTGCTGCCAGGTCCAGAGTGTGTCATGGGTCCCTGTACGGCCTCCCATTGCTGCTGTCTCCATCGCCACACTCTGCCATGTGCCACTTTCAGGTCTCCTCACACTGCTGGTGGGTTCCATTTTGTCATAGGGTGCTGTATGGCCTCCCATTGCTGCTGCCTCCACCGCCACACTGTGGCTCCACACTCTGGTTTTGGCCCCGTGACTGCCCAAATGAGTGAAGTGTGCGGTGATTCTAAGATCGACGGCACTCATCTGCATGTCATACTGACTGACAGTATTAGTTCTCTTCCCCAGCAGACTCCAAGGGCATTTAAATTAAAGGTACAGTGCACTAATATAAAGGCTCTCTGAAGCCTAGAAACACCCTTTTTATAAGTTAAATTCGCAGCGAATATATTCGCCTCAAATCGAATTTATTCCGCGAATTCGGCGAATCAGCCGAATCGAATTTTTGAATAATTCGCTCATCTCTAGTCATGGTAATGGCATAAAAATGTAATGGTAATGTTTAAAAAATTATTATTTTTTGTTACTGTTTTCCTTTCATAATAAAAAAAAATCAGGAGATGTCTATTAACATTTCCCAGCAAATAAAAACTAAATTTGTCCTGAAAGAAATGTGGTATAATTCACCTGGATACACTAAGTAGTACTGATGAAATCTACAGTAAGGCTCCATGTACACTGCAGCTGCTAAACGTAAGTTCAGGAGCTTTTCTGCATTTTTTTCAGCAGCCCCTGAACTCTCCCTAATGTTTTCCTATGTGTCCATGTACACCTCATCGTTTACAGTCATTTACTGGCAGATGAGTTTACAGTCGTTTTTTTGAATGCACCAAACTTGCGTTCAGGAGTAGATTTTATCAGAATTTCAAACGCCAAATGCTTGTAAACGCATGTAAACGCGGTTAACCGCGTTTATAAGCATTTGCGTTTGGAAATTTTTTTTAACTCTTCCATTGCCAGATGCTGTCCAGAGCCTTTTTGCATCATGCAAATTGTTTTCCTGGTACTCAAATGGACCTGGTGTACCATACTTTGAGGTTTTGCAATAATTTCTGCACAGAAATGAGCTGGAACACATCCAAACACCACACAAAAAAAAAAGAAAGCTAATCTCAACAAATGCTGCTCTCTGCTTCTACTATCTCTATTTCTCTCAAACAGTCTGAAATAGTTAATAATTTACCATTTTAAAGTGCATTCTGGGCATTTGGGAGGTTCTTCTGTGCTTATCAATAAAAAACGCTTCTGAACGCAAACACTCATAAACACGGCTAAACACACATAAACGCGGTATGCAAACGCAACAAAACTGCCATTTTTAACCTGTGTTTTCCTGCTGTCAATTTCCAGCATTCAGAAGAGTTCTCCAAATGCACCGTGTACATGGAGCCTTATACTAACATATGTCAAAGTTGCAAAATTTGGACTGGGTGTTGAAGCGGAGCTCCACCCAAAAGGGGAAGTTCCACTTTAAGGACTGCTCACCCGCTCCCCCTTAAGGGTTGGCACCTTTGGGGGGCGGGTACCCGAATTTGACAGGTATCCACTCCCACTTCCAGTCCGATCGCATAGGCGATCGAAAGCAGAAGGTGTCCTCCCTCCCTCCCTGTAGTCTTTTGAGACAAATGACAGGTCCCAGAAGACTATAAGACTATTCATGAAGTGCAGCGCTACTCACACATGTGCAGTGGGTACCCGGCTGTTAAACCGCAAGCTATCACAGCCGGGTTCCCACACTGAAGATGCCGGCCTCCTGGAATACAGGACGGCTGGGGAAACGGGCTGTAGGGGACACACCGTGGGACCGAGGGACAGGTAGGTGGCTGTTTTTTAAAAGTCAGCAGCTACAGTTTTTGTAGCTGCTGACTTTTATTGTTTGACAGCATGAGTGGAACTTCGCTTTGAGGTTTGTTTTTATCCTGCGTATGAAGTCGTTAACTACACTAGTGACAAGCCTACTTAAAGGCTAGGTTCGCACTTCTGCAATCCTATTTTTATATTTGATCACAAAACAGTCTTCCTGGGTGGTTTCCGTGAATGTGGCTTTTTGCATTGTAAGTTTTAATTGATACAGATCTAATCACTTGTAATATCCAGTAGACTGTGCTGTACAGGCGATTTTATAAATAAACCACATTTTCACCCAGCACCGTAAGAATTATGATTTTAACCTTTTAGAAGAGAGCGATAAAAAACATTATACCAGTGAATGGTCACAGACAGCTCTGGTGAAGGAGATAAGAGAGGCAGAATGAGTGGGATTGTTTGTGCTTTTTGAATTTCCCTTTTTTATAGAGGATAAATATAGTTTTTAGAATTAATGCAATTTGTCTTTAGTCATCCGTACATATTGTAGATGCCTTTTTTTGTTTAGATTAATATGTAACTATTATTACATTTTTGCAATGTAGCAAATGGACTAGGCAGCTAAAAATGGTATAACAATCTTTCTAGAGACGTGACTGTAGCCCAATCCTGCAGATTTTAGGAAGGTTTATGCTTATGAGAAACAGAGGATATCCTAGCCAGCCAAGCTTGGGAGGAAAAATGTACTAAAAGGTTTGGAAACCTTATGCAATTGCTATGCCCAGTGCCCCATAGGCATATGCCTGTACTCCTTTCTCCTTTTCCATTGGCATAAACATACATCTATACAGCATATGGTCAAACACTGGTGTTTATATATCAGATTGAATAAAAAAATACATCTGTTAAAGGGTCTGAGTTTTCAACTATCCAAATGTTTATCACTCTAATTGTAATACCGCATAAATTACCACCAGGGCTGACTGACAAATCATGGGGCCCCCGGGCAATAGGGGATCATGGGGCCCCTGTGTCCTTGCCCAAACTCAAAAAAGCCTATGAAAAAGGTACCAGGGGCATCTCATGGGGCCCCCTACTGACCCCGGGCCCTCGGGCAGTGCCCGAGTTTCCAAATGGTCAGTCCACCCCTGCTTACAACACGTTGTAGAAATAGCAAGAAATAGCCCAGCCACCACACATCTCATCCGGCCCAAGTGGTTAGCAGGTAAAAGCAGTCTCAGCTCGATTCCTTCAAGCCATGCCCCCAACATGTTTCTCCTTGCCCCCAACCTCTATGATGAAACCTGCTAACCACTTGGGCCAGGTGAGGTGTGTGGCAGCCGGGCTATCATTTCCTATTTCTATTTCTACAGTGTGCTTTGGGTCTGGACGAATATTTCCCCAGCCTGCACCTTCACTAGTCAGCGGCATCCGATTAATCAGACCATGCTAGCCTGAGTGGGGGCCACTAAGTACTTATCGTGGGTCAGGTCACACCTAAAGGGATTTATTATTTCTAATGTTGGCAGGTGTAGTTCTTCTCCACCCAGCAGGTGGCGCCTTGCTGCTCAAGAATGGAGTAGAGACTTAAGGGGAAGATGTTCCCTTGCAGTCTCCATAGCTGTCACAGGAGAGGCAGCTGTCTGATTGGATATTGCACTTCCAGTGACCTTCTGTGCCCATCTTGGTTGAAGGCAGCACTAATAAATAGTAATGTCCTACTGGGGTTGGCTCGAATTTTGCGAATGAATAGTGCAGGGAGAGGAACTCCATCTGGTAGATGCAGAGTTCTAGAGATACAGTAAGATTCCAGTACAAACAGGGACAAAGCAGGAGGGCACAGTACAATTACAATACAATTGAATACAGGAGGATTCAAATGGCCCTGCTCATTAGAGCTTACAATCTAATAGGGGAGGGTCAAGCGAGCTGATTGAGAAAATACATGTATAGTTGTTAGGTGGAGGCAGGATAAGATTCTCTGAAGAGAAAAATTTTCAGGGATTTCCTAAAAGTGGACAGAGTAGGAGTCCTGCAGGTGAGCATGAGAGGAGGCGACACGGGAACAAGAGAGCAGGAGGTCTTGGGAGGAACAAAGAGAGAGATTTGGTTGGTATTTTGAGACTAGGTTAGTGATATAGCTGGGGCTGAGTTGTAAATGGCTTGGTAAGTTGTTAGTATCTTGAATTTAATTTGTTGGGTGGGTGGCAGCCAGTGCAGGGATTGGCAGAGAGGGGTGGCAGACACTGAATGGTTGGTAAGGTGCCTGGCAGCAGCATTCATGATGGACTGGAGGGGGGATAGCCTATGTAAAGGTAAGTCAATGAGGAGAGAGATCGAGGCAAGAGATAACCTGGGAGTGAATTAGGAGCTTTGTGGTGTCATTGATTAAGAGAGGCGTATTTTGGAGATGTTGCGAAGGTTGAGACGGCAAGCTTTGGAAAGTGATTGGATGCGGAGCCGAAAGGAGAGTTTAGAGTCCAAGATTACACCTAGCACCCTAGCATAGAGGGATAGGTTGAACGTTGTGCGATACGGGGCACGTGGGGGAGGAAATATTAAGGGCTCAGTTTTATATAGATTGAGTTTGAGGAAGTGGTGTGACATCCAGACTGATATATTGGTCAGTAAGTTAGTGATGCGTGAGAAGACTGATGTTGTGAGCTGAGGGCTAGAGAGATAGATTTGGGTGTCATCAGCATAGAAATGATATTGAAATCCATGGAAGGCTATCAGCTGACCCAAGGAGGAGGTGTAGATCAAGAATAGGAGAGGTCCAAGAACAGAACCTTGGGGGACAGTTACGGATACTAAGGGAGTAAACATTTTTGAGGAGGAGGGGATGGTCAACCATATCAAAGGCAGCCGAAAGGTCCAGAAGTAGGAGCACAGAATAGTGTCCATTGGTTTTTGCTGTTAGTAATTTGTTTGTGAGGTTAAGGAGGGCAGAGTGTTGAGAGCGAAGTCCAGACTGAAGGGGATCAAGAAGGTTATTCTTAATGAGGTGGTCACTCAGTCAGTTGTAGACCAGGCATTCAAGGGGTTTGAAGGAAAAGGGAAGAAAAGAGATGGGGTAAAGGTTGCTAAGATTGGTGGTGTCCAAGGAAGGCTTTTAAAGTATGGGGGTGACTAATTCATGTTTTAGAGTGTTGAGAAAGGTGCTAGAATAGAGGGAGAGATTGAAGATATAAGTTAGAGAGTATAGGACAGAACCAAAGGGTGACCGCAGTATTTGAGAGGAAATAGGGTCCAGGGGACAGGTGGTTAGGTAGGCATTGGAAAAAGGTTTAGCAACCTTATCCGTAGTATCATGGTTGAATAAGGGTAGTGTTGAGTATGCCCGTGGACAGGGGGTGTTAAGTAGGGGAGTTATCTGTAGAGGGGACATTTCATCACGAATTGTATACATTTTTGAAGTGATTGGCAATCTCCTGGGCAGTGAGTGATTTAGTGGGTGGAAGCAGTGGAGGATGAAGTAGAGATTTAAAGGGAAAGAAGTGCTGACAGGGACTAGATGAGAAGGTGTTAATGAGAGTGATAAAATAGGTCTGCTTGGCAGTGTGGAGGCAAGAATTGTATTTTGGGAGGGTAGTTTTGTATTGGTTAAAGTCTTTGTGAGACATGGTCTTATGCAACAAACGCTCAAGAGCTCAGCTGCATTTTTTGAGACTTGTGGTATTGTCTGTTTGCCAGGTTTGTGGGGTCGGGGTCTGATTCTATGTGTAGTGAGAGGGGTGAGCTCATCCAGGGCAGAGGACAGGGATCTATTGTAGACAGACATGGCTAGATTTGGGCAGGACAGGGGTGAGATAGTGTCATAGAGGTAGTCAGTAGCAGAGTAGAGAAGAGAAGGGTTGAAGTGGCGAAAGGTCTCTATGGTTTATTGTTAGGCGGTTGCAGGTAGAGGTGGTGGAAGACAGGGAGAGAGCAAAACTAATAAGTGGTGATCAGAGAGAGGAAAATGATTGTTGGAGAGGTTGGACGGAGTGCATAGGTAGTTGAATACAAGGTCAAAGATGTTACCTTCAAAGTGAGTAGAAGCATGTACCCATTGCTTCAGTTCAAATGAGGAGGTTAGGCTAAAAAGTTTAAAAGTAGTAGGAGTGTTAGTATTAACAGGGATGTTAAAAGTTGCCGAGAATGATTGTGGGAATTTCAGAAGAGACAAAACAGGGTAGCCAGGCAGAGAAATCATCAAGGAAAGTTGATATTGGTCCAGGGGGCCGGTAGATGACAGCAATTCTTACAGAAATTGGAGAAAACAGACGTACACGGTGAGCTTCAAATGATGAGAGAGACAGAGATGGAGGAGAGTGAGGAACCTTAAAAGTGCTCTGTGGGGATAGGAGGATTCCTACTCCACCACCACTGGGTCTGGGGGAGTGTGTCCAGAGAAGACCACCATGGGAGGGGAGAGGGAAGCAAGAGAAGCAGTGTTGGATTCATGAAGCCAGGTTTCGGTGACAGCAAGTACATGAAAGGAGTTAGTGACAAAGAAGTCATGAGCAGAGGTGAGTTTGTTGCAGACAAAGCAAGCATTCCAGAGGGCACAGGAGAAGGGTAGACTGGTTCTGGGAAGAAGAGAAATGGAAACTAAATTGTGCGGACTGCAGCTGCTGCCAGAGGGTGCAGGGTGATGTGTGCATTGGTTACAGTTAAATAAAGGAGCCCCAGGGTTTGGGGATATGTCTCCAGAGGTTAAGAGAAGCAGAAGGATGAAAGAGGTAATATGAGAGTTTGATTTATATGAGAGGATATGCCTCAACATCCTGGGGGTTTTATTAGCATGTGGGATTAGAGTTAGGAGGAGATTATGAGTGCAGTGATAAGGGGAGGACAGAAGTGTGGGGTGGAGAAGAGGGGTGAACATAGTTTAAGGAGAGAAGACACAACTCTGAAGAGGAGAGGTAGAGAGCACATGTTACAGAGAGGAAAGAGCTGAATGGGGAAACAAGGTCACCTGCAGTCTGATGTTTTGCAAAGTAGCTTGCTGTGGTTTTTCACTTTGTGCGATTGCTGAAGTGCAAGATCAGAAGTGCCACTTAATTAACGAACCCGCTGTATTGGAAGAACCCCAACATGCAACACCCTAGCATGTGCCCTCCGGCATATGCCTCCCCCATAAAGGTGATCTAGATTTATACTGTGGTGGGTTGGTGTGGAGTTCGCCAAAGAATCAATCAGGAGTTAATATCAAGTACACAGCTGGCAAAGTAACCATTTCATAACACAATCAAACTGCAAGAGGACCAAGAGGACAGGGTTGTAAAGATAAAGATCAGTCATAATTTAGGTAAGAAACTTAAAGACAAAATAAAGAACACAATATTGTGAATAGGGCTACAGATGGATGTGAAGCAGCAGTAACATAAATGCAGATTTACCAGAAGGACATTGAGAGTTGTTAATCTGTATTCAGTTTAAGGTGGATGTGAAGCAGCAGTAACGTAAATACAGGTTTACCAGAAAGACATTAACCTCCCTGGTGGTATTCCCGAGTGTAGCTCGGGGTAAAGTTTCAGTACCACAAGTGGTAACCCCAAGCTACACTCGGGCTTACCATGCGGCGCTGCTCTACGATCCCTCGAACACTTACCTTGTCCTGCGCTCCCGCTATGTCCCTCCTGCAGTATCCCCGGCAATGTCCTCCGGTGGATGCCGGCATCTGTCATCTGGGTTCTGTCCCCTGCGAGCGTCGGTACGTACAGAGGACGGAACGGCGGGAAATTTGAAAATGACAAAAAGTGACATTCACTAAAATCACATAGTAAACCATTACTGTATCAAACCATTTCAAATACATTTTGGCCCTAGTGCTTTGTCCTATGCCCTGTCTGCATTTTTACTGTTCTTTCTGTCTGGAAACTGAAAAACATCCATGGCGTCCAAAAAGCATCCCTTTAGGTCAAAAGCGGTTTTAGAGCAGCTAGAATACAGCAATAGTAAATCAGAACTACTTGCAGAATTGAGTGATAATGATTCGTGGGGAAATTCATCATCAGACACTGAAAACGATTTTGCGACTTTGCTCAGTGATGTGCAAACTTGGAACTATATTTCAAATTTCAGTGTTTTTGGTTTGATTATATTATTGAATAAAATGTATTATTATTATTATATTATAATTTTTTATGATTATTTATTAAATTATAATTTATGATTTTCGTGTTTCAAGTTTTATCATACCTGAGATGTTTACTAGACTCTTGTTCGGACAGATTTCAGTGAGTTATTCCTAAAAATTACAGGCCTACAATAAAAAAAATACATATTTCCATGCAAAAAAAATGTACCGCTTTGAGCACAGAAATATGAACATGATCAGACCGCTAGGGAGGTGAAGAGTTGCCAGTCTGTATTCGAGCATAAAATAAAAACAATGTAGGAAGTGATTAAATACAAAAAATAGCAACTTAATGCAAACAAGACACAACATTTGGCATTATGTAACTGTTTGATTTTTATCCAAAGATAACTATTTCATCTTCATCTTTTCCAGAGAAAATGACAAAAACCAAGATGTAGTGCCAGTGCCATTCCCTTGCTCTCCACCCAGCATTCACCAAGTGCTAGGACTAAATCAATGAATGGTGGTCACCCATGGCTTGAAACTGGCAAGCAGTGCAACCAGTTCAAGCATTACTTGTGAAAAGCATGTCATGTGCTAACTAAAGAGTGAGAGTAAGTACTCTCCTGTCTCAGTGAAAAACACTTGATAGTCTGATTAATTGTTCGCTAGGTTTCCCTACATAAACATGTATCAGTCCTCAAATACCTTCACTGAAAAATTCCAAACATAGCAGACTGACACTTCAAACCACTCTTTCCCATCAGAAATATGAATTAGTTCAGTACTCTATGGTACCTTTAGTGTTGCAGAAACACGCAGTGTATGAATCATAAGGGATTCTCTGAATTTGTTCATGAATGGTTCACATTTTTTTTTGCTTGCATCTGTAATAACTCAGGCTAGCCAATAAAGAACACCACTTAAAACTGAAATTTAGTTATGGCCATTTTTACATAGTTATATAGGCTCAACTTAGTCCAATGTAAGTATGTATGTGCAATACCTGTGGGATCCCTGTAGAAGCTGGAAATCACTGTAGTAGGTACCACTAGTCCAGTGATCTCCACTACCTTCTGGGTCCTGTACCGAGTGACTGCCCTTCTGCACTGTGAACATGGGAGTTAGCTTGCTGAGTATTTGCACCATTCAGGGAACACTGCTCTTCTCAATGAATGCAAAATGTTTTTATGATTGGATGAGGTGGAGAGGAGGGCAGTGATGCTAAGATCTCCACCTTGTCCAATCAGAGAAGACTTTGCTTTTATTGGGAAAATGCTAAATGTTCCTTGAATGGCACCCATGCTGAGCGGGCAACCTCCTATGTTCAGTAATCAGCAGGGCAGCCACTCAGCATGGAACCTTGAAGACAGCATCAATCAATGTAGTAGATGCGCCTACTACAGTGATTTCTAGCTTCCACAAGGATTGCACAGGTATTGCACATACATACTTGCAATGGTCCACGCTGGACTAATGTAACTGTGTAGAAACTGCCACTCGTAAACATCAGTTTTAAACTCCAAACCTTCTGAAATTTTTAGAGAAAATCCAACCACCCCACCCAATTTTGTTAAACATTTAACTTCATTGTGCAGTGTTGCTCTTTTTTTAATATTACTTCATTTCAAACTTGCACCAATATGTTGTTTGTATAGTGCAATCTAATAAAGTTCATGAAAAGTTTGTCTTTAAAGCCAAAGTTTACATGGTCTTCTCCAGAGACGTTCTCATCACATCACATAGTAACTTGACCACTCTGCCTTGTATCAAACAGCTGTTTAACTATTCTCTAGATGCATATTAGCTCATATCTTGATTGCATCTTCCTGAGTGCTTCACCCATCAGCTTCAGTAAGGAATCAAATTTTGAAGCCAAAACACAGCATGTGCATTAACATTTTTAGTATGTGCATTTAGTGTAGTATGTAAAAATATTAGTTCCAGTTCTAAGTAACAAGGAGAGTTCAACATGGCATACTTGTATTGTTCACACATCGGAAAAAACAGACAGACAATAACCTTGCTTTTGATAACTGATAATTTCTGATCCAATAGCCCATTTGGTTTTAATACATGAAGGTACTAGGCAAATGCTTTTAAATTTAAATGCAAAGTTAAAAAGACAGCTGATGTGATAATTCAACTGTGTTCCTCGGTGGCAAACCTCGCTGAAAGGGAAATGCTTTTCAAATCCAATATCAATTTTAAGGCAATTAGTGTGTGGTAAAAATACATGCATGTAGGGTATGTTTTAATGCATTTCTTATATGCAAACCCACTTGTAGGACAGAAAAAACTAGGTTTTTAACACTATAAACATAATGGAGACAAATACAAAAATAGAAAATGCACATACCAATGCATGCTTTACAAAAGTATAAAAATAATATATCAAAAAACTAATGCAATTCAAAACGCACAAATGTGAAGACCCTTACATCGCTCCTTCTTGCATCACACCCCATGTGATTAATTAATTTGATGAGGATTCAAAGAGCGTAAATCAAGAGAATCATTCATTCATTTTGTTGGAGCCCTTTAAATGAACCTGTGGCCTGGCTATTGACAACCAATTTTTGCATATTCTTAACAAACAGCAAAATATGCTCTCAGCAACCTCTGTAGCGGGAGGTACTGTGGAGCAATCCATTCTCATGGTTCATAACAGAAGCACTGAAGTTGTTATGTTGGCAGCTCACCCCGCTCACTCCTCTCAAAGTTCCTGTTCTGTGTTTTCATTAGAGATTAGAAGGCTGCTGAGCCACTGCTGGGAGAAGGGGGCAAGGTGAGTTAAGCTGGTTTAGACAATGTCTTTGATTTACTAAAAGAGTAGCACTTATCTAGCTGGCTGCTCACAGATTCACCTTATTTACTAAGGATGATATTGCTAGGGGGACAGCCTCTCCTACTTGAGTACATAAACCCTTGTCTGCTATATATTTTTAAGGGTGAATTATTCCACAGTGCCCGTAGTTAAAGTGGTTAGTGTTTCAAAGATCATTTAAAGCTTAAGAATATGTGAATAGTTGAATGCCATTAGCCTGGCCATAGTTAGGCTTTGCAAACAAAGTACACTTATTTATTTTGCCCAATTAACCCTCCTGCCATGCTAATATGGCATCATTTGCACTTATCCACTAAGGTACCTAAAGATATCAGAGAATGCTTGTCCAATTTTTTTTCATTTACTCTTGAATAGTGGAATGTTTTTATATTAGTAGGTCCCTTCATATCCCTGGCTAAACCTGCTTGGGGGAAAGCTGAAGGGGAATTTTTCTGCCCTGGACAGCCCATACCTGGAGTGCTCCCTCCTTCTCCACATTGGACATAAAGATGTAAGGTCACCCAAACCTATATGTCTGTATAACATTTGTTCCTAAAACGTATGCTTGCTTGGCACATAGGAAGATAGCCTGTATTGTCACACCATGTTTCTCTTTTGGACTTTTGGAATTATCCTATTGTTTCTCCCCTGGACAGCCCGTACCTGGAATGTTCCCTCCTTCTCCACATTGGACATAAAGATGCAAGCTCACCCAAACCTGAATGTCTGTATAACATTTGTTGCTTGGCACAAAGGAAGATAGCCTGTATTGTCAAACCATGTTTCTCTTTTGGACCATCTACGGTATGTCCATTGTAAGAAGACTATTAGTCATCACTGTTATTCTTGGAACGCAGGTTGCGAGAAAGGGATCACTTTTGTTTTCTTGCAATCGGAGTCCCTGCTGGAGAGATTTCCCATTACTTATTGTTCCAACACCTATTGGTGAAAACCTCTGCAATGAGGATACAAACCACAGTAAAAACACTGATACAGTTCCAAAACCTTTCCACTCAGTCCAAAACTAATGCAACTAAAGTTTTGGCTGGGATTTCAATTTAAAACTAAACTAAATTCCACAGTAAAAAATTACTGGTAGTTTGTTTGTTTTTTTTTTGCAAAAGAGACTCTTAAAATCTCGTTTGCCAAAAACAAAAAGTGGTCCCATGCTTCCCATATTTTTCTTTGCACGTACATCCTTTTTCACTCTTGTCATCCCTAGAACAGAGCCAGGTGCCAGGGACAATATAACTCCTGTGTTCATGTGCAGGAATTACAACATCAGTAGCCATCCAGTAAGAAGAAGCGGGAGGCACCCTGAAGAAATAGAGTGAGCGATGGCCTCAGATAGAGGGGAGACTGGTGCCTGAATCTGTTCCCTTCTAGATTGTAAGCTCCCTTCTAGATTGTAAGCTCGAAAGAGCAGGGCCCTCAATCCCCTCATGTTTTGCATTGTATTGGTATTGTTCTGTCACATGTTCTGTCCCCCTTTGTAATGAACAGCGCTGAGCGAACTATTGGCGCTTTATAAATACTGTATAATAATAATAATAATAATGGAAGAGGGAAAACTATGAGGCAAGTGAGCCATACTGTGTAAGTATGAAGTGTGTACTAGCAAGTTATGGTAAAAGCCCAACCACAGTTAGCCATTTAGTTATTGTTTAGTAGCAAAATAATTAAGTTGGACACACAAAATTTTTTTTTTTTTTAAGGGAACCAATCAGGTCCACAAAATTGTGTAAACTAACATAACAGGTAATGTTTAAGCACCTTAAAAAATTTGCTAGTACCTGAGCTTGTCTTTAGCTCAATTCCTTTGAGCCTGTGGAGGAGCCCAGGACTTAGGCAAAGGTTCTTTCATTCTTTCACATCAAGCCTAGCATGCTTCTACCCTACAGCTGGCCATACACCAGTAGACGTTTGTTCAAAAAATGGTGTCTTCAGAAAGTTAATTTTGTAATAATTAAAGCCCTTCCCATCAACTTTATGTCATCCCCTTCTTACCCGTAACAGGATTGGATACATATTTATATTTTTTATTGGGGGAAAATACTTTTTCTGGGGACCCTTCCCCACACTTTCTTCTTTCTGGCGTAGGTGAGAATAGTGTTAACAGTATGCATCCTCCTGGGATACCCACATAATGGGTCTCAGGAGGCCGCGAGGTACTCTACGGTACAAGCGTCACATCATCGGGGGGACTGGCCATATATTCATGGTTTTTACAACGGCTCCCCTGATAATGTGCCATGTGCACTGCACAACTCGCAAGAGACAGCTGGTACCCCCTGGTTATGTCAGTAGAAGACGGAGCTGTGGGAAGCAGCAGATCTCCAGAAAAACCCACTGGATTGCCAGGCATGTGAGTATGCTTTTTTTTTTTTCAAAACATGGCTAAGAGGGGAAGGGAAAAATAGGAGAGGAAATTAAGTTCCGCTTAATGATGTTGAATTGATGATCGGTTTTTGACTTTAGTAATGATAAAAATTGAAGAAGCAGGCTGAAAATTTTTTCTCAAACGGATTGAATTTTTTCTCGTAGTTGTTGTTTAGGAAATTTCATTGGGGAATTTTGAAGTAGTTTTGAATAACATTAGTCAATTCTCTGATGACAATATTGAATGTACTTGTATCACCCTGCTATAATATATGTTGCAGGTTGTTAAAAGAACACAAGGTGGCAGTGTCCTGCAACTCAGTGGCACAGACTCTGTTGAAAAGCTTTGTGGGATTCGTAGGCTGACTGCAGGATTTTGCTATGGGATAGCGAGCAAATGGACTACATTTCCCAGAGGAGCTGGTGTGTGGGCAGAGGCAAATAAATACAGAAGCCCAGGAAACTGGGGACAAGAAGTGAGCGGGGAGAGCTGGAGAGGGAGTGGTGAGAGTCAGAGAGGAGGTGTGGGGGAAGGCCATGCGGGACACCGGTGGACTGGGCCAATCCGCAAGGAGAGTGAAGGAAGATGAAGGAATTGCTGACACAGCTGACGAGTCTGGTGAACTGTCCTGTGGGATGGCGGTCCAAAGTGCTGCTGTCCGAAGTGATCTCTGAAAAAAGAATGCAGGAACACTGGGGGCCCCCATCTACAAAGAGAACAGTGCCACGGATCTGGTGAGAGAGTTCCATTCTCAAGCCATTCAAGTTGACATTATTCAAGTCTGCAGTTTTCTGCCTAGTTTAACTGACCCTGTTCACATGTTACACATGTTAAGGCCTAGTTCACCTGGCATACTGGTTACTACACCTTCAGCATAATCCAATCAGACGTGCCCACTGCAGTATCTTGCCCTCTTCACGTTAAGCCACATTATTGCTTCCATTGCAGTCATCCCACATTCACCAAGTTCCTGCATAGCTGAAGTTTGCTACTGTGGTCCGAAGAGGAATCAATCCCTACAGAAAGGGCTTCTACTTATTCTTTAATCCCTGCCTAAATTTACGTCTTACCTTGTGTGTGTTAAAGGGGTATCTTCCAAGTTACCTACCACTAAAAGGGGCAGCTCCTTTCCTTTGTATTTACACCTTATATTACTTTTGATTCCAGGTGGATTTGAATTCTTAAAGTGCACCAACTCAGGCCCCATTGAGTGCGCAGAAGGCCTTATACTGCAGTTTAAAGGGACATTAACCTTTCAATCTAAGAGCTCTTTTCTTTGCCTCAGAATTGAACCCTGACATCAGCCTCTGAGAGCCCAAAGAGAGTTAGCCGCATTGTTTTGTAGTATCTTTGCTCACTGAGGGAAGTAACATATCAGGACTGAGGCTACTGGTCAATTTCTGAATTGCAGGACATCTTGAACTAATTGATATTTTGCTGTATGTTGACTTTTACTTGAAGTTGATAAGAATGATAGCTGCTATTATATGCACACAGTTGCTTTATTGTGCTCTCATTTGATCTCAATATAATCAAAATATCAGTTCACTTTAAGCTGTCTGTGAGTCTATTTTCTGGTGTTAGTCAGAGAATTCCTTTGATCAGAAGTTTATGATGAAGTCAGCAGGGGTTGGGCTTTCAGAAAGGGGTCAGGCAAGACATGGAAGCCAACAACTACCCAGCAACTTTAAGGGGGTAGAGCTAAATACTAATGAGATTTTATGGTAGGAAGCTTGTAGGAAAATCTACCAATGTATGACCTGCTAAAGACTTGCTTCATGCCATAAATGCAACTCAGCATCCAATAGAGGTTTTGGCATATATCAGATGAATGATAGAAGATAGATGAGGTAACCCTGGCTTTGCTTTACATTGGACTGTACTCCCCCTGTAATAAAAGGCTCTTCCTTTTTAAAGGGACTATAAAACATTGACCTGAAGGATGCACAGGAAACATGGAAGAGCCCCAACTCCAAGTCTGCTACCTGCTATATTGGTACTTAGCATCCTGTCTTTGGAGGTTCCTAGGGCACACTTGGTGCATCTTTTGACTGAATGTGTCAGCTTGTATGGTTTATAAGTACAGGTGTACAGTACTTCAAACCAATTCCATCTGGTTGAATATCTATTCTCTACATGTTACCTCACTGTTTGTTTCAGCTGGTATAGTTTACAGATTTAACCAGATTCTTTCCTCCAGGCAGTTGTAGTATTTCCCATGTAAAACATGTTCTTCATATCTTATAATAGCAGATATTTTGGTGTAATCTAAAAAATGTCGAATAAGCCATTATCTCTCAATAAACATCATATTTTTACAAAGTATAACGTAAGGTCATGGAAAGATTGTGTATAACTGGCATCAAGTTTCAATTATACAAATTATGGCATTGGTCTAACATTTCCTTAGGCAACGGCAATTTAAATCCAGCTGAATTACATATTCAAAGGGTGTATCTGATTTGAAAGCACTTTTATGTCATAACTGTAGCTATGCTCATTTGGGAACATTAACAATTTTTTTCAAAGACCACCTCTAGCCAAAATCTTTCTTACATTTTAGATACAGTATAGTGGGGAAAGGCTGTAACATCTATCTAAGTTTGCATTGCTATATACTGTGTATCTTGACTGAAGAGATTTACCCTCACTTCCTGTGTCTGTCACAGGGTGGCCAGGGACAGGAAAATATCTCCAACAGGCAATAATAAAACCAAGAAAGGGTTAAAACCTATGTTACGTTTTTATTGCTGTCTGTGTCTTCTTGCCAGGGTGACATGTTTCCTTTAATTGTTGTGGAGCGGGAAGTCAGGACAAATCTTCACAAATGGCAGCAACAGCCTGGGAGATGTTCTAACCCTACTTAAGCTGGCTATACATTTGTAGATTTTTGAACAAATGTTCGTAAGAATTTGTATTCATACAAACATTCATACAAAAATTCTGAGTACATTTATTGACTTGATGTGTCGTCAAAAATTACTTTAAAATTTTGTTTGCTTTTAACATTCACTTTTGAAATTAATGTAATTTCCTGAATGGTACTCACACACACTATTAGAAATTTGTTCTTTTGAAAAAAAATTTCCATCCTGCTCCTTTGAATTTTTGCATCACTGTGGTCAAAAACGAACGTCGATTTGACCCCAATAACAATTAGAAAATCAAACTAAGAATTTCAAATAAAATTCTGCTGGTTCATGACTACCTTTTCTCTCTTCAAAACTAGAAATACATGGCAGAGTTCAGTTTTAAAGAGAAGAACACATATTTGAGGATGCTGTTACTAGTCTGCTAAATTACATTTGTGAATGCAGCTGAAATGCATATACAGGCTATAGTGAACTGTCATTTTTCCCAAAGAAGTAAAATATGGGGAGCTATGAGAACACATACAACATTAGCCCACTAACCACTACACGTAGCCCTGAATCTTGCATACAAATAAGCATTGTTCAATATCTGGATGCATTCCACCAGTGTCAATACATTTCTAAGTATGAGTCAAACGGTTTATGCTGAGACACATTTGTTAGAAATAATGTTATTCAATCACTCCCCTGGGTTATATAAGAATCTATTTGCCAGCATTGGCTTATGCTTTATAGCACACTCAGAATCTATTTGGAGTCTGCTTTTCAAATAAATCCCTCTGCTTGGAGAACACATACAAATGCCTACTAGTTACGTGTGATTATTGATGGACTGCCATTCATTTCACTGTTTCGTTTTTATGGCCACCTTTAAAAAACATATATAGAAATACTGGTTGCTAAACATTTAAGAAACAACCCATAACAATATCTAATGCTAACTTATGTGCATTTACTAGGTATATACAGTTGTGGCCAAAATTATTCAACCCCCACTGAAATTGAGTGTTTTGGCCAGTTTGACATTGCTTTTGATCATTCAGTCATCTTGCTTACATTTACATTAAAGAGGCACTTGTAGGTCAGACAAATATAACATAACAGTTATAATGAAATAACCACAAATGTCTTTTCTGTGCTCACAGCATTATCAGTTTTATTCAACCCCCAAGTGACATTCAATCTTAGTACTTAGTACAGCATCCTTTTACAGTTATAACAGCTTTTAAACGTGAAGCATAGCTTGACACAAGTGTCTTGCAGCGATCTACGGGTATCTTCGCCCATTCTTCATGGGCAAAGGCCTCCAGTTCAGTCACATTCTTAGGCTTGCGCACTGCAACTGCTTTCTTTAAGTCCCACCAGAGGTTCTCAATCGGATTTAAGTCTGGTGACTGCGATGGCCACTCCAAAATGTTCCAGCCTTTCCTCTGCAACCATGCTCTAGTGGACTTGGAGGTATGCTTGGGATCATTGTCCTGTTGAAAGGTCCAACGTCTCCCAAGCCTCAGGTGTGTGACGGACTGCATCACGTTTCCATCCAATATCTCCTGGTACTGAAGAGAATTCATGGTACCTTGCACACGCTGAAGCTTCCCTGTACCTGCAGAAGCAAAACAGCCCCAAAGCATGATTGACCCTCCACCATGCTTCACAGTAGGCAAGGTGTTCTTTTCATCATAGGCCTTGTTCTTCCTCCTCCAAACATAGCGTTGATCCATGGGCCCAAACAGTTCTAATTTTGTTTCATCAGTCCACAGAACACTATCCCACAACTTTTGTGGTTTGTCCACATGGCTTTTGGCATACTGCAGTCGACTCTTCTTATTCTTTGGAGACAGCAAGGGGGTACGCCTGGGAGTTCTGGCACGGAGGCCTTCATTACGCAGTGTGCGTCTTATTGTCTGGGCTGAAACTTCTGTACCCACATCTGACAAATCTTTTCTCAGTTCCTCAGCAGTCACACGGGGACTTCTCTCCACTCTACGCTTCAGGTAGCGCACAGCAGTCGAAGTCAGCATCTTCTTTCTGCCACGACCAGGTAGCGTTTCAACAGTGCCCTTTGCCTTGAATTTGCGAATGATGCTTCCTAAGGTGTCTCTTGGTATGTTTAACATCTTTGCAATCTTCTTATAGCCATTGCCCTTCCTGTGAAGAGAAATCACCTCTTCTCTTGTCTTCCTGGACCATTCTCTTGCCTTCACCATGTTTGTAACCACACCAGTAAATGTCTAGAAGGAGCTGAGTATCACAGTCATTTTAAAGCTGCCTAATTGGTGCTTATTATGCTTGATTGCTGCTCGGTGACATCCACAGGTGTTTTCAATACCTGATGGAAAGCACCTGTATGAACCTCTGTTCTTCAGAGTGGTAGTCTTTAAGGGGTTGAATAATTGTGGCAATGAAGAAACCACATAAGAACCATTTACTACTGTATTACATAAACAATTGATGTCATTTTAGTTGCATTTGGGTAGTTACAACGTCCTTGTAGGATTTGATTCTGAATACAATTCCAAATGTACACTATAGTCCCTAAACCCCTTTACAGCATTGGGGGTTGAATAATTTTGGCCACAACTGTATGTTGCCATCAGTACGGTGGTGAGAAAAATATATGGATTGCCACTGCTGACTTCTCCTTTACGAATGTTAGTTCCCTGGCTGTCAAGCTGATGCTTTGGCTTCAATGCTTTCTGAATCTATGACCTGGAACAAGTATAGATATAAGGAATTCTGACACTTTTTCCAACAGGGCCTATTCAGATGTATGATTTATGTTGCATGTTAACATACGCTGCAGTAGGGGCAACCAATTCATTTTGAGTAAGCATTCAACTCACCACAACTCACATATACCATGTTTTTTTGGCACAGTGCACCCAATGTGCATGCCAAGCACTGTGCTGTGTTGCAGTAAGGGTATATTGAGCTGTGATTTAAAATGAACCTTTTATGAGTGTTACCAAAACCTTGCTCTAGTTCTGAGACCCAACTAGGGGTGTATTTATCACAAGGCAAACAAGGCATTTGCCTAGGGCGGCATTTTTTTGGTGGGGGCAGCACTGCTCCTTGGAAGTAGGGATGGAAGAAGGGATACACGCGGCATGGGGACCTGGTGGGTTCCGAGAGAGATGCTGTGGGTTTCATGACGGTGTATGCACAGCCCAACTCTCGTTCCTGGGGATGTCTGGAGCTGTGAAGGTGAGTGTCTTTCTCTCTCTCGCCATGGGGGATGGTGACTGGTGTATGGGGGGCAGTGGTATTGGAAGGTTCGGGAGGAGGGCAGGGGTGCTTTTCATCAATGTCAGGCTCTTTCTGCAGGGGAAAGGGCACTAATTTTTGTGTTGCCTAGGGCAGCACAAAGCCTAAATACACCACTGGACCCAACAGTAAAGCAACTAGCATTTGCAAAAGAGGTCCAGCCTTGCGAGCATCCATACTTGACTTAGTCATTCAGATCTTTAAGCAGGAGTCTGGAATGTCCCTACATTAGTGTCAAGGTCCTACCTTTTCCCTGAGGTTATGTTACTCCATGTGCTGGCGTCCATCTTGGATTCTGCTGTGCATGATGGGAATCCTTTTTATGCCTTCAGGTCTCTGAGGTTCACCCCCCAGAAGGGCGTGGCTGATGACATATAAGCCTGTGGCCCGCACATGCTCTTTGCACTTGTGGCTTGTGTCTTGGTGTTACTATTACTCTGTTCTGACTCTCGTGACTCTCCTGGTATTCTGATTCGGCTTGTGACTTGACTATTCTTTGTATTCTACTTTGATCTGACCCTCTGTTGCTGAACCCGGCTTGTGACCTGTGATTCTCGTCTGCTGTCCTGTACTGTTTTGTCCGGTTGTTGTTGACCCCGGCTTGTCTGACTACTCTTTTGTTTCTTCCACCAGCTACACGCCATTGGCGGCGGCCATTACCGCAGCTGAGGTGTCTCGGGGGCCGCGACCTGGTTCCTGGCTGCGTCAAGTCCATCCCCACCATCAGGGGCCCTGGTGAAGGGCAGCCTGGGACTTAGACTCCGCGCCCTGAGGGACTTCGGTCTGTGGTGGTGGTTGTCGTCAGCCAGTGCGTTACATTGTTAGGCCTGCCTGTCCGTTCCTCGGCTCCTGCCCTGACAATTAGGCACATTGGTTGCATTCAGTATAGCAGAATTAGATTGCAAGTAAATAGAATGTGTCATCAAGGTGACCAATGTTCTCCTTCTGTCTGGACCTGTACTTCTGACATGTATTCCTCACATTATTCTGATATTTAGTGTGAAATAAAAGGCACCAGGTAAAAATTGTGCATTCACAAGCTATCAAATCTTCTAACATCAAGCTGTCATGACCTGGGTGGGGACCTTGAAAACCTACTAAGTAACAAGTCTCAGTTAAAACCTTTGATGTTATTCTAACCTTTGCTACTGATGAAATATCACATTTCCTGTTGCGTCCACTCACATGTACATACTAAGATTATGCTTGCGTAATATGCAGTAAATTAAACACCCACATACACAACTGATTGTAGCCATTTTGTTGCCGGAGGCCAACTCTGAAATGACACCCACCCCCAATAAAAAAAACCAAAAGGAGTATTTGTGACGTCTTTGCATTCCCTGGTGTAGTCTATATGAGACTGCATGGTATGTAGAAAAAATGCAATTGCAAAACATTGTTTTGGGAAGTTACAAAGACTAGAGCAGAAAGAACCTGGAGCAGCTGTGCAAGACAGCCATTCACCTTTCAGCTTTAAATTTCAAAGCTTAACATGGAACTTTAGTCACTTAATGATGAAATCTGGGATTAGCAAATATTCTCTAAATACAAGAGGCATGTATAGTTTTACTTGAATATTGCAGTTCTTTGTGTATTTCTTCCAGATCTGTGCAATAATCCAGTGTGAATAATACATACTGCAATAAAGACCAGTCACTTCTGCTCTCTCTTTTGTGCAAGTGACTGGTCTGGTCTCTGCCCTCTCCTGTAGTTTTCTTTAGGCAGCCTGCAGTGGGTTGAGCCTCCTGGGTCCCTCTTACCACTCAGCTTCCAAAACAGGCTTACAACACAGCGATGATGTCAATGCTTCTGTTAAAAGGTAATATCTGGTTTTGCAAAGGCATTGGTGCACTCAAAAAGGATTTACATCTTTTGTGACTATTGAGAAATATATTTACATAAAGGTATTTGTGCCAGGAGTTCAGCTTTAAATAAATATTTGCAAACAGGCAGTATTTTTAATGCAGAAGAAACATACTATGTGAGATTTTGGCACCTGTCGAGATCAATGTAGTGATGGGCTGAACACCCCCCTGTTTGGTTCACGGTCAAACATTCAAACCTAATGAAAGTTTGACCACAAACTTCAAACTCAATGCAAGTCTATGGTACTTGAACTTGCAAATTTAAAAGTGCCCATTTTGAAGGCTTATATGCAAGTTATTAGCAATAAAAGGGGTATGGGGACTTAGGTACTGCCCTGAGGGACATGAATCAGTGAAAATATTTTTTTCCAAAAGTACCGTTTTTAAAGGGCCAGTAATTTTTTATTGCTTAAAGCACGAGTGTCAAACTGGTGGCCCTTCAGCTGTTGCCAAACTACAAGTCCCATGAGGCATTGCAAGATTGACAGTTACAAGCATGACTCCGAAAGGCAGAGGCATAATGGGACTTGTAGTTTCGCAACAGCTGGAGGGCTGCCAGTTTGACACCCTTGTCTTAAAGTATAAAAAAAAAAAGAAAAATTCCTTTAAATATCATGCCTGGTGGGTCCCCTTAAACTACCGGAAACGTTGCATATCTGTACAAAGTATAGAACCTGCTGCATCAGAACTGACATTTTTATTTAAAAAAAAAACCAGCTTCGGTTTCCCCCCTCCCTAATCAATACCAGACCCTTTAGGGTCGATACAAGACCCTTTCTGGTAGGAAGGTTAGGAGGGACCCCAGAGTAATACATTTTTTTTAAACGTGTGTGGGGTTCCCCCTAAGAGCTATGCCATGTCCTTTAGGCCTGATTGGACTTTTAAGGGGAACCCCACCCCCATAAAATGACCAGGAAATGGAGCAACCCCCCCCTGCGGCTTAGCAGGCCAGGTGCCCCCTCTAAATAGGGGGCACCCTGATGCTGCCACCCCCTTTTGAATGAATGAGGCATATTTGTACCCCAACCCATTCACTAAAGGGTTACATTGAGAAAAAATAAACACGCCAGACTTTTGAAAAATTCCTTTATTGAACAAAAAACAAAACAGACTCACTGAAATAAAAAAAAAACAACGTCACTGCTAGCTACACCCAACTATTTACTGCTGACCTGCAAATGTCAGATATTCAGGTCTGTGTGCGTGTTTTTCTCTTATTTTGGCGAGTTGATGTCATCTGGACAACGCTGGATGCTGTGACTGACAATGGATTAAAATGATGGAACCATTTTTAGGCTTATTTTTTTAACCACTTGCCCTCTAGAAGATTCCCCCCCCCCTCCCTTAATGACTAGGCAATTTTTTGCTATTCGGCACTGTGCTAGTTCAACTGGTAATTGCACAGTCATGCAATGCTGTACCCAAACAAAATTTATGTCCTTTTTTCACACAAACAGAGCTTTCTTTTGCTGATATTTGCTCACCACTGGGTTTTTTTATTTTTTGTGATAGAAACAAAAAAAGACAGAGAATTTTGAAAAAAAATGATATTTTCTAATTTTGGTTATAAAAAATAGCCAGCAAACTCAAAGTTAGTCATCAATTTAGGCCAAAATGTATTCTGCTATATGTCTTTGGTAAACAATATCCCAATACATGCATATCAATTTGTTTGTATGAAAGTTATAGCGTCTACAAATTATGGTATATATTGAAATTTACGCAGCTTTTACTTTCTGACTGCCTATCACATTTCTTCAGGTGCTAAAATGCCAGAGCAGTATAACCCCCCCAAAATAACCCCTTTTTGGAAAGTAGACACCCCAAGGAATTTGCTGAGAGGCATGCTGAGTCCATGGAAGATTTTCTTTTTTGTCACTAATTTTTGAAAAATGACAATTTTGTATTTATTTTTACACAGAGTTGTCACTTAAATTATATATTGCTCATGCATGCCATGGGTATATGTTTTGGAGGCCCTAAAATGCCAGGATAGCACAAGCACCTCCCCAAATCACCCATTTTTGGAAAGTAGACAACCGAAGGAATTTGACAAGAGGCATGGTGAGTATTTTGCAGATATCATTTTTGTCACAGGGTTTTGAAAAAGAAAAAATACATTTTCGCTTTCCAAAAACTTGTGGCAACAAATGAGATCTGCAAAATACTCACCATGCCCCTTAGCAAATACCTTGGAGTGTCTACTTTTCAAAAAAGGCTCATTTGGGAGGGTGCTTCCACTATCCAGGGGCAACATTAGAAGCTTATGCTTATGCTGTTGAAATTTTTTATGTCACACAGTTTTTGCTCAGCGATTTTTCAATTGCAATTTGTTGGGAAAAAACTTTTTAGAACTTTAATGCACAAAACCATAAAATAATGCCCAATTGTTTGATAAGGTATAAAAGATGATGTTACACCCAGTAAATGGATACCAAATATTAAATGCTTTAAAATTGAGCACGTCTGTGCAATGGTGACAAACTGCGTAAATGTTTAATATCCATAGGCGACGTTTTAAACATTTACAGGTTACCACTGTAGATTTACACAGGAGGTCTAGAATTACTGCCCTCGATTTGACGTTCATGGTGATACCTCACATGCATGCTGCAATCTCTGTTTATATACCGACACGAGACAGTTGCTTGCATTTGCCTTTGCATACGATGATGGGGGTGAATTCTGTTTTTATTATTGCTTTTATTTTTTGCTTTTTTCATTTTTACACTACAAAAATTGAAAATACTTGCACCTTTTAACCACTTGCCTACCAGGCACTTATACCCCCTTATTTACCAGGCCAATTTTCAGCTTTCAGCGCTGCCGCACTTTGATTGACAATTGCGCGGTCATGCAACATTGTACCCATATGAAATTTTGATAATTTTTTTCTCACAAATAGAGCTTTCTTTTGGTGGTATTTAATCGCCACTGGGCACTTTACTTTTTGCGCTATAAATAAAAAAAGCCCAAAAAATTAAAAAAAAAAAAAGTTTCTTTGTTTCTATTATAAAATTTTTCAAACAGGTAATTTTTCTCCTTCACTGATGTGCGTTGATGAGGCAGCACTGATGGGCACTGATAGGCGGCACTGATGGGCACTGATAGGCAGCACTAAAGGGCACTGATAGGCAGTACTAATGAGGTGGCACGGATAGGCGGCACTGATAGACAGCACTAATGAGGTGTCACGGATAGGCGGCACTAATATGCAGCACTGATAGGCGGCACTGATAGGTGACACTGATGATGGGTACTGATAGACGGCACTGACTGGCATCACTGCTGGGCACTGACTGGCGGCACTGACTGGCACAACCCCTGGGCACTGACTGGTGGCACTGACTGGCAGCACTGGTGGGTGGCACTGGTGGGTGGCACTGGTGGATGGGCACAGGTGGGTGGGCACAGGTGGGTGGGCACAGGTGGGTGGCACTGCTGGGCACAGGTGGATGGCACTTCTGGGCACAGGTGTGTGACACTGCAGAGTGGCACAGGTGGGTGCACTGCTGGGCACAGGTGGGTGATCTGCTGGGCACAGGTGGGCAGAGCTAGTGGGCGCACTGCTGGGCACAGGTGGGCGAAGCTTGCGGGTGGCACTGCTGGGCACCGATCATCAGGGCACTGATCATCAGTGCCCTGATGATCGGTGCCGATCCCCGCTCTGACAACTGCCGGTTCTCGGCAGTACTTTCCTCACGATCTGACAGCGTGAGGAAAGTGCAGCCGAGAACCGGCACTTGCATTTTCCTCTGATCAGCGTGTCATTGGACACCGCTGATCACGTGGTAAAAGGCCGCTGTGATTGGGCTTTTACCACATCACGTGATCAGCTGTGTCCGTAGGACACAGCTATCATTGAGATCGCCGGGTGCGCGCCCCCTGGGGAGCGCAGGAGAGCGCGTTCTGGGAGGATGTCATATGACGTCCACCCAGAACTGGCCGGCCGCAGTGCAGCCGTCATTCAGCTATCTGCGGTCGGCAGGTAGTTAAACAGATGTAGAAAAATTGGGCCTTGGATGTTTGTGGTGCCCAAACCAAAAACATTGTTGGAAGCTAGCATAATCAGGATTCAGAAAGAGGATAGGCAGCATAGGCAGTATTCAAAGGATCCCAGATCCCTAACAAATTTAATCAGTTACATCAGCATCAGGGGCTTGATAGCTGCTGTTAATCCGGGACTGATTCATTTTGATAAATGTCAGCCAGTCAACAGAGTCTGTGGACAGATGTACTCTTTTATCCGTCACAAAACCTCCAGCAGTACTGAGAATGCACATTGGATGCAAGACAGGCCAGTAGTTCGATTGCATATTGAACAAGTTCTGGCCAGTGATCCATCCTCAAGACTCAGTAACCCAGTGGATCTTCAGTTGTAAAGTTCTCCAAGTCTGCTCTTGCCCCTAGATAATCCTGAACCATATGATGCAGACGCTTCCAATGGGTGCTTAAACCTAACAGCCCTGGGCTCTGAGGACTAAAAAATTGTTTAAAGGCATCGGTCAGCCAGCCAGGCAAATTTCTCTGCCACTCTTCCTTTGACCAAAGAAGCGCCAGAAAACACGCTGTCCAAGAAATGGTAACCTCCCAGTGTGTGGAATGCTGTTACACAAATTTTTCTTCAAGGCGTAATAAAGATGTATCATCCTCTGCTCACTCTGCGAAGGCAGGATGAGCTCTATCACTTTACTCTTGTGGATCAAGAAGGGTTGCCAACCAGTAATGATCCCCCTCCTTGATACCATGAATCCTCAGGTCCTTTTGCAGACTTTTGCAGAATCAGGGAGCCCATGCAGCATAAGTTTGAAGAGGCATAAGATTCTAAATCCTCTGGGTCACAGAGGATGACACTGTCTGGAACTACCTCCTCCCAGCCATGTACTACTCCTGGCTGGGTTTCTGGGGACTGAAAATCATCCCTTGAAGACTGCCATATGTTATCCTCTACTTCCATGCTGCCACAATCCTCCTCCTTCTCCTCTTCCTCCTGCAGGAATGATGTCTGCATAAAGGGGGCCCTTGAGAGGAAAGGAAGTCCTCCTCTTTCAACCGCAGTTCTCCCTCAAGTGCCATGTCCATGATTCCATGCACCGTGTGCTCCAGCAGGAAGAATAGAGGGATATTGTCACTAGTGCATGCATTGTCGCTGCTCAGCTTGTGTCAGGACAGGTAATGCATCCTTTATTAGCAGCCACTGGCATGATGAAAAAAAGCCAAGCTCCCCTGAGCCTGTCCTTGTGCCATACTCACACAAGTACTCATTGATGGCCTTCTGCTGCATGTGCAGCCACTGCAGAATTGCCAATGTTGGGTTCTGCCTGGTATGCATGTCACAAATGAGGCACTTGGTGGGCAGGTTGAATTCCTGTTGAACGTTAGCCAGCCAAACACTGGCCGTGTTTGACCACTGGAAATGGCCAAAAGACTTTTCTGGCCTGCATCAGAAGATCTTACAAGCCTGGGTACCAGTTCAAGAAATGCTGGACCATCAAATTCAGGATGTGTGCCAAGCATGGAACATGTGTCAAATGCCCCTGATGGACGGCGGAGAGAAGGTTGGTGCCATTGTCGCATACAATCAATGACTGTTTTTATCTGGCCCTTGGAGCACCATTCCTTCCACAGACACCAATGATGGGGCACCATTCATTCTGCTGACATCAATGATAGGGCACTATTCCTCCCACTGACACCAGTGATGGGGCACCATTCATCCCACAGACACCAACGATGGGGCACCATTCATCCCACTGACACCAATGATGGGGAACCATTCCTCCCACTGTTACCAATGATGGGGCACCATTCCTCCCACAGATGCCAATGATGAGGCACTATTATTGAATACCAACAACAGGACATTATCCCTCCCAGTAGAACCAAGGACGGGGCATTGTTTACTCCCATTGGCCACATCCGGCCTCCCTAAAGCCTGAAGGGCAGTTAACTATTTAGAAAGTTTGGAGACCCCTGGATTAGAGGATTCCAGGTCCAGATGGATGCAGACAGCACAAGGAAAAGTTACAGAGATATAGGGAAGATGTGAGTGACTTGTGAGCAGTCAGCTGAGGGTGATAGAGAGGTGACATTGAGAGGTGAGAGAGGTGCGGACTGCAATCAGAGTTTGTCCAACAATAGGTTTTAGGCCTCGTGCACGTGGAGCTTATATTATAACACCACTTACACAGGCCTTCAGCATTTCTTTATGCCTGTAAAAGCACCTCTGTGTTAGCCTATGTTGTCATGCACACATAGGCATTTACAGGAGTATTTAAAAAGGAGCGTTTACTGACAGAAAAAAAAAACACCAAAGGAGCATTATGAGGGAAGCTTCTGAGCAGAAAACACACATTTAGACGTGCATAATGAAGGAATCCCTCCTGTAGAACTACAGGTGAAACTCAAACAATTAGAATATCGTGCAAAAGTTCATTTATTTCAGTAATGCAACTTAAAAGGTGAAACTAATATATGAGATAGACTCATTACATGCAAAGCAAGATAGTTCAAGCCGTGATTTGTCATAATTGTGATGATTATGGCTTACAGCTCATGAAAAACCCAAATCCACAATCTCAGAAAATTAGAATATTCTGAAAAATGCAATATTCTAGGCTCAAAGTGTCCCACTCTAATCAGCTAATTAAGCCATAACACCTGCAAAGGGTTCCTGAGCCTTTAAATGGTCTCTCAGTCTGGTTCAGTAGGAATCACAATCATGGGAAAGACTGCTGACCTGACAGTTGTGCAGAAAACCATCATTGACACCCTCCATAAGGAGGGAAAGCCTCAAAAGGTAATTGCAAAAGAAGTTGGATGTTCCCAAAGTGCTGTATCAAAGCACATTAATAGAAAGTTATGTGGAAGGGAAAAGTGTGGAAGAAAAAGGTGCACAAGCAGCAGGGATGACCGCAGCCTGGAGAGGATTGTCAGGAAAAGGCCATTCATAAGTGTTGGGGACTTTCACAAGTAGTGGACTGAGGCTGGAGTCAGTGCATCAAGAGCCACCACACACAGACGGATCCTGGACATGGGCTTCAAATGTCGTATTCCTCTTGTCAAGCCGCTCCTGAACAACAAACAACGTCAGAAGCGTCTTACCTGGGCTAAAGAAAAACAGACCTAGTCTGTTGCTCAGTTGTCCAAAGTCCTCTTTTCTGATGAGAGCAACTTTTGCATCTCATTTGGAAACCATCGACCCAGAGTATGGAGGAAGAATGGGGAGGCACACACTGCAAGATGCTTGAAGTCCAGTGTGAAGTTTCCACAGTCTGTGTTGATTTGGGGAGCCATTTCATCTGCTGGTGTTGGTCCACTGTGCTTCATTAAGTCCAGGATCAACGCAGCCGTCTACCAGGAGATTTTGGAGCACTTCATGCTTCCTTCCGCAGACGAGCTTTATGGGGATGCTGACTTCATTTTCCAGCAGGACTTGGCACCTGCCCACACTGCCAAAAGCACCAAAACCTGGTTCAATGACCATAGGATTACTGTGTTTGATTGGCCAGCAAACTCGCCTGACCTGAACCCCATAGAGAATCTATGGGGCATTGCCAAGAGAAAGATGAGAGACATGAGACCGAACAATGCAGAAGAGCTGAAGGCCACTACTGAAGCATCCTGGTCTTCCATAACACCTCAGCAGTGCCACAGGCTGATAGCTTCCATGCCACGCCACATTGAGGCAGTAATTGTTACAAAAGGGGCCCAAACCAAGTACTGAGTACATATGCATGCTTATACTTTTCAGAGGTCCAATATTGTTCTATGTACAATCCTTGTTTTATTGATTGCATGTAATATTCAAATTTTCTGAGATTGTGGATTTGGGGTTTTCATGAGCTGTAAGCCATAATCATCACAATTATGACAAATCACGGCTTGAACTATCTTGCTTTGCTAGTAATGAGTCTATCTCATGTATTAGTTTCACCTTTTACTGAAATAAATGAACTTTTGCACGATATTCTAATTTTTTGAGTTTCACCTGTACTGTGTTCTTTCGGTGGGGGGGAGGGGAGCTGTCCATGCTGGGAGAACACAGTGATTACTGCTAGTGGCTATAGCCACTTCTAGTCTTGCAGAAATAGTATGGGAAGGGCAGTTTACTGTTCAAGCATGACTATACCCCTGTACTCTATACCCAGCTCCATAAAGACATGGTTTGACCTGTTTGGTGTGAAGAAACTCAAGTGGTCTTCAGGATGAATAAGAACACTGATAGCAAGCCAAGTCTTGTCATCCAACATCAGTACCTGACCTTACAAATTTGGCTGAATGGGCACAAATTCCCATAGACACACTTCAAAGGCTTCCCAGAAAAGTAGAGGCTGAAATAGCTGAAAAAGGAGGGGGAGAACTCATTTTTAATGTCCAAAGTTTTGGAATGACATGTCGAATAAGTTAATATAATTGGTGTTGTCACTTCTTTGCTATGGAGATAGCAACTGATATGCCTGTAAGAGCTGGGACGGAGGGATACACACTTTTTAAGGCTATTGAAAAAAAGTTCACTAGAGGATCCTGAGTGAAATACGAATAAAGAAATGTTTTTGTTCATCATTAATCTGTAGTACTAAATGCAGTATTGTATGTTGCATCCTATTGGAAGAATTCCCTTACTTCTTGTTCTGGAGCTGAGTGAATATTTTCTCAGAATGAGGTGAAATCCCTTCTTAGTTGAAACCAACACAGGTGTCATTAATGAAAAATCTAGTCATATCTCCTGGTTCAGTAATAACTAAAATCTTGGCTTTCCCATCACTTTCTGGCCTAGGTGTCCTTTTATGAAAAAGAGATCAGCGGCGATCCTGAGGATCGTTGCTGATTTCCGATAATTAGTGGTTTAGGAAACAGAGAGGATCAGCGGAGAACATGTTCTCCGCTGATCATCTCAGCACACAGATGGCCAGTATATGAAGGAGCGATGTCAGCCCTTCACTGGCGATCTGTGTTCTCCCTCCAGATTCTCCAGCCCGGAGGTGGAGAATCGTGGGAACCGCAAACGAAGCAGCGGTAATTTACCACTGCTTAGTAAACGGTGTTTGACTGATCTCTTACTGTAATCTTGCGAGATTATAGTAAAAGCAGCCATTTTCCAGCGTTCATTCGGAGAAGTGATCTACACTGCTTCATAAAAAGGTATTCAGAGGAGAACTCTCTCCTCTGAGAATGCCAGAGAACTGAGCAGCGGTCATTTACCGCTGCATGATAAAAGGACACCCTAGTGACAACGGTCACTAGAACAAAAAGGAATGGTAAATCAGTACATCTCCTCACCAGATACACAGAGATCAATAAAATTGTAACAGGGTTCTAAACAAACATTCTTTGCACTATCCAAAATTAAATTTGAACAAAAAAATAAAAATTTGTAACTGTGCAACAAGTGAATTGATCATAATAACTTAGTCTAGGCATTAAAATGAAAAACAGCTGGAGAATTCACCCTCTGAAAAATCAAGATTAGAGTGAACTCAGTGTTTAACTTTTCACTTTACACTTTTCTTGCTATAATGAGTAAATTGCTATTAGAGGAAGAACATGTGTTTTTTTTGAGAGATGTCTACCTTAGTAAATAAACTTTTTTAGACCTCTGCGTATATTTTAATTTATTTATGTTAACTGTGTAACACATAGACATGTGCAACATGACCTATACCCATACTGAATATATTCTCGCTCCCATAATATTACTTCTCCATTTGACCTCCCTGGCAAAGAGAGTTTTTGAGCACAGCCTGGTTTTAATTAGTAATGTTGAGGAAGGATATCGTCACTGTGGTTTTAGAATGTGGTCTGCTGAGCTGAAGCAAAATATACCTTCAATAACCATGTCTGCTGTAATAACTTAAAAGAAATGTATATCCTTAGAATTTACATTACATCATATGAAAATTTAAAATAATTACAGCAAAGGATCAATTTGTGTGTAACATAACATGATTTCATGCTGAAAATGTTTATTTGTATTTATTCTAAACAGAATCTTTATTTAACCCTCATATGAATATGTCTTAACCACTGATTTTTTCTTCATACTGGATACTTGTGCATCCTCGTAACTGCTGTACATATACTTTTCACTTGACATTGTATACATTTCACTGCCAATGATGAGCTGTTCCACTACATAAATGAAGTGTGATTAAACTGGAACTAAAATAAATAAAATAATAACACATTTTCCGCTGGCCCCAACCCTCCAATAATCTTCAAACCCCTAAACTGAACGCGCTATTTATTTGATTTCAGCTTGGCCAAATCTGAGTAGCGTGTTTCAAAAGCTCCAAACCTGTGGATTATGTCACTTAAATAAATTTGCCAGTAAAAGAAGTGCCTGTAAGGAAAATAGTAAATACTTACCTCTTCCGCTGCCCGTAGAACCAAACACTGCGCTGTTAAAGAGAAATCTTCCACTGAAGTTTCTTCTGCAGGTTAGAACATTCTACTAAATTTTAACTGATTACTAAAAAGAACAAAAATCTTTTACAAAATACTTAGTAGACTGGAATGGAAATTGTAGTTTTACTTACTGTATACCAGACAAATTGATTTACTTATTAAGGTAAAGTGATAAGCAATGTGTATTAAATAATGGAATATAATTTCAGAAAAAAAGTAAATTAAAATCTTCTTAAATGTTTTGTGAATTTAAAACCAATTATTAGACTATTAGACAAGTTCACAGAGCCATGGGGCTTATTTATGCCCCTGTACTGTCTTCTTAAAGCTGTATTAAATCCAAAACAAAAAGGTATTATATTGTAGTCTAGCACTTTTTAGATGTGATGTATTTGTTTTCTTTTTTTTAGGCTTTTTTAATTTATTTTTGTCTGTTGATCCTGCCAGTAAGTGTGTTATTTTTCATCCTCCTTTAACAGACCAGGCTGTCTGACAGACATGCTTATAATGGTTGGCTTTTATTCATTTATGTGAAATGTTTATGCCAAAAGGAAAAAAAATGTTTGCTGTAATGGCTAAAAAAGTGTTACCTGGAATTCAACTTTAATTTGTTTAGCCAACTACATCTAAATCTGCTAGTACACCTAACACTTGCCTGTCCCCAGAATGACAATGCTGCTCTCCAAAGGCGATTATGTTGCTCTTTTAGGACACTCTAAGACAGAAGGTGTGTTATTGGCTAGATCACCAAGTAAAAGTAAAGGATAAAAAGTTTAAAAAAAAACACTAATGCAGCCATCACTTTAATACCACTTTAATGTGCCCTCAGACACCCTACAATTGTTCATCACTTACATTCTTTAAAGCAGAACTTTATGAATAAAATATAAAGATGGGAAACAGACAGGATTTTTTAATGCAGAAGAGGCATACTGGGGTTGATTTACTAAACTGGCGTGTGCAAAACCTGGTGCAGCTATGCGCAGAAACCAATCAGCTTCCAGGTTTTATTGTCAAAGCTTAATTGAACAAGCTCAAGTTAGAAGCTGATTGGCTACCATGCACAGCTGCACCAGATTTTGCACTCTCCGGTTTAGGTAAATCAACCCGTATGTCTAAAGTTATCTTGACCCAGCCAATGAAAAGTGGCCGGCAATTAGCACCTGGAAGCTGGAAATCCAAAGATGTCAGCAGCCAGGTGGAAGCTCCAGGACACTGGACTGAAGATAGGTGTGTGCAGAGGTGAAGGATAGGGGAGAGAGGTGCAGAGGTCAGAGCTGAGGAGGGGTGGAAGTGGGATGTAGACAGCTTGTGAAAGAGAGTTGAATCCTGCATGCTGTGGATAGCTCATCCCTAAACCCTGCACTCTGTGCACAATGCACTCCTGAACTCTGCACTCTGTATATGGGGCACCCCTGAAAGTTCACTCTGTACATAGGGCACTCTTGAATTCTGCACTTGGTATGTAGGGCACCCCTGAACCCCGTACTATATACATAGTGCACCCCTGAACTCTGCACTTTTTTCACTGGGCACTCCTGAACTCTGCATTTTTAACATAGCACATCCCTGAACGCTTCACATAACACACTATGATTATTTATTGCCCCTTTAAGATCCTCCCAATGTTAGTGCAATTTGTTCACACCCACAGTTCAATGTGGTTCAGCGAGGGTGGCTTGGTTGAGTTCCTGCAGCTATTCTCTGAGAAAAAAAAGCCATGGATAAATTTATGTAGTCTTACAGTTACAACCAGCCCTATGTGGCAAACATAATGCTAACATGGCCAATGAAATGGAGTTTGACATCCCTTAGCTATATCCTCATTTATCAGACACAGTAAGGTAGAAAAATAGTACTATCTAAACGCAAAAGAATTCATAATAGGGAGAACACATCTCCATCATATATGACAGGTCAAGCACATCTCCATAGTTCACTAGTATTATAATGGTTACAAAATATTCACATAATTTATTTGTGCATCAAATATATCTGTCACCTGTCTGCTATGTGAAGTTCCTATAACGACACCATCATCAGACAAAATAAATTTATCAGGGCTAAGTAATATTAGTTTTTAAATTTCAAGTGCTTGAAAACATGATATGGCTGGTTTCATACATTAACTTTTTCTTTTAAATCTAATTAGACACATCTTTATGAGCTTCTAGCAAAAAATGACCACCCTTGAGATGCTTTATCTGAGTCACACAATCTACACAAATTAAAATCGTATCTATATTTGACACAGCATAGGAAGTCTACCTTATGCACTATACCAATCACACCCTAACAATATAACAATGTGACAATTACACCCTATAAAAATTTACAGAGCTATACATGCCGCTTCTGTGCAACCTTCCCCACACACCATTTACCTATCCAGTGAAGGTACAGGATCATGCTGTGCCTTTAAGCACAGAGTGACATGATGGTGGGGGGAGCAGATGGACCATTGTGTTCTATGGAGAGAGGCGGGGGGGGGGGGGGTTCTAGCTGTGAGCCCTACAAAGTCAGAGGAAACTACTTTGCACTCACTCTTTGGACCAATGAGCAAAAAGTGCCCACCCTCCCCCATTTTTTCTCTTCACTTGCTCTGTTTGATTTGTCATTCACTTTTGTATATGCATCTGTATGTGTACATGTTTTCTGCTTGAATGTACAGTTATGTTCAAAATAATAGCAGTGTGTTGAAAAAAAGTGAATAAAGCTCAAAATCCTTCTAATAGCTTTAATTTCCATACACACAAATGCATTGGGAACACTACACATTCTATTCCAAATCAAAACATGATTCTAATAAAATTGAATAAAAGTGAATATTAGACGGTTCAAAAAAATAGCAGTGTTTGTGTTCTTTACAAACTCAAACATTCACTATATAAACTGAAAAATGTTTGAAGATTTTGCTTTCCTTTGAATCACTTAATTAATATTTAGTTGTATAAGCACTGTTTCTGAGAGCTGCTGTACATCTGTGTTGCATGGAGTCAACCAACTTCTGGCACCTGTGATCAGGTATTCCAGCCCAGGAGGATTGGACTACATTCCACAGTTCTTCTCTATTTCTTGGTTTTGCCTCAGAAACTGCATTTTTGATGTCACCCCACAAGTTTTCTATTGGATTAAGATTCGGGGCTTGGGCGGACCACTCCATAACGTCAATCTTGTTGGTCTGGAACCAAGATGTTGCACGTTTACTGGTGTGTTTGGGGTCGTTGTCTTGTTGGAACACCCATTTCAAGGGCATTTCCTCTTCAGCATAAGGCAGCATGACCTCTTCAAGTATTCTGATGTATTCAAACTGATCCATGATCCCTGGTATGTGATAAATAGGCCCAACACCGTAGTATGAGAAACATCCCCATATCATGATGCTTGCGCAATCATGCTTCACTGTCTTCACAGTGTACTGTGACTTGAATTCAGTGTTTGGGGGTCATCTGACAAACTGTCTCCGGCCACTAGACCCAAAAAGAACAATCTTACTTTCATCAGTCCACAAAATGTTATGCCATTTCTCTTTAGGCCAGTCAATGTGCTCCTTGGCAAATTGTAACCTCTTCAGCACATGTCTTTTTTTCAACAGTGGGACTTTGCGGGGGCTTCTTGCAGATAGCTTGGCTTCACATAGGCGTCGTCTAATTGTAACAGTACTCACAGGTAACTTTAGACCTTCTTTGATCTTCCTGGAGCTGATTGTTGGCTGAGTCCTTGCCATTTTGGCTATTCTTCTATCCATTCGAATGGTAGTTTTTCACTTTCTTCCATGTCTTTCAGGTTTTGGTTGCCATTTTAAAGCATTTGTGATCATTTTAGCTGAGCAGCCTATCATTTTCTGTACTTCTTTATATGTTTTCCCCTCTCCAATCAACTTTTTAATCAAGGTACGCTGTTCTTCTGAACAATGTCTGGAACGACCCATTTTTCTCAGAATTTCAGAGAGAAATGCAATTGTAACCAGCATGTACAACATTTGCTGCCTTCCTTCCTTAAATAAGGGCAATAATTGCTACCTGTTTTTCAAAGAATGAATGACCTCACTAATAGAACTCCACACTGCTATTATTTTGAACATGCCCCTTTCAATTAGTGATTCAATTACACAGAATCAGCAGCATGCATGTCATGACTGTTGGGTCTGTTGGATTTCTTGTTCAAATAATTTTATTTTTTAACATGGAACAGTATAAAATAATAAGCAAAAGTATGGGTCATTGAAGGTGTACATTATTGCACAGTAAGAAACCCAATAATACAAGGTCAGGCATCACTAATAAAGAGGACTATCAAATGGCAGTTAAGGCCTAACAAAATGGGGGGGGGGAAGGATGGGAAGGGGCATACGGCTGCACAGTAGGGGGAGAAGGGGGAAACCCGCAGTATGGTTAAGGAATGGTACCGTCAAACAAAAGATGCAGATTACGGATTGAGAAGGGAGTCATCAAAATTGGATGGAAGGAAATGCTCTACCCAGGGATTCCAAATCTTCTTGAACTTAGGAATGGAATCTAGGATAGTGGCTTCTATTTTTGCGTGAATCATTGCCTGAGTGACCCTATTCGAAACTGCAGTCATACTCAACGAGGGAGATTTCCATGATTTAGCGATAACCTGCTTGGCTGCGGTGGTGACTTGTAGAATAAGTTTGAAATGCGCCTTAGCGATGCCAGGTGGTCGCAGGTTAAGAAGCGCGATTAATGGATCGGGATAGAGGGTTACGGCACTGAGTGTAGATAATATTTTAAAAACCTCCACCCAAAATGCACGGACGATGGAGCAATCCCACCAAATATGGAAAAAAGTACCCAGGTCTGCGCAGCCCCTGAAACAAACTGAGGGGTAATCAGGGGTATATTTCGCAATTCTAGCCGGGACTAGGTACCAGCGGGTCAAAACTTTGTAACTGGTCTACAGGGGTCTGTTGGATTTCTAATATTCTACTACACCTGCTAGTAAATTATTTGCCATGTAGAAATATCATTTCTACCAAAAACAGTGATTGATCAGGTTAGTAATGTCTGACTGCTATTATTTTGAACACAACTGTATTTTGTTTGGCAAAAAAAAAAAAAATATATATATATATATATATATATATATATATTTTTTTTTTTTTCTTCAGATTTTCACATTGGTTTGTATGTTTTTTTCCTTGTATGCGCACTGAAATTGTGCTTTTCACCTGTAGTAGGCATTATTGTCACAGAAAGCGGTGTGCCTTGGCTGACTGAGATGGAAGTAAAAAGTCTGGCTGAGTGGCATAGTTTGGAGGTAGCTTGAAGCTAGAATCAATGCAAAAACTTGTGGGCTTCTCAGTCCCAATAACAACAAGGGAATGGATAATTTTATCTTTTTAGATATTGTATGTCAGTGATATTTTAACATTTATTGCAGGTTTTGAGACAGCTGAAGCTCTGTTGAGCTCCTGAACCAAAATACGTGGTTGGGGGCAGCATTGCCTTTAAGGCATAAATAAGTTTTATGTGTTTTTGATAGAACTGAACAATTTTTGGTAGACTCTCAGATCAACCAAAAAGGGATTGTTTTTTCTAGCATTTGTACATTTTGGACATCGATGTCTAGGGTGTGTTATTTTTGAAGCTGTGGCTGATATATACATTTCCATAAAATAAATATAATTCCAACAAAAAAACAGTGCAAGTGTTGTTATCAGAGTGCAAGGTCAATGGGAGGGAGTTGTGGTTATTGAGGGAGTAACTATGACCACTACACTGGCCATGCTATTGGCCATAAATTGTTTCAAAATGTATAAGGATAATGGAAGAATGCTAAATTTCCCCAATTCTCTGGGTGAGTCCACCTCAGGAATGCATATAGGAGGCTTTTCTGGGTAAATAAGGTAATAGCAAGCACCTTGGTTCATATTAGAGAACACATTAAAAAAAGTAAAGTGAATAACTTTTCAAGGAAGCAATTACTCTGGCCACTAGATATTCGCATGTTCAATGAACTGAATATCTCAGAAGCAGCAAAGGTGGACAGGAAAACTAAAAACCACAGCAAAATACATCAAACACTCTTCATTGCTAAATTTTATGTAGTCATAATGCATTACTGTTGCTCCCCTTTTTGACCCGTGCATCATCCACACAGACTGGAGAAACATTTGCTGTCACTGAAATTGGTCTACAGAATGACATTCAAGTTTACATCAGTCCTCAAACTATAGCTTACCTTTTGACAAGAGTTTAAGTTTACCACATTACTCCTCTAGGCCTATGCATAACTTAAGGGAATGTGCATAATAATAAACCATAAAATAAAGACAGAAAACTTACCACAATGGAGAGTTAGATCTTGCTGAACCACATCTGGACTGTAGATCCAGTATCCAGTGTCCCATTTTATAATATCTCCATCCATGCACTTTTGAAAATAACCAATGTCATTTATTGCCCACATCCTAAACATGTACAGTTCCCCTACCAATCCTACTGATGTCGTGGAATTTGCTTCATCAAACGTTGAACAGCCAAGTACCACATTGCCACCTCCTTGTAGCTCGGTGTAGTTTTCCAGTGTGCGTTCTTCTTCAAGAGTACCGTCAATATAGAAATACATGTTTTGAGTTTGGGCACTCCATGTAATACACATTTCATACCACGTAAGCAAGTTTAGGCTTTTATAGACATTGATCCGGGTTCCAAACATCCAGATTTTTATACTGCTGCTGTCACCAAGTAAACCAATTTCATATACATTGTTTGGAGAGGATGGCAGCTTATAGGTGAAAGCAGTCCAGGGATTGGAAGAGTCTAGTTTTATATAGGTGCACAAAGTGAACTGTGTTGCATTGGGGACAGGGGAGCTCAGAGTCATGATTCCTGTACATGGTTTGCTGAAGACTGCTTTGAATTCTCCAAAATTTTCAGCCTGAGCTACAAGAATAGAAAAAAATGGATTTTAGCATTAAATAACAGAGTATATATATTAGTCATTTCACAATTGTAATAGTCAGCTTTAGATAAAATACAGGTATAAGCATAGTCTATTTAAGCTGATGGAACTCTTCTCATAAACTCTAACAGAGTGCACAATGCATCCCTAGCCAGTTGTTCTTGGGCAAAATAGCTATCAATCATGCTGGTTTACCTTGGGTTATTGCTGCTATCCCGAGTATTGACTGGAGTGGGGGTGTCTGGCCACAAGTCCCTGTCTATCTCTAAAAGCATAAACATGTAAACTTGGGGAAGCCCAATTTAGCCCTCGTTCACATTGTAGCGGTGCGGGTAATCCCATGTGATTCGCACAGGAACTGCACCACAATCATGTACAAATCACATGCGATTTGTATGCGGTGCGATTAGAACCATACATTTTGTATAGCTCTGTTTGCACCAAAAACGTGCAGGACCCTTGTTTGGTCCGCACTAGAATCGGATCACATGAGTATTCACACCTATGCGACCCGATTCTGCACATCGCACTGCGTTTTGCGGTCCGATGTGGGGGTGTCATTAACTTAACATACATACCCGCATTGGTCAGTGTGAACGGGATGCGATTGTGATGCGGTGCAGAATTCGCACTGAAAACACTGCGAATTCCGCACTGCATCAGTGTGAACCAGGACTTTTGCATTTATGTTCATGCAGGATACATATCTAAATCTAAGAATGAAAAATGTATATATTGTAGCTTTCCAGTCTTTGGATTTGGTGGCTGCATCAGTTTTCTTTTTCTTTTTTTCCTTTCTTTATTTTCACCTAGTGATCCTGCCAGTAACTATCCTAGTGTAACAATGTTCACTGTCTGTACTTATCTATGGAGGAGAAGCCCTCTTACCTTAGGACAGGAAGGGTTTTAGGACTACAAAGCACCTTCTATCTTGCTCCATAGCATAGGGGGCATGTGTAGTCCTCTAAAAAATATAAGGTTGCAAACTATGTTGAGGCAGAGTATACAGGAAGTTATAAACAAGGTCCTGGCAGGATCTACAAGTATGTGTTTCCTTTTATTTAAGAGATATGTAGCACTGCCCCTTAGGGATTGCTGATGAATGTGGGTCCCCCTATAATCCTGCACGGCCAGTCAGTTAGCATTTTCCACAGAGCTTTCACCACAGACAGAAATCAGGCCTTGAGCATTGTTTTTATTGTCCTATTGAGGGGACTAAACTTGGATAGGGAATAGGGGTGTATAGGGTGCCCAGGGGAACTGACATCTGAGGACAACTTCCTGAACTATTCACAGCTTCTTCTCTCGGACACACAGTCTCTGTTGGAGTGCTAGCCAGCAGCTCCAGATGTGTTACCCCAGACTCGAGATGACTCCTCTTCACCCAGTAATCTGAAGGTTTTCTTCCTGAGCAGGGGATCTGGCTCCTGTTTGCTTAAATAAGGTACACAGTCACTAGCATAGGGCTAATCTGGTTTCCTACCAATGTCCTGCTTGCCCTATCCGTCCAGGGGGTACAGGTGTACTCACTCAGGTCCTCTTCTGTACAGCTTGTGGAATGACTGCTGCTACCAGGCCTATCTGCTGGGCTGCTCCTTCCTTGCCATACAGGTGGTCCTCTCTCAGGGGACCAGTGAGTCCTCAGGTTTCCTCCTTTCCACTCCAGTCTCGCAGGCAGGCCCTATCCCAGCAGGCATCCTGGCAGCCTTCTTCCTCCAGCCTCACATCTTCCTGACTCTCAATTCTCTCCCACCACCACTCTCCAATTCCTGCTACTGAGCAGACTCTAACACAGGAATGGGCAAACTACGGCCCGGCGGACCTTTTAATCCGGCCCGCGGAGCGTGATACAAAAAAAAAAACAGCCAGGGTAGGCAAACATTTGCATCATTCAGCGTGCTCAAATGCAATGATTGGCCAGTCTCGCTGCCACTCACATCCTGATAGCCAGTGATTGGCTGTCAGGATGTGTGTAGGCGGGGCAGCGTGACGAACGTGAGGGGAGCTAGGCTCCTCTCACAGTCCGCCCTGAAGACCGGAACGGCGCGGGAACACGGCGAGAGGAATGCGCGGAGCAAAGGTAAGTAAATTGACACAGGGGGGACTTGGCTTACTACTTGGGGGGGAATAGTACTATGGGGGATGAAATGTTACAAATTTTAATTTAATTTATATTAATTCACACATACACATCATCCATCTACTCTTGGTCCGGCCCCCGGGTCCAATATATGAACCCATTGCGGCCCTCAAGTCAAAAAGTTTGCCCACCCCTGCTCTAACACCTCTTAAGGGAGTCCTTTCCTTTGCCAAGCCTCCTGTTGGGGATTGGCTGAGGTCCCTCAAAAGGTGCAGCCTAGCACTCCTCAGATCCACCAACTGCCTCAAAGGCCCTCCTAGTGGTACACCAAGAGATGCAGACGAGCTCTTCAGAAGGGAATTTTTACTGTTAAAGAGACTTGTACAAAGTTCCAGGAAGATTGCCCTCAGTTGCTGGTACCTTGGGCATCCTCTACACCCTTTATCCCATGCAAGTTATTACCCCTTAATAAAATCACAAAAAACCAAGCTCAAGGACTGGTTACTGTCACCTGGATGCAACTCTGTATGGAAAATGTGTGTTGCCTGGCTGTAGGGGGACCCAAAATTCAACAATTCCTAAGGAGGTAGTGCTACATAAAGTTTGAACGTTGCTAGCTTGAAAACCTACTGGCCTTATACACTGGTTCAATGTGCTGTAGGCAAAGTTTGGCAACTGACAGGAAGCAAGTGTCAAACTTCAAGCGATGTCTAATATTCCAACTAATGCGTCAAATTCAGACAAAATACTGTAAGTCAAACTAAGTAAAGGGAAACTGTAAATGCTTCATGGGTAAGCATGAACTGTTATAATAACTAAAGACTAAACATTCAAATTCCTACATAGCCCATTCATAACTAGTGTAGTACATACATTTATTTTTTGACATTTATCATTTATTGATTTACATATTGTTAAAGCATAATTGCGGAGAATGGTTTGAAAGATAATTTCAACAGACATCTGTTACTGAAAAGAAAGACATCCTTTCTCTATTCTCCTGCAGTTGTGCTTATTGTAAAGTTCTTATATAATGTAACGTTAACAAGGCCTTGATATGTTTCCCATGTTAGCACCTAAAGCTGAACTATGATCTTTATTGCAAACTTACATTGGTCCAGCTTAACACAATGTAAATATGTGTACAGGGGCGGACTGACAACTCATGGGGCTCCCAGGCAATAGGGGATCATGGGGCCCCTGTGTCTTTGCCCAAACTCAAAAAAGCCTGTAAAAAATGTACCAGGAGCATCGCATGGGGCCCCCTACTGACCCTGGGCCCTCGGGCAGTGCCCGAGTTTCCAAATGGTCAGTCCGCCCCTGTATGTGTATCTCATACCTGAGGGGCAGCTAGGAAAGCTGACAATAACTGTAGCAGACAGAGCTACATACAGTGAGAACCATGATCTTCTGGGTCCTGCTGCCATTCACAGAATGCCTTGTATATTTTTCATTGAAATAAAGGCATTCTCTGATTGGATGAGGTGGAGAGAAAGGCAGGTGAGGTCACAATCTCCACCTCATCCAACCAAAGAACACCTTGTATTAAAAAAATACGAGGCATCTGTGAATAGCGACCGTGAAGAGCAAGCTACCCTCTGGTTAGTGTGCAGACGGGAGGCTGCTCAGCACAGGACTTAAGAGATTGCGATTACTGTAGAAATGGCAACTACAACAGTGATTGTCAGCTTCCTCAGCTGCGCCTCAGGTATGAAGTATACATACTCACATTGGGTCAAGCTGGGCCAATGTAAGTGTGCAATAAAGGCTATACCTGGAGTTCATCTTTAAAGGCTAATTTCACCTCCCTCTCTCGCTCTGCACTCTCCCTCCCCTGTTGCAGCAAGACTGAGCTCTGGTGCTGTGGTGACAGAGTAAGTACCGCGCATGCGCATGCCTGGTTATGAAAGAGGTAGAGCACTCGCTACAGTGATGCTAGGAGTGTGCCTGACTATCAGGATGTCCCAGGTCACAGGCAGGACAGCTTTGATCGCTCCAATTAGTCGTTTTTCATTCAGGCTGTCAGTAAGCTGCAACTGGCTACAAATTGTTTTTAAAAGCACTGGGGTTCCCTGACTGCATAATAGATTTTAGTACAAAGGTGATTTTAGTCTTTATTCTTAAGGAACAAGGCATTTGCTGTTGTTAGTTGTAAACCAGTTATTTTGGTTCTTGAAAAACTTCTATTATCTTTGAACTGTTGTTGAATTTCATGAAAAACCAGCCTCTCTCCTTGTATCTACAGAAAAGAAAGTTTCTTTACAGTAGATTTAGACTTGACTACTCTTGCATCTGCCGGTTTATGATACATGAACGGCTGTAAGTGATGATCTCATCTTACAAAATTCTCCTGAAAAATCATTTAGACATCTTTAGGAATTTTGTATGTTCACTACCTTTTAAACATAAACTTAATGGAAGCGTATGACTCAATGTCCAAAGCAGTGCGAAGAAGCAGTTTTCAGGAATGGCAGAGTACGTCCTTGCATCTTATAAAGTACATTGTACAGATTCACTTTTGGCCTAGGTCCATTTTCTCTTGGTAGGGAGATAGTAGGAGAGCAGATACTTTGATGCAGAACCAACTGTCCCCCTCTTTATTATTGCGAGACTCATCTGGCAAACAATTTAGCTTTTTAAGCAAAAGCTGAGGGGAGTATAATAAATATTTTATGACTCCTAATAACTAAGCATCAATGGCCCTGTAGGTTTCACTCCAGCTATCCTTTTCTTATCCCAAATACAGGGGTTAGGGGGAATTAAAAGGCTAGTTCTTTTTTGTTCATTTATAACTTTTTCCTTTAGGGCTCATTTACACTTGCTTTGACTTTCACACATTTTTGATGCTTTTGTAGTGCTTTGGTGATGATTTTTCAAAGCTATAATGAAGCTTGGCAAACGACCTGTGTGTGTGTGCTGATTTTCTATTTGTTTTAAAGGAGCCCAGTAGAACCTCGGCTCAGTAGTAACCCTGGTTAGCAGATCCCCAGCTCATTAGTACCCCTGTTCAGCAGATCCGCAGCTCATTGTTACCCATGGTCAGCAGATCCCCAGCTTATTAGTACCCTCATTCAGCATCTACAACTCTGCTGATCCCTCACTCAGTAGTAACCCCAGCTCTGCTGATCCCCCGCTCAGTAGTCACCCTCAGCTATGCTGATCCTCTGCTTTCTCTGGGTCACGCTCACATCCTGCTATATAGTTCCCACACTGCGAACCACATGTGACAGTTTGCTAGTGTGCTAGTTTCTCTTGCACTGATCTGCCGGCTCTGCTGATCCCCCACCAGTCTTTTTGGTCCCCGCTCACCTCCCGCTATAGAGTTCCCATGTTGCTGTCTGCTAGTTGATCTGCTCCAGTCCAGACCCACTCACTTACCTGCTGCACTGTACTGCACACCAGATGTGACGTCTGCACCAGACACCTCCTGAATATATACACAAGAACCAGAAGTGACTGCTGATGATGTCTTTCCGGTTTGCTAGTTGGTTTCCCAGTGCATGCTGTGATATCTCATATCTGCAATACCTCCAAAACAAAGCAAAGCTAACTCTGAATAAAAGCCCTCAAAACCTGCAGGTGTTGTTAGCGAGCTTGGTCATGGACTTCTATGGAGGCTTTGGAGATGCTTTGAAGCACCAAGAAAGCAACATGGGGTAAAATTTTTGAAGCAAAGCAAACACAATGTGTGAACAGGACTGTAAGCTTGTCATTTTATTAATGACAGGTGCTTTGGTATTCAGAGTGCATTAAAAAAGTGTATCCAATGCCACATTTCGAAACAAGTGTAAATGAGCCCTTAAAGACACTTGAAATGGCAGATTTCTACCACATGTTGACATTTGTAACACTAAACATGTTCCATAAGTATAGAGGGTATAGCAGATTTATCAGATTTACAGTCAGTTAGAAGGTAGGTGGTAAATTTTGGTACATGCTCTATTTTTTAATGTTTTGCACATTTATAGAAAGTTGATTGAAACGGAGTTGAGGCTTTCCATTTATTAGGCTTCTTGTCCCACACGGGTCATGTAATGTAGTGAACGCTGCATTGACAATATATCTGCCAGAGCCATCAAAGCCACCATTCTTGACATACTACAGTTTGTATAATGCTCTAAGGCAGGGGCGGACTGACCATTTGGAAACTCGGGCACTGCCCGAGGGCCCGGGGTCAGTAGGGGGCCCCATGAGATGCCCCTGGTACCTTTTTCATAGGCTTTTTTGAGTTTGGGTAAGGACATAGGAGCCCCATGATCCACTATTGCCCGGGGGCCCCATGAGTTGTCAGTCTGCCCCTGCTCTAAGGATATATTTTGTTCGAATATCAGGAAGTTAAGGAAACAAAATAGAAAGTTGATTGAAACTGAGTTGAGGCTTTCCATTTTTTAGGCTTCTTGTCCCACACAGTTCATGTAATTTAGTGAACGCTGCATTGACAATATATCTGCCAGAGCCATCAAAGCCACCATCCTTGACATACTACAGTTTGTATAATGCTCTAAGGATATATTTTGTTAGAATATCAGGAAGTTAAGGAAACAAAATAGAAAGTTGATTGAAACTGAGTTGAGGCTTTCCATTTTTTAGGCTTCTTGTCCCACACGGTTCATGTAATGTAGTGAACGCTGCATTGACAATATATCTGCCAGAGCCATCAAAGCCACCATTCTTGACAAACTACAGTTTGTATAATGCTCTAAGGATATATTTTGTTCGAATATCAGGAAGTTAAGGAAACAAAATAGACTAGCATTTGTGGATGTACGTCATATAAACACAAAATAAGAATACATTTTACTTGCTTCTAAACCAAACCAGACATCACCATATTCATGTTAATTCTTTCTTCTGTAAACACATTTCATGTACAGTACACATACTATACATGTACACTGAACATCACTGAATCAATCTCCACAAAGCCCTAAAGAAATGTCTTCATATATCAAAGAATCATTCATTCATGAGAAATAGTCTTGGGTCTGGAATGGAAATTGTAGATTAGTAAATTTATTTTAATTTGCCATAGCTGGATCCAAAAGCCACATGGTGATTGAAGGCTGTAATTTTAATGTTTCCTTTATAAGTGTGGTGTTTGGCTTTCACCCAAGTGATGACAAATTCCAACTGAACCTGAAAATTATTAGTTTATTATAATTAGATTCTGATGAATCTGGTGAAAGCAGAACGTTTTTACAACATACAATGTGTACTTTAAAGGAAGAAACATGCTCAGGAAATGGATGTCATGTAATGGCTGTTGTAGTGTATGTGATCTCTGTCTTTCTGAAAAGGTTAGAACAATGTATAATGCAAAATCTAAGGGAAAGCTTTTTTTTTAACAAAGCAGAGCAATACAAAGCAGTGTGCTGGAGCTGACAGGGGATTGTTTACCTACACACCTCTCCCCCGTCAGTGATACTCAGTGATTGCTGGGTGCCAGCGGGGAATCACCAGCCGGGACCTGGTGATTGACAGCTGAAGCCGCCAATGGCGGCGCAGGTTGGGCATGTACACGGCGCACACGCACCCCCTACCCAGACATGCATAATCACGTATATATACATGATTTTGCCCAGCCCTGTCGCCCTATAGCAGTATTTCTGCTATATGGCGGTGGGCAAGCAGTTAAAATTGTGTTGAAAGAGGTGAGTGATTTACCTGAAGAGGTGAAGGACACTGGGTGCTTTGACATCACACTTTTAAGAAAAAAGAATTTTTTTACAAAATGTATTTAATTTTATTTTGTATTTTGTGCACATATTGCAGTTGATGGTGTACATTATGGACAGTGTTTTTGTTTATTTGGATTTAGGAATATTTATCATGGACACATTGTTTGTGAACTGAGCTGCAGAATATTTTGAAAGTGAATATTTTGTTGATACATTTTATAGTATTATTGTAACACTTTTTCTTGTTTTAAGTAGGTGATATTTTGAGCACGGTCATAAACATTTGTTTTTAACTTTAATCTACAGCAGGGGTCTTCAAACTTTCCAAACAAAGAGCCAGTTTACTGTCCTTCAGAGTTTAGAGTGGCCGGACTGTGGCCATTGGAAGTAAAAAATGCCCTGACATCAGTGGGAGTTAGCCATGCCTCATCTTTGATGCCTGTGAGAGGAATTGAGCCCCTTTGTTGGTGTTATGGGGTGGGAAGAATCATGCCCCATCATTAGTATAATTGGGAGAAATTGTGCCCCATTGTTGATGTTATTGGGAGGAACTGTGTCCCAAGGTTAATGTCATTGGGAGGAATTGTGCCATTTCATTGGTTTCAGTGGATGGAATTATGCCCCATTGTTGGTTTCTGAGTATGAAATATTGCCCCAAGGGCTAGATAAAAGCAAGCAAAGGGCTACATTCAGCCCCCGGGCCATAGTTTGGAGACCCCTGATCTATACCAATGTTTCTTACCAGGGTTCTGCAAGAAGTCCTAAGGGGTGGATGTTAATCTGCCCAACGGTGAATTCAATGTGCATTGACAGTCAGTACTGTCAGGGCACATTGATACCCGATGCCTCACCTGTAGTTCCGGCTGCTATGACATCATTGGGAAGAGCAGAACAAGAGGAGAGCACGCAGCATCTCTCTCCTTCATCAGCGGCTATTGGTTTAAGCAGGCGTGAAATGTTGTAGCAAGGAGAGCTGTGTAAAGCACACCTGTACTCTTATTTATCCTAACTGTACTCCACTCCACTCTCATTTTCTGTCCATCCCAGGCACTTGTGTGTGACACCACCTGGGATGGATAAGAGAGGAGAGCTGGCAGGGATTAGTATGCCAAAACAGACATGTACCAGCAGCTGCCCTGATAAGCTCTGCATGTGGTGAAAATTAAGCAGTACTACCATAGGTGTGCGTAGCTTATTGCATTTGGGTGTGCACCCAAATGCTCAATCACATGTGTGTGTATACAGTGTATATCTATCTATCTATCTATCTATATATATATATATATATATATATATATACACACATACATACATACACACACATACAGTGCTCAAAAAAATTAAAGGATCACTTTTTAATCAGAGTACAGCATCAAGCCAATTAGACTCTTGGGATATTGATCTGGTCAGTTAAGTAGCAGAGGGGGTTGTTAATCAGTTTCAGCTGCTTTGGTGTTAATGAAATTAACAACAGGTGCACTAGATAGGTAACAATGAGACAACCCCCAAAACAGGAATGGTTTAACAGGTGGAGCCCACTGAAATGTTTTCCCTAGTCATCTTTTCTGACTGTTTTTCACTAGTTTTGCAATTGGCTAGGGTCAGTGTCACTACTGGTAACATGAGGCGATACCTGGACCCTACAGAGGTTGCACAGGCAGTCCAACTTTTCCAGGATGACACAATTAATACGTGCCATTGTCAGAAGGTTTGCTGTGTCTCCCAGCACAGTCTCAAGAGCATGGAGGAGATTCCAGGAGATAGGCAGTTACTCTAGGAGAGCTGGACAGGGCCGTAGAAGGTCCTAAACCCAAAACAGTAAAATCAGTCTGTACATGCAGTAAAGCATGCTTGTTACACTCACTGTGGAACCTAAGGGGTTAATCCTCTGCATTGTGTAAAAAGGCTGTTTGATCCTTTTTTCTCTGTTCCTCCCCTTTTTCAAGCAACCACCACTTATGCCCAGACTGAACCGTAGGCATGCAGATGCTCAGTTTGGTGTGTATTGCTAGAGAGTTTTTTTTTTCTTTTCTTGGGAGAGTGCATGTGATCAACACAAGACCAATCAGCACTGTCCAGACAGAGGTAAGGGGATTTTATCCTCCTAGAGCAGAATGAAAACTCCTCCTAAAAGCTTTAGCTAGTGCTGGGCTGGACACACATAGAAGTCACAAGACTGCTCTAACTTCTGATGAGAAAAGGTATTTAGCAGTTTATATTTACTAAAACAATTGCACCTCCATGTTCTGTGTACTGTGGCAGACCAGATATAGTGGATGCAGGGTCCTGGGTTTAGTAACATTTAAACCCTTCAGCAGGAGTGGTATCTGCTCCTTTGTGCAAGGAGCAATAGGATAATCCCTACACAATAACCCCCAGCAAGCCACTGGTGTGAATATCTCTGACCAAAGAATCAGAAACAGACTTCATGAGGGTGGCCTGAGGGCCCAACGTCCTCTAGTGGGCTCTGTGCTCACTGCCTGGCACCACAGAACTCAATTGGCATTTGCCATTGAACACCAGAATTGGCAGGTCCGCTACTGGCACCTTGTGCTTTTCACAGATGTGGACATGTGACAGACGTGAAAGGGTCTGGAGAAGCCGTGGAGAATGTTATGTTGCCTGTAACATCGTTCAGCATGACCGTTTTGGTGGTGGGTCAGTGATGGTCTGGGGAGACATATCCATGGAGGGACGCACAGACCTTTACAGGCTAGACAATGGCACGCTGATTGCCATTAGGTATCGGGATGAAATCGTTGGACCCATTGTCAGACCCTACACTGGTGCAGTGGGTCCTGGGTTCCTCCTGGTGCACGACAATGCTCGGCCTCATGTGACAAGAGTATGCTGGAAGTTCCCGGAGGATGAAGGAATGGATACCACTGAATGGCCCCCATGCTCACCTAAATCCAATAGAACACCTCAGGGATATCATGTTTCGGTCCATCCGACACCGCCAGGTTGCGCCTCAGACTGTCCAGGAGCTCAGTGATGCCCTGATCCAGATCTGGGAGGAAATACCCCAGGACACCATCCGTAGTCTCATTAAGAGCATGCCCCAAGCACGTGCATACAAGCACGTGGGGGTCATACAAACTACTGAGTACCATTTTGAGTTGCTGCAATGAAATTTTAGCAAAATGGACTAGCCTGCTGCTTAATTTTTTCACTTTGATTTTCAGGGTGTCTTTGAATTCAGTCTTCTGTATGTTGATCATTTTCATTTCCATCAAACGATGGGGCATCCTTATGTTCCTAACACATTACCCAGTCCATATCAGTATAGATATCCAGCGTGATATTTTCCCTATTGAGATCTGATGTATTTTCAAAGTGTTCCTCTAATTTCTTTGAGCAGCTATATTACCAAAAGTATTGGGACGCTTGCCTTTACACACCCATAAACTTTAATGGCATCCTAGTCTTAGTCCGTAGGGTTAAATATTAAACTGGCCCACCCTTTGCAGCTATAACAGCTTCAACTCTTCTGGGAAGGCTGTCCACAAGGTTTAGGAATGTGTCTATGGGAATGTTTGACCATTATTTCAGAAGTGTATTTGTGAGGTCAGGCACTGATGTCGGATGAGAAGGCCTGGCTCACAGTCTCAGCTCTAATTCATACCCAGGGGCGGACTGACCATTTGAGCACTCAGGCACTGCCTGAGGGCCCAGGGTCAGTAGGGGGCCCCATGAAATGCCCCTGGTACCTTTTATAGGCTTTTTTGGGTGTGGTTTGAGTTTGGGCAAGGACACAGGGGCCCCATGATCCCCTATTGCCCAGGGCCCCATGAGTTGTCAGTCCGCCCCTGTTCATACCAAAGGAGTTCTGTCACATTGAGATCAGGATTCTGTGCAAGCCAGTCAAGTTCCTCCACCCCAAACCCGCTCATCCATGTTTTTATGGACCTTGCTTTGTGCACTGGTGAGCAGTCATGTTGGAACAGGAATCCCCAAACTGTTCCCACAAAGTTGGGAGCATGAAGTTGTCCAAAATATGGACAACTTGGTATGCTGATGCCTTAAGAGTTCCCATGACTGGAACTAAGGGGCCAAGCCCAAACCCTGAAAAACAACCTCACACCATAATCCCCCATCCACCAAACTTTACACTTGGCACAATGCAGTCAGGCAAGTACCGTTCTCCTGGATACCACCAAACCCAGACGCATCCATTGGATTTCCAGACAGAGAAGCATGATTCGTCAATCCAGAGAACACGTCTCCACTGCGCTAGAGTCTAGTGGCGGCATGCTTTACACCACTGCATCTGATTTGCATTTGGATTGCACTTGGTGATGGAAGGCTTGGATGCAGCTGCTTGGCCATGGAAACCCATTCTATGAAGCTGTCTTGTTGTGCTAATCTGAAGGCCACACAAATTTTGGAGGTCTTTAGCTACTGACTCTGCAGACAGTTGGCGACTTCTGCGCACTGTGCGCTGCAGCATGCACTCACCCCACTCTGTCATTTTACATGGCCTGCCACTTCATGGCTGCATTTCTGTTGTTCCCAATTGCTTCAACTTTGTTATAATACCACTAACAGTTGACTGTGGAATATCTAGTAGCAAGGAAACTTCAAGGATGGACTTATTGCACAGGTGGCAACCTATCACGATACCATACTTGAATTCACTGAGCTCCTGAGAGCAACCCATTCTTTTACAAATGTTTGAAGAAGCAGTCTGCATGCCTAGGTGCTTGTTTTATACACCTGTGGCCATGGAGGGGATTGGAACACCTGAATCCAGTGATTTGGAGGGGTATCCCAATACTTTTGGCAATATAGTGTATATATATATATATACACATACACATACACATATACACACACTCTCCGGCCAGTTTATTAGGTATACCTGTTCAATTGCTTGGTAACACATATTGCTAATCAGGCAATCACGTTGCAGCAACTCAGTGCATCTAGGCATCTGAGTATTTCAAAAACTGCAGATCTACTGGGAATTTCACACATAACCATTTCTAGGGTTTACAGAGAAGGGTCTGAAAAAGAGAAAATATCCAGTTGTGTGGACGAAAATGCCTTGTTGATGTCAGAGGTCAGAGGAGAATGGGCAGATGGTTTGAGATGATAGAAAGGCAACAGTAACTCATGTCAATGGACTGAAATCTCTTAGGAATGTTTCCAACACCTTGTAGAACAGCAATGGGCAAACTACGGCCCGCGGGCCGTATACGGCCCGGCGGACCTTTTAATCCGGCCCGCGGAGCTAGGCTCCCGCTAGGCTCCTCTCACAGTCCGCCCTGAAGACCGGAGTAGCATGAAAATCTGTCTCCTATGAGGATCTGTCCCCCTCGACGTATCTGCGCATGTGCCGGAGATCGCCGATCGGCTGCTAATGCCTGAAACTGGCACATGCGCAGATACGTCGAGGGGGACAGATCCTCACAGGAGACAGATTTTCATGCTACACCGGAACGGTGCGGGAACACGGCGAGAGGAACGCGCGGAGCAAAGGTAAGTGAATTGACACAGGGGGGACTTGGGGACTTAATATGGGGGATGAATTAATATGCGGAATGAATTACTATAGAGGGGATGAATTACTATGGGGGATGAATTACTATGGGGGATGAATTACTATATGGGGGATGAATTACTATGGGGAATGAATTACTATGGGGGATGAATTACTATATGGGGGATGAATTACTATGGGGGATGAATTACTATATGGGGGATGAATTACTATGGGGGATGAATTACGATATGGGGGATGAATTACTATGGGGGATGAATTACTATATGGGGGATGAATTACTATGGGGGATGAATTACTATGGGGGATGAATTACTATATGGGGGATGAATTACTATGGGGGATGAATTACTATATGGGGGATGAGTTACTATATGGGGGATTAATTACTATGGGGGATGAATTACTATATGGGGGATTAATTACTATGGGGGAATATTACTATACTTACTATGGATGACACATACACATCATTCATCTACTCTTGGTCCGGCCCCCGGGTCCAATATATGAACCCATTGCGGCCCTCAAGTCAAAAAGTTTGCCCACCCCTGTTGTAGAATCTATGCCACTAAGAATTAAGGCAGTTCTGAAGGCAAAAGGGGGTCCAACCCAGTACTAGCAAGGTGTACCTAATAAAGTGGCTGGTAAGTGTATATGTGGAACCGGCACATTGATTTCCCCACTGACACAGTGAAAGAGAAGTGTGGCAGCAAAGCCAGTCAGAAGGACATCATTCCCATCTCTATGCAGGCACACAGAATGCTAATGCTAATGTTCAAAGGGTGATTAGGGTGTGCACCCTGTGCACAGTCCTATGAGTACTACAGACCCCTTGGGTCCTAACCTGGTGACCCCCCCCCTGTGCCCTGACCTGGTGACTCCCCTGTGCCCTGACCTGGAGACTTCCCTGCACCCTGACCTATTGATTCCCCTGTGCTTTGACCTGGTGACCCTCCTGTGCTCTGCCCTGGTGACAGCCCTGTGTCTTGACATGGTGAACCCCCTGTGCTCTGCCCTCATGACCCCCTGTGCCCTGACCTGGTGACACCCCTGTGCCCTAACTTTCTGAATCCCGTGTTCTGACCTTGTGACCCCCTCTGCTTTGTCCTGAAGACACCCCTGTGCCCTGACCTGGTGACACCCCTGTGCCCTGACCTGGTGACACCCCTGTGCCCTGACCTGGTGAGACCCCTGTGCTCTGAGCTGGTGAACCCCCTGTGCTCTGCCCTGGTGACCCCCCTGTGCTCTGCCCTGGTGATATGCTTGTGCCCTGCCCTGGTGACACGCCTGTGCCCTGACCTACTGAATCCCCTGTGCTCTGCCCTGATGACACCCCTGTTTAATTTCAGTTGACGATGAAATTCATGTGTGCATATCCCAAGTTTAATCCAGAATTGAGCATCTGTGCAGAAAAAAGCCAGCCCAAGTTCAACATTAAGAAAGTATGTTTTAATAATTATTCTATTATTTAATGCTATTTCTAAACATAATTAATGTTGTATCAACAGCTTGCTGATCACACCGATGTTCTGTGAGCTGTAGATCTGAAACTTATTTGAGGGGTTCCCCGAGATCTCAGACTTTTTGCCAAGAGTTCCTCGAAGACAAAAAGGTTGAGAAACACTGAACTATACAGGAGTTCAGATAGCAAAAAATCTACACTCCTAAAACAGATTAAACAAATGCTTCTTTCTGCACAGAGGGGAACTTATGACTAGACACAATCCTGAGGTCTGACTTCAGCCTTTCTATACTGGAAACTTTACAGTTTAGTTTTTTTTTAACAGCCTCTCTTATAAGGCCCCCCTTCGACTCCAGGCCCCTTAGCAGCTGACTGGGCTGCTATGGCTATTATTACACCACTGGTACAATGTCAATGCTATTTAATGTACGAATGCAGTATAAAATGAGTCCACAACACCTGAAACAGGTCCTTTTGTGTGAACTAGAATGTCAAAGTTATGTATAAAGCTCATTTATTGGTTGTGTGTTGGGCTCACATGTGCGGTTCCTGAGGGATTCCTAGGAAACAGGATTTAGAATGTATGTATTGTCCCACCCCATAATACCGTAACTAACATTTACACTAAATACAGCCACATTCCAATGTTAAAAAAACATGCTAAAAGGATACATTATGAACAAAGGCATTGTCAGCAGGTGACGCATTCATGATGTGGTAAGAACCTGCGTTTCTGCTTAACAGTAACCAAAGCGGTACACACCTATGCATTGTCTGAGAATAATATATACTGTATATTTAGTAGTAGCCTTCCAAATAAGTGCAATGATGAGACAGTTCTGAAGCCGAGGGTTCCATATTACTGAGGAACTAACATACTTACATTTAATAACATAATTTATTTGTTCTGTACTATATTGTACCACAGGATATTATGCTTGTATTTATTAGTATATCCGTGATATATTTGCCCTGGAGCTCCTGCAGATTAAAACTTTTCTCTTTCTGCAGTATTAATTGACAAACTGGCCAAGGTTCAGTTTATATTGATTAGGTACATTACTGCACCTTAGCACTTCTGAACTCCCCTCCAAGGCAAAGTACACTACATTCTTCAGTAGGGTGTATACACATGACAGTTGATGTGTAAAATGTTCATCTAAGCCAAGTATTGTTATGTTTAAAAGTGTTTCTTTGTATGTTTTTGGATAAAGTGGTCTCCCACCATTTCCTGCTTTGTGGTGGTCTCCCGCCATTTCCTGCCCCTGTGACTCCAGGACAAAACATTTAGGGGAGTGGGTGTCACCAGCACAGAAACAAACAGACAGTGATGAAAACCTGACAGAGGTGGTAACCTTTCCCCACTCTTTCAAAATATGTTACTGTTGCTATCACGGTTCCATTTGAAAAGATTTGCTATCACTGTCTGTCCCTGGGAGAGATTGAGGATGAATCTTTCCAGTTGGAAAAATGCAGTAATAAAAACAGAGGTTTCTAAATCTATCCAATGTTAACAGGAGCCTTTAGGCCTCTTTCACATTGATGGTCAAATAGGGTTTGCCTGTCAGTCTTTCAGGCAGATCCGATTGGACCATCCATAGCTCTTTATGGAGCAGCGGGTGTCAGCGGACATGTGACTGATCCGATCCTGTACGCTAAAAACAGACAAATAGGGATCCGTCCCCCATCCTTCCAGCAGATCAGATCTGATGACAGTTGGGTGGAAACGGACATGTGATCCATTTCCATTCCATTTCCATTCAACCACCCAATAGAAAACAGTGGCCTGTGCAGAGCGGAAACAGACCTGTCATCCACTTTCTCAGTGGAGATCAGCAGAGAGATCCCCCCCCCCCCCCCCCGCTGCTGAGAAAGCAGATCCTGCCCCATCTGACAGGGGCCTTACAGAGCAGATCTTTGGAGTGTGTGAACCCTTAAAGTAGAACTAAAAGCAAGATATTTTTTCCTTTTGTATAGTGTACGGAAGGGTTTTAAGAACTCTCAGTATTTTTCCACCTGTGTACAGTTGGGGAGATTCCCTTCACTTCCTGTCCCATAGACACACCAGGAAGTGAGATGAAATCCCTTCAACGTGAGGGAATCCCTGGTTGTCACCAGGGTCACCAGAACTAGTTTTCCAATTGGAAGCTCTCCAATCTATTCCTGTTCTGGTGACAACCAAAATTTTCTTTCACTTTCACTCTCGTCAATAACAATAACCAGGAAAACAATAATATAATCATGGGCTGGTGGAAATACTGTAGATAAACCAGCACCTCATCTTAAACAGTCCTAGACAAAGAATGTAATTTGGGACATACATGGATTTTAATGGTGCTCAAGGATAGCAATATATTTGAAAACACAACCTTTTTATTGAACTAGCAATAAAAGCATAACATTAAAACTCTTGCTTATCCCCATACATCATTATTATCCCCTAGAGATGTTTCTCATAATGGGTGTGTCTCTAGGGAACAAAAATTATGTATGGGGATATGCAAAAGTTGTAATGTTAGGTTTTTATTGGTACTTCAACACAGAGGCTGAGTTTTTATATTTATTGCTATCCTTGAGCACCATTAACCACTTGAAGACCAGACCTATTCTAACACTTTTTGATAACATATAAAACTCAGTAATTTTTTGCTAGAATATTACTTAGAACCCCCAAACATTATATATTTTTAAGTAGAAGCTCTAGAAAATAAAATGGTGGGTTGTGCTATTTTTTATGTCATTCGGTATTTGGAAAAAATACACTTTATTGAATTTGAATGCACAAAAACACAATATAATACCCCATTGTTTGGTAAAATATAAAAGATGATTTTATGTCTAATAAATAGCTACCCAAAATGTAACGCTTTAAAATTGCGCATGCTTGTAGAATGGTACCAAACTACAGTACTTAAAAATCTCCATGGGTGATGCTTTAAATGCCTTTACAGGTTACCAGTTTAGAGTTACACTGGAGGTCTTGTGCTAGAACTATTGCACTCACTAAAACGTTCACTGTGATCCTTCACATGTGTAGTATGATCGCTGTATACGTACTGACACAGGACCGACGCATGCATTCATCTTTGCACTTTATTATTTATTTTATTAGAATTTTTTAATTTTTCACTATCTTTAATTTTTTTGAGTGCTTTTATTGCTATCACAAGAAATGTAAACATCCCTTGTGATAGCAATAATCAGTGACAGGTACTCTTTACTGAGACATCAGTAGTCTATTAGACCCCAGATCTCCTTTGCCCTTAAAAGCATTGGATCAAGTCTCGGGCTTCCCAGTGGGACTGGAGAGCCTGGAGAGACACTGAAGGACAACGGGAGAAGGCGGAAACCTGTAAACACGATCCAGCAGCTAATTAGCCGCTAGCTTTGCTTTTATATTGTAGAACTTCACTGGCTCTAAAAAAAAGATATCAGGGTCTTGACTGCAGCTACAGCTATGGCCCCAGTATAACCACTCAAATGGTCCCGACGTACCAGTATGTCGTTTGGTATCAAGTGGTTAAAATCCATGAATGGACAAAATTACATTCTTGGTCAATAACCAGGAAAAATAGATAGAGGAAATCTCTGTAATGGGAACACAAACAGCAATAGAAACCTGACAAGGGTTCTAATTCCTCTCCACTCTATCCAAAACTGCTAAAATGTTTTTCTTTTAGTTATACCTTACCTATCTACTTTACCAGCCTAATGGCTGTATGTATTGGTAGACCTCTAATATTTGCAATGCCATGACTGATCAATCTTTTCTAATTGTCTGTATCTGCAATGCAGTTATTGCAGATTGTTTTGTATCACACAGCACTGATAAGGAAAGAAGCCACTGACTGGCACAGGTGGCAGCACTTACCAGACCAGGAGACAAAATTCCATCTCTTTAGCCTATGCTCACACAGTTTTTGCTGCCTAAGAGTGTGTATGTGTATGTACGTATGTGCCCATAAGTTTATACAAACTAATTTTGGGATGGGGGTAGAAATAATCTGGGGTCAAAAAATATCCAGGCTACTTTGCCCATAGTCACAAACCTACTGTGGCAAATGCTAAATTCAACTTTGGACACAATACTTGGTTATGTTATCTCAGAGATGGTTCCAGCCCCCTAATCATTAAAATTCTACAGTTGATGACTTAGTGCCAAAGTGAACTGAACTAATCCAATAAACAGTACAAGGAGCAATGGTGACATGCATAGTGCTGTAACCCACCATTTTTCATAGAGCTGGTGTCAGGTGAAGTGACATCTTATACATCTGTATGGATTACTTCACCTTTCACTGTAACAATGCCCTGTGCATTATTTTTTTAAATGTGTATATGAGACTTTCTTGTGCTTGAGCTTCGTATTACTTACCTATTCCTTGGGTTGTCAAAATATACAATAATATCCATATCGGCTCAATAGCTTTACATTTCACAAGAGGATATTTGCTTTTCCCAGTAAATGCATGCAGAAAGCCATGTAGCAACATCCTGAAAGACACAAACAGTTGTAAATTAGGCAGAACTTCAATATTTCAAAATGACTTATGTTAGAAATTGATCAATAAGCCTATTCTGTACATTCCATGATCCAATCCAGCATGATCAGGGCAGGCCATGCATTGTTTCTTTTTATAGTTCCAAAGGAAATTTTGTAACCAAATAATGCCCCTTCCCCTCCTCATATATGTTAAAGTGTATGTATATCATAGCCATAACTTATTTTTGTTTTGGATAGAAAGGAGACAGGTTTAAACCCATGCCAGGCTATTTATTTTGCCATCTGTGTACCGTTGGGGTTATTTCCCATCACTGCTTATCCCAGAGACACAACAAGGGGATTAGAGGAAATCTCCCAAAGCAAGAGGAATTCCCTCCTTAGGCAGTTGTCATATTTTGACGATTTCCCCCAGGCTCTCGTTCTGGGGACAACTTTAAAATTTTGGATTTCTCTTAATTTTCTCTTTACCAGTAACAGATGCCCTCAGTTCAAATAAAAGGGTGAATCTACCCAATGGACACAAGGCGACATTAAAACTTGAAAGAGGGTCTAAAGCTGGCCACCCACTGTAAATAGAGTGGATGGAGGAATCTCCCCAGCTATTGTATTATGATCCTTCATTTATTGTGAATCAGTGCACGCCATACATCAACTTGTGATCATTACCTGTCAATCTGGTAAGGTACATGAGTTGACAGGTGTTATACCATTCGGCTGTTTCACTGTTTGATCACATGTTGTTGTGTGGCGTGGCACTGATTCACAGTATATGAAGGATCATAATACAATAGCTGGGGAGATTCCTCCATCCGCTCTATTTAAGGTAGGTGGCCAGCTTTAGACCCTCTTTGAAGTTTTAATGTCATCTTGCGTCCATTGGGTAGATTCACCCTTTTATTTGAACTGGGGGGCGACATTAAAACTTGAAAGAGGGTGTAAAGCTGGCCACCCACTGTAAATATAGTGGATGCAGGAATCTCCCCAGCTATTGTATTATGATCCTTCATATACTGTGAATCAGTGCCACGCCACACAACAACATGTGATCAAACAGTGAAACAGCTGAATGATATAACACCTGTCAACCCATGTACCTTACCAGATTGACAGGTAATGATCACTAGCTGATGTATGGCGTGGCACTGATTCACAGTATATGAAGGGTTTTGCAATCACTGGAGCTTATTAAGCAAGTCATCTACCTACTCAGGGTAAGGGTAGGAATTACAGTCACTGGATGAGCACATGATCGCTGGGGGCATTTGTTTTGTACACTTTGATGTGAGCACATCACCAGTATTTGCGTCATATTATAAGGATAATGCACCATGTGTAGTCTATTTATTTTTTTGAGGTACTAAGAGTGGAAGAGGAGAAATTGGTTTGAGAAATCAGTTTGAGGGAAATTGAGAATTGGTGGACAAAAGAAAGATATCCCCAGTATATGGAAAACTCTTGAGAACTTTTGGGACTTATGTGTTGGACGTTTTGTGCATCTGGAATTTATATTTTATGTTGGCCACTATTTAACTTAATAAGATTTGAGCTTCCTGGGTGGAAGTATTACTAAGGCGGTTCAGGGGTCACAGTATCACTTATCACATATTTAACATAGCAGGGTGTGGTCTATTTACCTACTGTTATCCTATGTGTTCATGCACACTACTTTAGGCTATTAGCATTTTTTGAGCTTCAGCTTCTAGCAGCAGAGAAAATATTGTTTATGTAGAGTTTCTTTTGGAGTGTTTTTTTCAGCAGAAAAAAAATGCTAAATGCTCCTAAACGCTACTAAATGCTACTAAATGCTACTAAAACACTGCTAACAGCTTTTTCTACATGTACTGAAAAAGCTTTAACACTCCTAATTGATTCTAAACACTACTAAAACGCTATTAACAGTGGTTTTTATCCAGCATTTTTTCCAGGGTTTTTTGAGCTAAAAAAACGCTAGTGTGCATGGAGCCTTAATGTGGCGGGTGACCTCACTTGATGAACAGATAATCTTAGGGCACAGAAGGGTTAGCTCTGAGGAAGAAGGGATCACCCTTCGAAATGCATCATCTTCATCCTGAGAGTCTCCCCTCTGGATGGGACTTGCAAGTGTCTTCTGATGTTGGATTGTATATGCTTTTTATAATCCTACTTTTGTGAGTATACATCTTTACTTAATAAATGTACCCTTTACTCACTGAGGTAATGCGTAAGGTTGGTGCGCGTTTGTTTTTGTTCTTTGTTACAACAGAAGGTAGTGAGACTGAGGTTGACTTTTATGGGAAACACTCAATATACATTATGCATGTAACAGCTGGTTTTATCTCTGGATCTGCAAGTCATTAGAATTGGTATACTATGCTAATGTAAAATATTCCCTTTTGCTCAATCTGAATTGCCCCAGGCAGTTACTAATTTTATGCTTCAAGCAAAGCTTAGTCAACTACACTTCAAATTGTACAACCTGAATTATATGACTCTTTTATCAAATGCGGCATTGTAAATATAAATATACAAACACCTAACCAATGTTCTACGGTAAGTGTTTTATACTTAGGTGATCTCTAAAACTTCCATGTAGCTGAATAATAAAATCAACTTAATCCAAGATATCTGTTTAGTCAGAGTAGCCAGTATTAAAAAGCTCTCATGAGGAGTGTCATCACTTGCTACTGTATCCAGAAAATCCAGGCACAGGTAAACCCTGAACAATAAGTTTTGCTAGCAGTTGTTTTGTAATAGAATGTTTCTATATAGAGATAATCTCTGTTATTCAGTTTCTCAAAATGAATAGGTAGGTAACAAAGAGCTTCCCATTTGACTGTGACCTGAATGGGCGCCTCAAGCAATGGTCTGCTTGAAAAGGGGAAGGCTACCTTATATTCCTCTTCTTTGTGGCACATAATTACAAATATCTAATGTAATAATAGCATAGAATCACTATGTTATTAATCCACTTAATACTAACTAATAAAATAGCTTTCATCAAGCAAGTCTTTTCTAATCCTGCTTTGAGACAAAATGAATAGTTTGAAATAAACACATGATCCAAGTCCAAGGCTGAATATCTGTGAAACAATACACACAAAAGGGGCCCTTTTATTAAAAAATGTGCATAATAATTTACCCAGTTAAATGCATGTACGTTTTTTTTCTGTGCAAATGGATGTTATTAGGCTATTTCCTGTGCTGTTTGAATGTTTTTCATTGATGGAAAATGGAAAACACTGTATTTGATCATCCCAACAACGGCACCACCTGCCTGGAGTTTGCATGTTCTCCCTGTGCCTGTGTGGGTTTTCTCCTTGTACTCCGGTTTCCTCCCACACTCCAAAGAGGTGAATTGGCTCTTGTCTAAATTGGCCCTAGTATGTGTATGTATGAATGTAAGTTAGGGACCTTAGATTGTACGCCCCTTGAGGGTTAGGGACTGATGTGAATGTACAATATATATGTAAAGCACTGCGTATATTGACAGCGCTATATAAGTACCTATAATAAAATAAAATAATTTGGTCACTTGATGGTTATAGGAATATCCTATTTTGCAGGCTGCAAGAAATCAACTGAAATTCAACTTTAGAGTCTTTCTTGTGACTTTCAACCTCTTGCCAGCAATGCAGTCCATGTGTGCAACAGCAGGGAGGGTGGGTCTTGATGCCCACACATTACATATATGTGTCCAAGGCAGCTGAGGTTTCTGTGCTGGGAGAGTGCTTACTGTGCACTGCACCCAGTTGTCACAGACAGCTCCCAGTCACAGTTTATGATTGGGAACCAATAGGATGGGCTCCTGATCATATGAGCCCTGTGACAGCCAATCACAATGATAAAGTAAGCTGGCATTTTGTCAAACTTCTCAGCATTAAGACCCAGTTATAGGGCTGCCAGGAAAAGGGGTTAAAGATAATTCAGAATAATTAATTGCACAGTTCATGCAGCTAGTAAGGTCAGGGATGGCTTGTTTTCACTATATCTGGTCTCCCACAGTACACATAACATGGAATTGCAATTAATTTTAGTAAATATAAACTGCTAAATATCTTTTCTCAACAGCAGTTAGAGCAGTATTGTGACTTCTATCAGTGTCCAGCAGAGCACTGGTTACAGCTTGTAGGAGGAGTTTTCATTCTCCCCTGACTGTCCTATAAGGCTGCATAACCCCTGACCCTCTGTCTGGACAGCATTGGTTTGCCCTGTGCTGATCACATGCACTTACTTATTTACCATACAGTCCAATCTCTGTTGTCATTCACATATATACTATATTGCCAAAAGTATTGGGACACCCCTCCAAATCATTGGATTCAGGTATTCCAATCACCTCCGTGGCCAGGTGTATAAAATCAACCACCTAGGTATACAGACTGCTTCTACAAACATTTGTGAAAGAATGGGTCAATCTCAGGAGCTAGATAGGTTGCCACCTGTGCAACAAGTCCATCCTTGAAGTTTTCTTGCTACTAAATATTCCACGGTCAACTGTTAGTGGTATTATAACAAAGTGGAAGCAACTGGGAACAACAGCAACTCGGCTACGAAGTGGTAGGCCACGTAAAATGATAGAGTGGGGTCAGAGCATGCTGAAGGGCACAGTGAGCAGAAGTCGCCAACTGTCTGCAGAGTCAATAGACCATCAAAAATATCTCCAAACTTCATGTGGCCTTCAGATTAGCACAACAACAGTGCGTATAGAGATTCATGGAATGGGTTTCCATGGCCGAGCAGCTGCATCCAAGCCTTACATTACCAAGTGCAATGCAAAACTTTGGATGCAGTTCCGTAAAGCACACTGCCACTTTACTCTTTGGCAATCCGATGGACGTGTCTGGGTTTGACGGTTGCCAGGAGAACGGTACTTGCCTGACTGCATTGTGCCAAGTGTAAAGTTTGGTGGAGGGGGGATTATGTTGTGGGGTTGTTTTTCAGGGGTTGGGCTTGGCCCCTTCGTTCCAGTGAAGGGAGTTCTTAAGGCATCAGCATCCCAAGACATTTTCAGACAATTTCATGCTCCCAACTTTGTGGGAACAACTTTGGGATGGCCCTTTCCTGATCCAACATGACTGCGCACCGGTGCACACAGCAAGGTTCATAAAGACATGGATGAGCGAGTGTGGAGGAACTTGACTGGCCTTCACAGAGTCCTGACCTCAAACCGATAGAACATCTTTGGGATGAACTAGAGCGGAGACTACGAGCCAGGCCTTCTTGTCCGACATCAGTGTCTGATCTCACTAATGCACTTCTGGAAGAATGGTGAAACATTCCCATAGACACACTCCTAAAGCTTGTAGACAGCCTTCCCAGAAGAGTTAAACCTGTTATAGCTGGAAAGGGTGGGTCAGCTCAATATTGAACCCTATGGACTAAGACCGGGATGCTATTAAACTTGATGTGCGTGTAAAGGCAAGAGTCCCAATACTTTTGGCAGTATAGTGTATATATTGTTTTTCGTTGTACATTATTTATGCATGGTATATATATGTTGTGCACTGCAATGCATGAGTTTTGAGCAGAATCACATAGGATGATGTTTAGAGGTATATATGTTAGCAAGTTGTTTCTAGCTTGGCAGTGCAGCATCTTTTTTTCTTTCAATACACTTTCACTTAATACATTAGGCCAGTGTTTCGCAACAGGGGTGCCATTAGGGTTCCAACAAGGTACTGCGAACATAGGACCCAGTTTGCAGTGGATCAGCATCATAAGTTGCCATGGTGTGGGCAGGCGGATCACGAGCACCATTACAACCAATGACGCTCTAGGGGAGGATGCACAAAGTCACTGCTATTATGTTAGCGGTCTGTCTGCCTGCATCAAGGCAACCTATGACTCTGATCCAGGGCAGGTGACATGCAGGGCCAAGCATGAGTTGAAGGAAAGAAAAATCACTTGATTCCCTCATCAACACAGTCAGTGTTGATGGGGAAATCTCTCCCACTGTGCTATTGTATTTTGACAGTGTGCGGTTTCCCTGCTGTCAGAATATAATGATCACTGTGATCGCACAAAGATAACCCCTAACAGGCTGGTTTACTGAAGTTGATCGATAGATCAACTTTAGAACAACCAGCCTGCCCATAGATGGATCAAAACTCGCCTGATTCCTGCTACACTGGCAAATTTTTAATCTGTCTAAGATCAGCCTTAGGTTACAGTGAAATGTGAAGTGTGATCATCAAAAGCAAAGGAAGGCACAGACAAAAACACTGTTAAAAGTTCGAACCTTTCCCCTTTCTACTTAAAATGTGTTTTATCTTTACCCCATTAAACATATTTTTCTTCTCCTGACAGGAAGTGAGAAGAAACATGACAGAGGCTCTAACCTTTCTCCAATGTATCTAAAATGAATTGAAATATGGATGGAGTTGGGCTGTAAGACAATTTTGTTGCAAATCATTTTGGTACTAGTTTACGAAAGTCTCTTAAAGTGGCTGTAAAGGATCAAGGTTTTTTACCTTCATGCATCCAAAAAACCTTCTGTGTGCAACAGCATCTCTAGCCACCCAATACTTACCTGAGCTCCATTGTGATCCAGCGATGTGCATGAGAGCCTTGGCTCTCTGGGGACTCTACCTCCTCATTGGCTGAGACAGCCAATGGCTCCCGCTGCTGTCAATCACAGTGAGCCAGTGAGCAAAGAAAGGGGGCAAGGCCAAGCCACAGCTCTGTGTGTGAATGGACATGCAGAGCAGTGGTGCAGGAGCAAGCCTGCTTGGGAGCCACTACAGCAAGCTGCTTGCTCTGGGGGACTTGACAGGAGGGAGGGGCCAGGAGCAATGGCAGGGGACCCGAGAAGAGGAGGATCACAGCTGCTCTGTGCAAAACTAGTGCACAGAGCAGGGAAGTATAACATGTTTGCTTTTTTTTTCTTAATTGCCTTTAATATCACTTTAAAGCCCAGAAAAAAACTGAAAAAGTTTGAGCAAATTTTCCATTTAACAAACTATTAAGGAAAGGTTGTTTGCCAGAATAATAGCTTAAGCAGATTTTAGCTTGGCAAATTTTATATAGCAAAGATTAAAAAAACAAAAAACACACTGTAATATTCTAATTTATGAAGAAAGAAAAGTTCTCTGTGCTGTTATTTCAGAAAAGTTTAATAATTCATGCGTTCTTCTTTAGGTGCTTTAATAAAGTATGTCCTCTAAATATCAATGGAAAGTAATTGAAAGCTGTCAACACAAAAAGAGACCTTAATCAAAAGTGAAAAACCATGCATCAGTGTAAAGGTGTAAAGGTACTACCATGAAATTCCTGAGCCTCACCCAGATTTTCCCTAGCACATGGGCTGCAGATCACATAAAGATAGTAAACAATGACTCATCTTTTGTACAACTCAACCTGGATACATTGACAAGGCATTCTATATGTTTATGCAATTTCCTTTTTTATGTAAATATTTCAGTAAATGTATATATATATATATATATATATATATATATATATATTTTTTTTTTTTAAATTGAATGCTGTGTGCAATAGTTATTCTTAATGATGGGAAGATCAGCATTACTTGCATTATAAATGGACATTTATATGCGTTGTGTTTTTGTGCTGGGAGCGCCACTCATCCTCAACACTTAGGATCCTTTTACATAGGCGGACCCGTTTAGCGGATCTCTCCACTGATCCCCGATGAGCAAGTGGATGACAGGTCTGTGTCCGCTCCGCTGCTACAGAGCGGACACACAGAGCAGCTTGCTCTCCTCAATGGCCGGTCAGATGAAAACAGACCGCCTGTCCGTTTCCATCCGACCCGATCTGATGGACAGAAGGGGAATTGGATCCCTATCCATTCCTTTTTTGCGGGTCGGATCGGATTGGTTGTCGGCAGGTGTAAAAGGACACATGTCCGCTTACACTCACCGCTCCATAGAGGAGAATAGAGGTTCCGATCGGGTCTGCCTGAAAAACGCCAGGAAAGTCCATGTGAAAGAGGCATAACACTGAGCTGTGATCACTGTGACAGCCAATCACAGTGATCGCTGTAAATTGAACCTCTCCTTCACTGTTTCTCCTCTGTAAAGACAAAAAGATACATAAGGGTCTATTTACTAATACTGCAGAGTGAAAAATCTGGTCCAGCTGTGCATTGTAACTAATCAGCTTCTAACCTCAGCTTGTTCAGTGAAGCTTTGACAAAAGACTGGAAGCTGGTTGATTTCTATGCAGAGCTGCACCAGATTTTGCACTCTCAAGTTTTAGTAAACCAACCAAAATGTATCTTTTTCTCCTTGCTATGAAAGGTTGCACAGACACAAAATTAAAGAGGTTTCATCTAGGATTAGGTTATCTAGCCACTTGCCCTCGTGAGGATTTACCCCCCTTAATGACCAGGCCTCTTTTTGCTACTTGGCGCTGCACTAATTCAACTGATAATTGCGCGGTCATGCAATGCGGCACCCAAACGAAATTTACGTCCTTTTTTTCACACAAATAGAGCTTTCTTTCGGTGGTATTTGATCACCTGTGCGCTTTTTATTTTTCACGCTATAAACAAAAAAAGACCAAAAATTTTGAAGAAAAACAATATTTTTTACTTTCAGCTATAAAAAATATATAGTAAACTCATAGTTAGTTATAAATTTAGACCAAAATGTATTCTGCTACATGTTTTTGGTAAAAAAAATCCCAATAATTGTATATTGATTGCTTTGTATGAAAGTTATAGCGTCTACAAACTATGGTATAGATACTGCAATTTACGCCATTTTTTTTGCTATACAGCACTGCGCTAGTTTAACGGACAATTGCGCGGTCATGCAATACAGTACATAAATGAAATTTACATCCTTTTTTTCCCACAAATTGAGCTTTCTTTCGGTGGTATTTGATCACCTGTGCATTTTTTATTTTTTGCGCTATAAAAAAAAAATGTTGACAATTTTGAGGAAAAAAAAAATATTTTTGACTTTTTGCTATAAAACATGTCCAGTAAAAAAAAAATTAAAAATCAAATTTAGTCATAAATTTCTGCCAAAATGCATTCTGCGACATGTCTTTGCTAAAAACAAAAACCCCAATACGTGTAAATTAATTGATTTACGTGAAAGTTATAGCGTTTACAAATGGCGGGAAAGATACTGGGATTTTTAATTTTTTTTATACTAATAATGGCGGCGATCAGTGACTTATGGCGGCGATCAGGGACTTATGGCGGGACTGCAGCAGACATTCTGACACTGGGGGGGAACTGACTTGGGGTCACTGACATCCCCAATGACACCAATACAGTGATCAGTGCAAAAAAAAACCCACTGAACTAATGGCACAGGGGAGGAAGGGGTTAAGTTTATTATTCAGTGAAAGGGTTAACTGTGTGAGGGGAGTGTTTTACTAGGGGGCGGGGGTGTGTACTGCACGGGGGACAGCTGATCGGGAGAGATAAACTCTTCTCTCCGGCTCAGCATGTCAGGAGCTGTCAGGGAACTGACAGAAAGCACAGCTACTGCAGCCCTGCTCTCTGTCAGTGATTGCCCCTAATCGCCAGAACACAGCCGGTAATGACCAGCTGTGACCCGGAGACTGACATCCGCGGCCGTGATCGGCGGGACAGGTAGGGCGGTGGCGTTTTAAAACGTGGTTTTGCCCAGCTGTGCTGCCCTGCCAACGTATTTCTACAGTGGCTGGGTGGTATGTGGCTAGGTTACAGTTAGCCTCTAATCACATCTGTGCATTCTGTAAAAACGCATGTTTTCATGCAAAACAGAATGTGCAGAAAACTTGCGGTGCCATTCATTGTTCATGGCTCCCTAAAAACGTGCAGCAAACATGTGTTTTCACGTTTACTAAAATGCGCTGTAAACGCTCCCAAAGCTCCACACCCAAAAAAGGTGCAGGAGCTCCTTTGGCACATTTCTCATGCATAGAGCAGCCCATTCAATTGAACGGTCTCTCCTATGCATGCTGCACAAAAACACACAAAAAAAGTGATAATGCTACTCCTGGATGTGAATGTAGCTTTGGTGTCAGTGTATTTCACGTAGTGTAAAAAAAAGGTTTTATCTTTAGTGTCAGCGTGAATGCTAGTGCCATTGCTGGCCATGCACTGAGCAAATTTTGGTCAGTTCCCGATGAACTAGGTAAAATTTTCTTTAAGGGCTGCCCTTTCTGCACAACATTCTTCGACTGAAAAATTGAAGGAGCCGGGCAGAAAATTGTCAGCCAAACAGTGGCTGCATCTAATCATCAATCAGCAACCACTGTTCAGACATTCTAACAACCTCCGGCGGGGGGGGGGGGGGGTTCAACCAGAAGTTCTGTTCATGGATGGAGAAATCTGTTAGAACAAATAAATAAATCTAGCAGTTTACGGCCAGCTGGGTCAGTGCATTTACACAGCATAAAAGGAAAATGTGACATATGTGGTATTGCCATAAATGTCAGGATTAGGAATATGTATTTTGCGTAGTTCTTGGATGGTGGGTCATGATAATGGCATTAAATATTCAGCTACATTTTAAACAAATGTAGTACCCTAGTTAGCTGGAGGGAGCTAGATGATTTGTTTTTCTGTTAGAAAGGCTGAGTAGCAGACTGGGCAATAGTCAGCTGGGTCAAATTCCGATCAGGGCTGCGAGGCTTTGCAGATCAGTTCCTTGATGCCTCCCCCTGCTCTGTAATCTTGGAGATGATTCTAGAAGCAGTGGGCAGGGGTGAGGGGTGCTGGTCTGCATACTCAGGGGACTCTGGCCAAACCCCAGGCAGGAGGCTTTGCATGGGACCAGAGCAGCCCTTAAATATGATTAAGCCTGCTCAGCAGCAGGAGAGTTTGGGTGGAAGATGTGAGGAAGCTGAGACACAGGAGTCTGGGAGGGGGCCCAGTGGGAAGCGGCCTACCTACAGGCAGGAGGCTGGAAAGGAGGATTGTGCAGCCCCCAGAACAAGGACCACCTGTAGAGACAGGAAATGAGGCAGCCCAGTGGAAGGCCTGAAGGCAGCCACCTACCTAAATCTGCTCACAGGATTGAGACTGAGTAGTCCAACAACCCTTGGGCCAGTTAAGGGAAAAAGAGCATTCTGTTGGGAAATTTGATTAGCTCCTTACCTGGTATTGTTTCATTTAAAGTGGAAGGCACTGGATTCCCTTGCCCATGGATTCTCTCAGGCAGCTGGATAAGAAGAGGATTATCTGGGGTCTGGAGTGGTACACTAGGAGAGGCTGGAGAGCTCTCCAAGAAGAGTTTCTACTATGTAAAGTTTTGTACATAGAGTTTGTCCTCAGTTTGCAGTTCCATTGGGCATCCCATACACCCCTTACCCCATCCAAGTTCAAACACCCCTTAATAAAACATAAAACAAAGCTCAAGGACTCTTGGACAAAACGTGTCAGAGAGGAGTTACAGTGCTGACGTCACGCCCCTGTGCGATTCCAGGTAAGTTGGCTTCTTTATGTTTTTGCAACTGTGTATACATATGGTTTTATCATTGAAATACTACACTATTGGAAGTATCTTTTGCTCTTGGTGAGCCTTATTTCACCAGAGCCCGGGCAAAGAGGAAGCGGTCCACTTATTGATGACTGTGACAAGACACACATGTCCCTGTTGGTCTATATTGGAGCTTGCTACCAGCTCTGGTGAGTTTGTAATTCACTGGGAGACGGTGGCGGTTCATTTACTACTAAATGGTGTTGCCTGCAATCAAGAACACTCTTTTAGGGTGGTGGATGGACACTTAATGAATACTTTGTTTATGGATATACTGAACATTTGAATTATATGGACATTTATTTTTAAGCACTTATTATTACCAGTTTCATCATTTCTCTTTGTTCATTTAGCGCCGCACTCTATATTCTCAAGCTCAAGGACTGTTTACTGACTCTGACCGCAAGTCTGAGAAAATGGGTGTTGCCTGGCTGTGCAGGACTATAGGGGGACCCAATTCTTCAGCAACTCCTACGGGTGTAGTGCTACACAAAGCTAAAATTTTACTATTTTGAAAATACAAAAAAATAGGAGATATCTATTAACATTTACCACCAAATCTGATACAAATAAAACAAGGTATAATACTCCTAGATACATTAAGTACTTGAATAGCAGGTATGTGTCCCTGAACGCACATGGCCTTAAACAGGAGTATCACTCAGTCCAGCTGCAGCAGCTGTCACCTTCTCATAGAATTTTACAGGTTGCCAATCGCATGGCAGGACAGGACACTTGTGCCATCCATCCTTAGCTAAACTTTAGAGCTCTACTTACAGGAAGTTCCACTAGATAATACTATTATGTATAGAATATTAACTTATAATAGAAAGCTAGCATTAGAATAGATAGGAAAGTATATCATATTTATTTGTTTTAAACTTTTTCTTTTACAATTGTTAAGTTGCTTCCTGGTTTCCAGGCTTAGGCAAGTGATGTCATACATCCCAGAAGTCTTCAGGAGGGAGGACGGTGTTTTCTCAGCTAAGCACACCCTCTTGCCTGCATGCCTGAGCTAAGGGCAGATGGATTCTAGGAAGTAAATGCCCCTAAAGCACGCACACATCACCCCCATACTCAAAAAACCCTCCCTTGACCCCACTGACCTAAACAACCTTAGACCCATATCCCTGCTACCATTCACTTCCAAGCTCCTTGAGTGCTTAGCCTACAATCGCCTAAGCACCCACCTCACTGATAACAACCTCCTTGATCCACTACAGTCTGGCTTCCGTCCCCTACACTCCACTGAAACCGCCCTACTTAAAATCACTAACGACCTGCTAACCGCCAAAGCTAATGGCCACTACTCAGTCTTCCTGCTCCTCGACCTTTCCGCGGCCTTCGACACAGTCAACCACCCCCTCCTCCTTATCAAACTGCACTCCTTTGGCATCAGGGACGCTGCTCTCTCCTGGTTCTCCTCCTATCTATCCCAACGCTCCTTCAGCGTCACCTATAACGCTGCCACCTCCCCCTCTCTCCCCCTCTCTGTTGGAGTCCCCCAAGGCTCTGTCCTCGGACCCCTCCTCTTCTCCATCTACACCTCCTCCCTTGGCAAACTGATACACTCCCACGGCTTCAACTATCACCTCTATGCCGACGACACACAAATTTACCTCCCCACCCCTCACCTCACCCCCTCTCTCTCCGCCTGCATCGCCCACCTCCTGAACGACATATCAGACTGGATGTCGCTCCGTTAAACATTTCCAAAACCGAGCTCCTGGTTTTCCCCCCTGCCCGCGCCCCCCCCATCCTCTTAATCACGACTAGCAACGCCAACATCAATCCCACCCCACACGCCAAAGTCCTGGGTGTCACCCTGGACTCAAACCTTTCCTTCCAACCTCACGTCCAATCACTATCAAAATCATGCAGGCTCCACCTCCGCAACATCTCCAAGATACGTACATTCCTCACCCCAGACACTACTATACAACTCGTACACTCCCTCAATATCTCACGCCTGGACTACTGAAACTCCCTTCTCACTGGCCTACCCAAACAAACGCTATCCCCACTCCAGTCTATCCTGAACTCAGCGCCTAGACTCATCCACCTCACCAACTGCTCCACCATCCTCTGCCAATCCCTTCACTGGCTCCCGATTGCCCAGCGCATCAAATTCAAATGACTAACTCTGACCTACAAAGCTATTCACAACGCTGCCCCAAACTACCTAACTGACCTGATACCCAAATACCACCCTACCCGTGACCTTTGCTCCTCACAGGACGTCCTACTCTCTAGCTCCCTGGTCTCCTCCTCCCACGCCTGACTCCAGGACTTCTCCAGGACTACCCCCATCCTCTGGAACTCCCTACCCCAATCCATCAGACTGTCACCTACCCTCCTCACATTCAGGCGCACCCTGAAAATCCATCTCTTCAGGGAAGCCTACCCCACCCTCACCTAACAACCGATCTCCTCCACTCCTCCCACCACTCCATCCCCCACAGCCACTTCCTCCTGTACCACTATTCCCTCCCTCCTAGATTGTAAACTCGAAAGAGCAGGGCCCTCGAACCCCTTGTGTATTGTATTTTTACTGTCTTGTCTCATGTTCTGTCCCCCTCGCTATTGTACAGCGCTGAGCAAACCCTTTTGGCGCTATATAAATACTGTATAATAATAATAATATGAATCATCTGCCCTTACTCAAGATGGCCATGAACAGAAATGTTCGGGGTGTTTTTCAAAGTGATTTCTCAGCAAAGCAACCACTTCCCACCCAGTCACATTAGATGTACTGTGACAGAGCAGCAGCTGCAGGCTCAGAAATGTAAATAAACATTGCAAGCCTGCTTCCTGCTTCCTGCTTCCGGGGTGTGGTTAGACACAAAGCAATTTGGTCAGCAGGTTCCCGCTGACACCTGCTGATTGGCTGTCCAATCACACACATTACACTTGTTTGGCACACAGTTAACCCTTTTGGTTGCTCTTTGATGTTAACCCCTTCCCATCCAGTGTCATTAGTACAGTAACAGTGTATTAGCACTGATCACTATATTAGTGTCACTATTGATGTCAGTGTCAGTTAGTGTACCTCCCAGCCAGCAGCAGCTAGCACCAAACTGCCAGTCACACTATTACAGTCCCACTGTAAGTTGCTGATCGCCGCTGTTACTAGTATAGCATCATAACTGCATAAATTCCAGTATACTGTATATACCATCATTTGTAGATGCTATAACTTTTTTTTAGAACTTTTTCTTTTTTTTTTACCATAGACATGTAGCAGAATACATACTGGCGTACATTTACGAAGAAATTTGATTTTTTAAAATTTTTTATTGGTTATGTTTTATAACAGAAATTAGAAAGTGCATTTAGTCCTTGAGCATTTCTTATTTCAATGGTCTGGTCAATTAAATAAACACCCAAGTGATTGACACACCTAAATGCCTTTGCCAAAGCACTGCATAGGCAAGTTTTTGAAGCTGCTTTTCTCCTGCTAGGAGAAAAGTGTTTACAATAGCCCCAGCATGTATGAATCCTCAGTTTGGGCAGCACAGTGGCTAAATGGTTAGCACTTCTGCCTGGCAGTACTAGGGTCGTTGATTCAAATCCCAACCACAACACCACCTGCCTGGAGTTTGCATGTTCTCCCAGTGCCTGCGTGGGTTTACTCCCACACTCCAAAGACATGCTGCTAGGTGAATTGGATCCTGTCTAAACTGGCCTTGTGTGTATGTATGAATGTGAGTTAGGGACCTTAGATTGTACGCCCCTTGAGGGTTAGGAACTGATGTGAATGTACAATATATATGTAAAGTGCTGCCTAAATTGACAGCGCTATATAAGTACCTATAATAAATAAATATTTTGCCACCCCTAGATATAACGAGTATTTAACCTTTGCAATGCAAAGGGGAAACCAGTGCAAGAGTAGATTTTTTTTCTAATTGCTGTTATCAACCTGTATTCTGCCAATGCAATGGAAACAAGATAAAAAGGTCAAAGCATATTACAGTCGAAATTACGGTAGAAAGAATATTATCACTATAATTGGTAAATGCCAGCCATCAAAAATTTCTCCAAAACTGATAGGTGTCCTGCTCTACAGAAATCCTACTTATACAATATGAAAAGAAATGAGAGTCATTTAAAACAATAAGATCTATTTCTATCATAGATTGTAAGCTCCAAGGAGCAGGGCCCTCCTAACCCTCTTGTATTGAACTGTATTGTTGCTGTATTGCCTCCCGTTATATTGTAAAGCGCTGAGCAAACTGTTGGCGCTATATAAATCCTGTATAATAATAATATTTTACATTTTTTCTAAATGTACTTCTAAATTTTTTCTTACGAACTTACTAATGGTTTCTGCACTTTGCACCTTGCCTGCAACCTTTGTAAATAAGCCAGAGATAAGGCTATGAGCCAACAGACACCTTCAGGCATAAAATATGCCAAGTGTGAAAAAGATAGTGTTCTCCCAGGCTCAAGAAGCAGATGGGGCTAACAGTTGGCCATTGAAGTGAATGGCTGTACACCTCAGTACTCATGTACAGATGATACTCCTGTGCATTAGCATTTACCGCCAGTGTAAAAAGTACTCTTTCCAGATGTGCAACTTCTATATTCTAGAAAAAAGTTTTACACGCATGCACAAGTAAATGCCAATACACAAAAACATCTGGACAGCCATTCACTTCCATGACCAGCTGTGTGCTCCCCCCCCCACTTCCCCAAAGGCTACCCAGGCTTGGGAAAATGCCATGTTTTTTGCACTAGGTAGATTTTATGCCTGAAAACATCTGTGTGCATGAGGCCTTAAACTGGCAAAAATATTGGCATCATTGGACTACACTTTATAGAACAAAAAATATACACAGTCTGTACAATTCTTGAATAAATATACAATTTGGTACATAGAAAACTATTGTGATCCATGTGTGCTTTCTGTTCCCCGATGTAAATAGCATCACTGTTACCAATTATCTGTCACTAAATCCTCTGGAGAAACAGATTCCAATACGAAGGAAAAGTCGGCCAATTTGAGAAATTAGGCACACCCCGAAGTCTCCCAGCCGACAATGAGCCAAAACAAGCTGCTCCTAAACAACCCAGACTGTGCTGTATTTGGAAATACATCTTATATTTTATAAACTTCATATCTTATCTTATAAACATATTTATCAACCAGAATAACAATGGATCATATCAAAGCACTCCAAGTTTTTCATATTTCCAGATTTTCTGTACTGAGGGATCAACTGTTTGACACAACCTTGGAGATATACCAGAACATTCACAAAAATCAGCTTTCTTGTCTCTCTCTTCAATCAAACTAGGCTGTAATTCTTTTTGAACCTAATATTGTAGTCTTTAAATAGTTAATATATTATTATTATTATTATTAATAATAATAATAGTTAGTAGTAGTATCAATATGCATGAAAGTTATTTTAAAGGCAATTAATTTTTTTAATAACAAACATGTGACACTTACCTGCTCTATGAAGAGGTTTTACACAAAACACCCACAATCCTCCTCTTGTTGGGTCCCCCCGCCGGTGCTCCTGGCCCCTCCCTCCTGCCAAGTACAGCTTGCTCAAGGGGCACCCAAGCAGGCTCGCTCCTGAGCAGTTGCTCTGTATTTCCATTCACACATGGAGCTTTGGCTTGCTCCTGCCCCTTCTCTTTCCTCACTGTCACACTGGCTGTGATTGACATCAACGAGAGTCAATAGCTCCCGTTGCTGAATCAGCAATGAGAAGAGAGAGTCCCCAGAGAACTGAAGCTCTTAAGCACATCACTGGATCGTGATGGGGCTCAGGTATTGGGGAGTGGGCTGCTACACACAGATTTTATTTTTTTTACGTTCATGCGTAGAATGCGTGAAGGTAAAGAACCTTGAGTTTTTACAACCACTTTGACTATAACAACTAAGCAAAAAATGAAAATACGGAAGGTATCAGGAGCATGAGGACCATAATGATATGGATATTGGCTGGAGAAAGGCATAATAATCTGGCAAATAGGAAGTACAAAGTCATTACTTAAATATGAAGATCATGGGAGGAGCACAGAGTTCAAGGTGCACCAAAGACACCTTGATAGAAAGTTTGTCTAAGGGACCAGGTAGACAGCTCTCCAGTATCTCAGGTGGCGTAGGAAGAAGAGCTGAAAGCTGCTGTATGTGTTAGTGGAGCAACTAGTTTGTTTAAACCAGCTTGGTCCCCATCCTGCTGCCAGAACGCAGCATTGTATACTGTATCCGTGCTTGGTCCAAACAAACTATTTAAAGTTCAACAATACATGGAGTTAGGCTTCAAGTTCTATTCACACAGCAGTGTTGGGATGCAGTAGTTTCAGCCGTAGCCTGCTGTGCTGAATAAAGTAATGCAATCACCCCTTTTTTTTCAGCACACAACCCCATAACGCAATGGCGTGAACTGACACCAAAGGAAACAAAGCAAATTGCCTTGTCTTTATGTTGGCATGTGCTGGGCAATGCTGCCAAGCACAGTCTAACGCAAGCAGTGTGAATGAGCCACTGTATCCTCATAACGCAGTCTGCAGCATATACGGTAAGAACAGACAATGAGAAAAGTTCTTTTTTTTCCGGACAATAAAATGGAAAATTTTAGATAAAATCTAAAAAACAGATCACAGCATTTGGAAAGTCTGGACAGTTTGGAAAAACTACCAGACCGAGCAAAAAGATATAGTAAGCACAGTTAAAATAGTATACCATTGCTAAAAAAAAGTAGGAGGTCTATTATAATAGAAATAATATAATTTCTACAGACATTCCAATGCTTTGTTTAAAAAAAAAAAAAAATAGCAGGTTTTTGGTTTCTTCTTAGAGTGCTTCAAGACCACAACTGAAACAATTATAAACCCATCAGGTAGTTGAAATATGAGAACAACATGTTGGGTGGTGGCCACAGACTCTTAGTGACTCATGGCTATGAGGAATGGTTTGTGACTGTAGGACGTGGAAATGCTTCTTCTGTGAGTCACAATAATGAATATGCTTAAAATCCATTTTTTTCTGCCTGTGTTAAATTTAGAATATACTATAGTTTTAGGGTTTAATATAGAAATCCTACTAATTTAACCTGAACATGCTATAAAACACAATTTTTTCTTACAGCTGAGCTACAAACAAACAGCTAAACACACAGCTGAAATATACTGTATATATCAGAGTAGTCCTACCTATCAAAGAATTTGTATGGCTATGTAAATTCTTTATAAATCAACCAAAAGTGTATATATAGTAGGGAAAGAATAAAAGCCACTTTTTTTGCATTCTGTATACCATAGAGGAATTTTCTTTTCACTTCCTATCCCAAAAACACAACAGGAAGTTAGAGATAAATTCCAAATACTGTGGTTCCAGGCTGGGACTATCAGGGACTATGATAGCATCCCAGCCCAATATACAATAGGGTCACAGGTGTTCGTAGCAAGAGACCTGTCACCGGTGCCGGGCTGGCTGATGCTCCTTCTTGTGACCACCACCCGTCCCTTGCCTGAGCCAGTGTCCACACTTCTTGTTCCTCAGTTATAGGCCACTGGAATGACAAGGCTCAGTCAGCTTTCTGATGGAACTTTTATTTACTTTATTTAGTAGTTCAAAGCAATATTACTTGCAACAGTCATCTAATTTATGATTTCATAAAACATGCTGTTTCCGTTACAGTACTATGCCCACTTCTGGGTTCTCTCTTGTAATCCATTAGGAGGGGGAACGATGGCATTCCCCCAAAGAGAAGAAGCTCATGCAAGGTAGTCATTGGTCAGCTATTGGTCATGCTGGCCGCGAGACACCCAAAAGGGCCTACACTTTAGCTACCCTCAATTCTTGCTCTTTTCCAGCACAGATACTGACACTGACTATGACTCCTTTGATCTCCAGCCCTCTCTCTCTTTAATACCTACAACTAGGAAGAAGAAGAACACCATTAGACGGGAAAACAAAATGACACCCCAGACCCAACATGTGCACCAAGGATGTTATACACCATTATGAAATTGATAAAAAAATGTGTTAAAAAACATTGCCATTTAATGCATTCACCAATATTTTTTGACTATAGCATCACAAATATGTTATAGTCACATGCCATGATATTGAGCTAAACAAGCAAATTGCTATAGGCTGATGTGAAATAGGCATATTAATATTTGTATAACTATTTGTAAAACTCTTATTCAACCATACCTGCTGAATTATGTGCTCTACAGTAGGAATTATTATCAATCATTATGTAAAGCTCTGTGTATTTGGGAATGCATCCAGCTAAACAAAACAGGGAAATATTGACAGGTTGTCATCAGGGATTATCTGTCAATGAGACTGAACCAAGTGACTCAGGAAGTGAAGGGAAGTATATCGTAGGGAAGTAACTGATTGACACATTCTATGGGATTTCCTTTTTCATTGGAGCCATGATAAATACACTGTATAATCAACCTAATTGGTAGTTATGTGTATTGTATGGTAACTATGGTACGTAAATTGGAAAGGAGAAGAAGCAATATGGATGAGGAAGTTTCATGAGCAGATGATATGTCAGAAAGTGACGTACACATACTTCTCAGATGACTATGAAACAGGAAAATTTGAGGAAGTACCCACAGATGAATTTGGTTGCAGGTGTGCTTGTCACAAAATGGATTAGAAGCAACACGTAATGGAGATAACGCTAAGAGAAAATTCCCTTGCAAAGTGAACAGCCTATTTGCCTTCAATAAATCAACCCCCTTGTGTTGTACGCTGGGTAACTCTCAATACATGCAACAAAAACTTATTGCCATGTCAGTCCAGGATTCAGCCTCTGTCCAGCTTATCTTTCCACAATAAGTTTAACAGATTTACCAGAAATTGGAACATTTTATGTTTTGCTTGCTCACTTGCAGACAGGGCAGATTTCCAGATCCCCTTGGTATCTTCAGTCTGTAGAATTACTATTGTTTTTTTTTTTTAAATCTCAAACCCCAAATACTGGAACTAACTGTAGCACTACCCCCTTAGGAGTTGCTGAATTGTTTTGGGTTCCCTGTGGATCTGGACCCCACTCTGAAAGCCCAACCCCTGCTGACACCACAGTACACTCGTAACTGAAATAAAGCACCACCACAAAGTGAATTCATACACAGACTAAAGTAAACTCGTAAGAGGTTTATAGCAAACTTCAATGTGGCTTGGTTACACAGCATAAACAAAATTGGAATGTGCAAAATCAATTGTTACGTGCAGGGGCAGACTGACCATTTGGAAACTCGGGCAATGCTGAGGGCCCGGGGTCAGTAGGGGGCCCCATGAGATGCCCCTGGTACCTTTTTCATAGGCTTTTTTGAGTTTGGGCAAGGATACAGGGGCCCCATGATCCCCTATTGCCCGGGTGCCCCATGAGTTGTCAGTCTGCCCCTGGTTACGTGTGTTAGTTTGAACTTAAAGAAAAGACAACACTTATCACAGAATCTCAATTAGCATTAGCAGGCCTGCTTTTCAGATACTAAACCCAAAGCCTTCATCCACCTATGTTTTTTGGAGGAAGAGTTTGAGTTTGTATCCATTGCTAAAGGATGTGTGGATTGGATAAGAGATGATTTAGAAAAAAATCCTTATCTTTACCTAAAGAAAACAGTAATGACTTTACTGGAGTACTAGGAACAAGATGGACACCTCAAGTAAGCGTTGGAGATAAATAGTGTCAGGACATCAAACTATTATTGCTGAGCAACCAACAAAAGGATAACAGTGTTTTTTGATACTTCACTTAAAAATGTTTTAATTAAAATAAAAAAGAAGGTAAACTTACCTGCATTGTGCAACGGTATCCTCTTCCCCTGTGCGTGCCCCCCTCAGCAAGCCATGTGCTGAGGGGGCATCTGTGCGAGCGTGCTCCTGAGCCATGTTGTGTGTGTCCATAGATACACCCCCCCCGGCTCCCTCCTTACAGGATTTGATTGCCAGCAGCAGGAACCAATGGCTCACACCGTTCCCAGAGGCTTCTGTGAGAAGCAGAAATGTGGGCAGCAGTGCTGAGGATTGGTACAGCAATGGATTGAGAGAGGACTTAGGCAAGGTTTTTGGGGGGAGAGGTATTGGAAGGTTTTTAACCTTAATGCAGAGAATGCATGAGTTTATAACAACTTTAAAGCGGGCCATACTGTACATGAATTGAAATTCGACTGGTTCAGCATGGACCGGCCAAATTACAATCCATGAATAGGCATGGTTGTACAGAAGTCAATCTACTATTGTACTACTGCCCTGTTGGATTTTCCCCATTCAACCAGTACTGCAGGCTATAGCCTGTAACACTGATCAGTGTATTATGAAGGGGAAGTCTCCCCACTGTCAGAATACAATAATTCAGCGGGAGGATTCCCCTCATCCACCTTGCATGTGTGGGATGGGGGAAACGTAAAAAAACCTGACTAATATGTGGAATGCCTAAGTGCTATTATTTAAATAATTTTCTGGTGTCAAGAAGAAGCAGGACAGTGTCAAGTACTTTGACTCATGAAACTTATAATCAGTTGATTGACTGCTGCCCACACATACAATAGAATCTATTGTGGTAGAATAAGGGTAGATGCCATTGCTAACCTGGTTTTCAACCCATCGCCCTCTCCTCCTTCCCCCTTTTCCTTTATTTGTTCAGTATTCGACACAACTCTGCTTTGGCATTGTTGGTATATGCTGTACTATCACCACATCTGACAACTGACTGCTACAGGGCATATTGTATTTGTTTTTTCCGCTGCACTTTACATTTTTCTCTGTAACACTGTACAAAATAAATAACACTTTCAGTTCTATAAAAAGGTAATATTCTTGCTAGATTATTTAGAAAGGCACTGTGCCCGATTTACTAATGTGTTGCGCACTGAACTAAGGTAAAGTACACCTCCTTCACTTTAAACATCCATTTATATGCAAGACAATTATTTTTTTTTCTCCAAAATGGATGTTTAAAGCAAACAGATGTCCCCTTAGCTAGCTTCATACTTTTGTATATACTGCTAACTGACTCAGCACAAATAAAAGAATTTGGAGCTCTGACTTCAAAGTCTACTTGCTTGTTTTAAGTCAGTAACTCACTAATCAGTCGACCAACAATAAGGATGACAGTATCAGGGCTTGCACCTCCAAAAAGAAGATAGCTTCCATATTATTCACTCATAAAGGACAATTATACCTTTAGTGCAGTTGCACCTATTTAATCCCCCACCCCCTGATCACCCCTGATAGCTGCATGGTAGAATACTTACCTACCTTCACATTTCAGCAATCTTCACTGTATGGTCCTGCCTGGTGCCTCATAAATGTTCCCACTGGCTCTTCTTCTTCACATATGCATTGTGGACCCATTCATTACTACAGGTTAGCCATACCCCACTGGACAGCTGAGGACAGCTAAGAGTACAGACACCTTTGGAGTAAATGGGGCCTCAGCAATCATGCATAGCAAGAAGAGGCCTCAGCTGTGACTTTTTTGCTGCAAAGATTGCAGGGAGCCAGGCACTGCCACACAGTAAAGAATTAAAGATCATTGCAAAGAAGGTAAGTATTTTACTAGATAATATACACTGGGGTGATTAATTAAAGGAGATGTATGGGTTAGAAAAAAATACAAACAAACAACAAACCTTTATACTCACCTCTATGCTGCAGCATTGGTGTAATGCTGCAGCTGTCCCTCGCAGGCTTTAAGCCCAGGAACTGAGCAATTACATGACCACTGATTGCTCAGTTCTCGGTCTGCTCTGAGCAGACAGCAGTGACTGTCAGTCACCAGTCTTTGCTCTGCCGCTCTAGTGCTCACAGTAGCAACAGACTGGAGTGGGACAGGCACAGCTGGCTTTGGTTCTCCCCTCCGCGCCCCAGCCTGTGCTGGCTCTGTGACATCTGCTGACAGTGTGCTTTTGCTAATTCTGGGTCAAAGGGGAGCAAAAGAAAGTACACTTCTGTGACCCAGAAGAAATGTATGGCCAAAAAAGCTTTGGCCATACTTCTCTTTTAAAAGACAATGGTAAAAATTTAAGGTTGTCCCTTAAAATGTATCCAAACCAAAAACCATAAATGTAATATATTGCAGCTTACTTGTCCCCGGCATGGTGGATGCAACTGCTTTTTTCCAAGCTTCCTTTGCCTTAATTTCATGTGGTAGTTCTGCAAATAGCACACTTCATGTGCCTGGGTGGCTACATCACTCCTCCACTATATCTATGGAGGGAGCCATGGTTGTCACCTTAGACTGCACTCCTGATATAAATACAAACATGTTCATATCTTTTCATTTCTATTACATGGAGGGAGGGTGATTGGAAGTTTACAGAAGATCGCTAGTAAGGAAGATATTCTTTGGTGCAACTCACAGGAAGGAACAAGGACACTACATTTTTTGACAAGATCATATTATTATCAATATTTTCTGTATTTACTAAAAATGTTCTTAAACTGACAAAAAACACAAAAAAACAAACAAATGCAGCCACAACATCTAAGGATTGTGAGCTGCAACATATTGTGTTTTGTTCTTGGGTTTAGTTATCCTTTAAGGGCAGCTTCTATGAATTCCTGCAGTTTTGGTGCAGTTTCAGAAAGTGCATCAAAACTCCTGCATGTTACATCTTTGGTGCGCTTTCTGAAATCACACTAGGATATCATAGACATCCATATGAAAGTGCAGCTAATCCGTGGAAGAGTTTCAAACTCTGTGGCATCAAGCAGCCCCTGGCCTGGTGTCTACAGTGGGTTTGGAGAGCTGCGGAGAAAGAGGGAGGCTTTATAGTGCGCTTTGCCCAAAAAGCAGTAGGACCACCCCAGGGCAATGTGAAGCTGCCCTAACTCTTTCTCTGCAGCTCTCCAAACCCACTGCAGACACAAGGCCATGGACTGCTTGTTGTCACATTGTTTGACACTCTTCTTCTCCTGGAAACAGCATAAACATCATCAGGATTGCACCCTCAAAGTTAATAAAGTATCAGATTTAGTGACCCTGTTAGATAAAATGAGGCTGATTTACTAAAGAAATTGAGAATGTTCAGACCAGGAATTGTGTGGATAATCACTTTAATTATCCAGTTGTGCAGTGGAAAGAAGTAAATGGGAATTTGCTTTTTTTACATCATTGACTAGTTGAAGTTAATATTCACACAATATAATGTGTGAACTTTCTTATCTTCCTTAGAAAGTCAGCCTCCGTGTGTCGCATTGTTTTGTAAATGGTAGATTCTCCTTATATAAGAAGTACAATTATTTAATAATCATAACTGGTAAACTTAGTTGGAAAGTAAATACATTGGCAGCCATCGCACTGGATATTGGGATGAGCTTTGGAAACTTTGCCTCCTGATGCCAAAATGAGTCCAGGCACTTTGTCAAATATGCACACATTTATTGTGAAGCTTCCACATTGTACATTAAGTGAGATCCCAAAAATGTGTTAGTATTGTATAGGAAGTGAAGGCGCAGATCATCAGATGACCCAGCCTTGACCAAGTTGGCTAGGTGTATGTGGGCCATTTTCTAATCTTAGAGACTGAAACAAATCTAGAAAATTAGTCTCATGGAATAGATTTCACAGAGTATACTTTAAAATACAAAAAAAGCCCATTAATCTCCTAAATGAGCAATTGTTGAGCCATTACTCTTCTTCACCTATTCAAGCCTGTGAAGGAGAGGGCTGGAAATAAATCACTAATAGTTTCTGCTAAGAAAATCTCTTTGAAGTAGCAGTTATTAAAGGTAATGTGATACAAATAAGGTGATTGAGCTCAGATATATCAGTAGCATGACTGAGCTATTAAAATTGCCTGTGTAGTCCTAGCCTTAAGCTAGTCGTACAGATTTCATTTTCTTTTATTCACAGAGAAAATTAATCAGTTCCTCATCTACGCTAAACAGCGTAGATGGAAAACTCTACTACCATCTACTGTGTTCAGTAGCAGCAACATCTGTGGCTGCCTGAATACCCTAAAGGTGACTGAATCTGATAGGATACAGTCCTTCTTCAAGGATAATTTTCTACCCAGCTCAGTCAATTTTTAATTTGATCTTTGTCAAACCAGGCGGTGCCCTTGCCACCCATGGCCCCAGTTTCTGGTGATTTAGTAGGAATTGGACTAAAATCAAGTCTTGTAGACTGGATTTGCTGTTGTCTATATCGGTTTTGGGAATTGTACAAAATCCTATTTAATGCAATTTTTTTCTGAATCATATTTTTTTCAATCATAGACAAATTGAATTGACATGCTGACATCGTATCACCAAAACACACAATGGAACAGACATGATTGTTATTACAGTTAATTGGTTGGTAAATTACCTGAAATTCGCAGACAAGCTGCAAATTCAATTCCCACCAACACCCCAAAGGTGTAATTACAAAGGATAAAATTAGATTTACACCTCCATTCAGATCAATGTGAAGAGGAAGGAAAACAGAAATAGTGACTCATACAAATTACAAATTTCTTTTCCTGGTTTAGCAAGTTATTTGAAGTAATAGCTCTTGACTTTAAAAGAACTACGGTAACTTGACAAAGAGCAATAAAGTTAAAATATAAAAACAATTCTGTATAGCAGGCGTATACAACCCACTGCCTAATTTTTATATACAGTATATATTTTTATATATATATTTAATATATAATAAATACTTTAATATTTGCCAAAGAGCAAATGGCAAAATGGCAAAATTAACAAATGCCACTTAAACATGAAGTTTTTTTTTCATATTTACTGTATGTACTTTTCAATTTATGTATTTTACCTTAAATTGTTATTCATCTGCAGCTCTAAAGCTTGATTCAAAAATCATCTGGCTGTATGGGATCTAATTTTGGAGTGACTTATCATAGTTTTCCCTATGAAGTAACAGCCTAGCATAGCTGAAAGATATCCAGTTGGATATTATTTTTATTGTATGTGTGTGAATATGCGTTGCATTACGTCATTATGAACAGGCGACCAGCACACCATAAAGTAGCAATACACAACACATGGGGTTAGCATTAGCATTTACTGCACTTGTGCAATGGGGTGCCATTCAGAGTGAATGGTAACACACCACATGGTATATTACCGTCTGGTAAAATGCACGTTAGTGCATTAGCACAGCTCATAGGTAGGAAGCTGGCCTTATGACAGATCTGTTCAAAAACAAACTTCAATTTGACCCACTAATGATCAGAAAAATGGACAAACCTTCTTTTCCCAAGAATTTTCATTCAAAATTCTACCCATCCATGGCCAGCAATAGAAAACTTCTCTACTTCTTTAGTAAATCAACCCCAGGGCATATGTATATTACCTATTACCAAGTATGACGTTTGTACAGACTTTTAAAGTATCCCTTGTGCCCTTTGACACATGTTCAAGTTTTGAAGGATGCCTTAGGGGTCAATCTACAGCCTCCTACAATTATCTCTGGAGCATTCACAGACACAGCATTACTTTTTTTTCAACAGTTCCCAAAGTGGCAAATCGGAACATTTTTCATTAAATGGAAAGAACGAACTGTAAAAATATATGTATTATGAGTAATGAATTTATTAAGTCAGACTGTTTCATTGCCTTAAAATATCAACTAAGCCATAAAACTGCATACAAGTTGAGTTACCTATTAAATGCCTACAAGCTTAGCAAAATAGTAGAAAGAGCAGTTTTTCTGCAGTACACTTAGGAGCTCATTGTCTGCTCTTCATAATGCACCACTGCGCTATGCACACCTCAGGTCTTCTCATTTACAACAATCGGACCACAATGGATAGCTGGCCCACAAAGTTCTCTCTGCTCAGTGGGGTGCAGGGATCTCCATGATTGGAGGACTGAAAGTCATGTGACTTTGGCAGGTGCAATAACCAGGCTGTCCTCCTGTTTGTCTGTTTTTTTTTTCTTTTTAACAGAATCGGCATTCTGTTTTGTTGCTCTTCACCTGTTCCAGAGTCCTGAAGCTGGCTGAGTGCAACAAACATTTGTAAAGCACATTTCGGACTATATAAATGTGCATTGTATCTTCCTTTTTTTTTTTTTTAAGCAGCAGTATGGCCACAGGGCAACCATACCACTGGTTTTACATAGCCCTATAGTTTTAGGGGTACGCTTATTTTGGTGTCAAACAAATTGGCACCATGGATTTACAAGAATGATACAAGCTGGCACTAAGGTCTCATTCCAGCAAGGTAAGTATTGATCTGAGAGTACATACTTACTAATACATACATTTTTGGGGGGGTTGATAAAGAGGTAAGCACAGGTAGACTTAGGGTCACTGGATAAGGAGTTCATTTTAAAGGTTAGGTTAAAGGTTAACGCTAGAAATAGGTGTTAGGGTAACAAACAAAAGTGACCATTTTCAGAATTAGTGTAGGTGTCCTTTTCAAGTCTTGGGGCCATGTTACACTAGTGATCTTGTCACTGGCAGCAAGACTGTAAGGAAATAACTCACCTGCTCCTATGGTGTCACTCCGCTTGCCTAAATGGTGCAGAAGTTCTCTTGGCAGCAAAGGAACAGCGTCATAATGACACTTCGGCCGGCGAGTATTCTCACTGGTTCCCTAACAATGTTGTCACTGGGGAGTCGGAAACAGTGATGGGATTGCTGGTGTGACGTAAACCTTCGTTTTAAAAGCTATGTAGAGGAGATAAGCGTTAAAGTTGAAATACACCCTCCTATCCTTTACAGCCAAGGAAGTTGCCATCTTAGCCTTGTCTTGATCTGCAGTTGCCACGGTGCTGCACATGACACAATCCATTTTTGACACCATCCATTTGATGGTATGACAATTCGGTTGAGCAACAGCGACAGTTATCATTCATGGCCTTGCATGTAATTTTTTTTTGGAAACAGTTAAAACAATGGATTTAGTTCTGCTTTATTGGCTAATTTTGGAGAATTGAGTTGGGTGCTTAAAAGTTTTTTGGCTTTACTTCTCCTGTAGGTCACAGGAGTGCATTTAGTTCTGCACTCCTGTGGCCCGTAATCAGCCGACAATAAAGTCAGCTAATGTCACTAAGTTGGTCCAGACTCTAAAGAGATCCCATCTTTATGGTCAGAATCCACCACATCCTGACTGGCAGCTGACTTCAGTGAGTGCTGGAGGGGCAGAGCAGAGAGCCGGAGACTGACAATTACGGCTCTCTGCTCACTGAAACCTGTGAACTGAGCAATCAGCGGTCTTTGATCACTCAGTTCTCGGTCTTAGAGGTAGCCGGGGACAGATATAGTATCGGACCAATGCTGCATTCACCTAGGTGGATATCTAAGTTTTTTTTTTCCAATTTACAAACTTTTAGGTTTAAGTTAATTTTTCGGTCAACGACTATTAATGTAAGTTGGGTGAAGTGTTTCATTTTCAGGATTAAACTAGCAGGAGCAAAGACAGTAGAAAAAAACCTGACAAAGTTATTAAACTTTTCCTACCTTATAAAAAACTAACAAACATTTTGGTTTCAGGTGATAAAGTGGAACTTCCCCCTAAAGGAGAGTGTTCGATTTATATCTTCCTCCCACCCTCTTCTATTTTTGGCACTTTCTTTGAGGGGCTGGGTGGAATGGGTACCTGGTTTTGACATGTACCCACACCCAGTTCTGGTCAGATCATCACAGCGATTCCACCAGAAGTTCTTCTCCCCCCCCTTCTGGGACACATTACCACAGGTCCCAGGAGGCTGCTGTGTCATTCACAAAGCAAAATGTGGCTCAAGCATGCCCAGTGGGAAGCTGGCTGGAATCACAGCCGGCTTCACACAGTAAACATACTGGCGTCGGGGAACCAATAACCGGTGAAAAACTGGCCTGGGTGAGGATGGCACTGAATCCCTGGACAGGTAAGTGTCCTTTTACTAAATGTCAGCAGCTACAGTATTATTTAATTTTTGATCTTTAAAGTGGTTCTAAAGGCTGAAGGTTTTTTACCTTCTTGCATTCTATGCGTGAAGATAAAAAACATTCTCTATGTAGCATTCCCCCCAGTCCCCCCTAATACTAACCTAAGCCCCCTCTCGATCCAATGATGTGCACTGGAGTCTCTGCTATTCCGGAACTCCCTCTCCTTTTTGGCTGAGACAGAATCGGGAGCCATTGACTCCCACTGCTGTCAATCACAGCCAGTCAACCAATGAGAAAAGAGAGGAGGTGGGGCGGGGCTGAGCTGTGGCAGTGGCTTGCTGTGGGGGCACCCAACAGGAGGGAGGGGCCATGAGCGCTGGTGGGGGACCCGAGAAGAGGAAGATCTGGGCTGCTCTGTGCAAAATCACTGCTCACAGCAGGTAAGTATAGACATGTTTGTTATTAAAAAACAAAAAGCCTTTAGAATCATTTTAAGATCAGGAAGATGATAAGTGTTAGGGATAATTAAAGACCCTGAGTGATAAAATAACATACCACAATCATCAAATAATTAATATCTAATAGAATACCTATTAAAAAATAATCAAAAGGTTTAAATAAACAGTGAGTATTTTGCTACCTGTGTCCCATTAGGGAGATTTTCCTTTACTTCCTTTACTGTAGACTGAGAACATATATGACCTATAGGGATTGTTTTACTAAACTGAAGAGTGCAAAATCTGGTGCAGCTCTTCATAGAAACCAATCAGCTTCCAGGTGTTTTTGTCAAAGCTTAATTGAACAAGCTGAAGTTAGAAGCTGATTGGCTACCATGCATAGCTGCACCAGACTTTACACTCTCCAGTTTTAGTAAATCAACCCTTACAGGTCATATATGTCATCAATGGGAGAGAAATTCCCTCTTACAGGAACAAGTGTCCCCATTGGAAAATTTCCCCTCTTTTCCTGTTCTGGTTACAACTCAAAATGCTGGATTTACCAAACTTTCATTCGCAGTGAAAAGCCCGACAAAATCTGTCACTGGGTGTATCAACTCAAGACACACAGACCCAAAACATGTCACTCTGGCACACTCCCTGAGCTGTCCCAGCTCTACAGTACATATGAGATACCTAGGCACACACTCTCCTTTCTGGAAGTTCAGGGAAGCAGTGCTGTACAACACGGAGCTGGCAGCAGTGTGCAGTTAGAAATGCAAATGTCTGTACCTGCACATTTAGTAAATCATACACTGGGAAATGGGGAACAGATTGCTATGAAGTCATTCATTTAAAAAACAAAACAAAACCGTTAGTACTTAATACTAACTTTTTTTGAAATGTCACAAAATGACACTTTGTTCAAGTCTATGCACCGCAGCACATCGCAACCCAGCTCAAGGCAGCTTTGTGGTGTGAGCAGAGAACAAGAACCGTAGCAGATCAAAGCGGCTTAATGGGGATAGTGCGAACCAGTCCGAAACCACATAACTTCTCACATATATGTTTGTCTGCCTTTATTTTGTAAACTGTTGGCTTTATATAAATCCTGTATTATAATAATAATAAAAAAATATAAGTACTGGCAGTACTAGATTCATCGGTTCGAATCCCAACCACAGCACCACCTGCCTGGAGTTTGCATGTTCTCCTTGTGCCTGTGTGGGTTTCCTCCGGGTACTCCGGTTTCCTCCCACACTCCAAAGACATGCTAGTAGGTTAATTGGATCCTGTGTAAATTGGCCCTAGTATGTGTATGTATGAATGTAAGTTGGGGACCTTAGATTGTATGCCCCTTGATGGTTAGGGACTGATGTGAATGTACAATACATATGTAAACTCCTAGATTGTAAGCTCCAAGGAGCAGGGTTCGCCTATCTCTCTTGTATTGAACTGTATTGCTGCTGTATTGTCTCTTGTTATATTGTAAAGCGCTGAGCTAACTGTTGGCACTATATAAATCCTGTATAATAATAATAATAAAGTGCTGCGTAAAAATTGACGGCGCTATATAAAATAAAATAAAAAAGGGGGAGGGAGGAGGGAAAACAGGAAAGCTGTAGAGTCCACATAAATCCCTGAGCATATAGATGACCAAAGTATCTGGTGGGTGCCACCTAACCAACTATCGAAAAGCAAAGAAAAAAGAATATAGGCTGCTGCACAGCTAATAGGCTAACCTCAAGATAAATTTTATTGTACAACCATCACATAAAATGACATTGGAGATACAACATACAATCCAACATCACAGAGGGCACCCCCCCGGAGACAAGGGGACCCTCCAGGTGGGACATCAAAGATGGAAAAGTGTCCACTGGGTCTATCCTACCCCGATGATAAATACCCCTATGAGCCAACCCCTACCACCTCACACCCTATCAACAAAATATATAAGTACCTGTAATAATAATAATAGAAAGTTGTAAAAAGTGCAGTAATTATTATTACTATTATGATACTAATTGGTTACACTTTCTCAAATGTCAGAATTTGGATCCTAAACAAAGTAAACAAAGCCACATTAAGAACTAACCTGACAGATGACATGTCTCACGCTGGTATAAATCAATCCATTTCTTCGAAGCGCTGGCTGGGTCGTCTTCTAAATGACACAATGCAGTTTTATCTCCAGTGTGTGTTGTTATTACTAGTATTAATACCAAACCTTTTAAAGCTATGATATTTGTAGAAGTGGGAATGTGTCCTATACAGTGTGTGATTGTCCCAGTGCGACTTTGTAATGCGGCTTCCCTAGCTGTGGTGTAGTGTGTGGATGGCGTTCCTGTGCAGAGTTCCCTTCTGAACAGCTTCTCAGTCCAGCAGCTGGAGGAGCAGTGAGGGGAGGTGCAGGGTGTGCCGAATACTACAGCCGCCTCTCCACTCTTAGTACTACAGAGAGCTGACACCATCTGAGATTGCAGCAGAGGGCACCTTCCCTGTCCTATACTCCCTCCAAACCCCGGGAAAGGTGGCTCCAATAACCTAGGTCCTATCGGAATTGGGAAACCTGATATAGTTCCACTTGCTAGCATTCTTCCTCTCCGCACCCTGCTTAAAAGTGTATTAAACCCAAAAACAAAAATGTAACAAATTGCAGCATACTAGTTCTTAGATGTGGTGGTTGTATTCGTATTCTTTTTTTATTTTTTTTTTACCCTGTATATTCACCTGGTGATCTGGCCAGTAACACATCTCCTGTCTTAGGGCTAATTCACATTAGTGCGTTTTAGCACACTTGTAAAATGCTCAATTCACAGACAAATAAAAAACAATTGTTCTCCCGTGTCCTGTTATTATTATTATTATACAGGATTTATATAGCACCAACAGTTTGCTCAGCGCTTTACAATATAAAGGGAGACAATACAGCAACAATATAATTCAATCTTCAAGATTGTAAGCTCCAAGGAGCAGGGCCCTCCTAACCCTCTTGTATTGAACCAGGGGCGGACTGACAACTCATGGGGCCCCCGGGCAATAGGGGATCATGGGGCCCCTGTGTCCATGCCCAAACTCAAAAAAAGCCTATGAAAAAGGTACCAGGGGTATCTCATGGGGCCCCCTACTGACACCGGGCCCTCGGGCAGTGCCCGAGTTTCCAAATGGTCAGTCCGCCCCTGTATTGAACTGTATTGTTGCTGTATTGTCTCCTGTTATATTGTAAAGCGCTGAGCAAACTGTTGGCGCTATATAAATCCTGTATAATAATACAAGAGAGATAGGAACGCCCTGCTCCTTGGAGCTTACATCACACTACAACACTGCTTTGATCTGCATTGCATGAATATGCAACATGTAAGCATTGTAAAGCAATGCATGCAAGCGCGTGCAAAACGTATGTCAACGCAGCGCACCGCAAGTAAAGAAAAAAAATCTGCTTTGTCATTAATGTTGTCGCTAACCCACAAACAGAAACAGGATGTGACATCACAGAAAAAACGTATAGCTTTTTAACTCAAGCTAAAACGTGCATTGTTGCATGTCAAAACGCACATCAGTGCAAGTCAACTCACGGTAAAACGCATGTAAAATGGATGGAAATGTACATCTGTTTTTCCCTGCATTTTACTGCAAGTCAGTGTAAATTCAGCCTTAGGGGTGTCTCCACACTGGATGGAGGCACAATGGAGACACCTTTGGACAAGATCATTGCCAGTCTGGGGAGAGAGTCTGAGCCTGCATTTATACCTGAACACAGCATAAGCAGAGTGCATTCCTGACAATTTTAAAGGTTTTTTTCAGGCATTTTACAAGTGTTTTTGCAAGTGTATCAAACTTCAGGTTTTGTTTTCTTGACTCGGCATAGAAAGAGAGTAGTTTCACAGAAGGATTATTCAGGTGTGACAACGCATGCAAAAACATATGAAACTGTGTTTACAGGCATTTAAATTAAAATCTATGGGGCCAAAAACAGCTAAATACACTAAAAAAAAAACTAAAAAAAAAAAAAGCTCATGTACTTTTTAGCATGCACATCATACAAGTGTGAACAGGGCAATTGAAAAGAATGAGATTCTGCACTGTCAGATGTTGTGAAAAATGCTCACGTGTGAACGGGCTAAGATACACTGGCAGATTCACATGATCTGGATGAATGATTAAAAGCTAAACTCCAGCTAACACTTTTTTAAGTGGCTGGGGCTTGTTTAACAAGAGCTGCAACCTCTGAAGAGCAGTATGTGGCAGATCACTTTTTAGAGGCATTTATGTTCCCTCCTCAACACCTGATTTATCGCCATAAAAGCTTCACCACCGTGTCACAGCATGGCCGTATTCAATTGAATGGGTTGGTATTGCCCACCAAACGTGACTGGAGGGATAATTTTCACTAGAGCATGATGTGTACACCCCCTCAACTCCCTTTGCAGCTTAAGAAGGAACAGTTTGTATGTGTGTGTGTGTGTGCGTGTGTGCGTGTGTGCGTGTGTGTGTGTGTGTGTGTGGGGGGGGGGGGGGGTAACAGTAAAAACACAGCTCAACTGATTGCTTTTACCATTCCCTCTAACTGCAAGTGTAAACAGCCTTACAGCAACACTTTTTTCCTTTTGGAATAAAGGTTTTACATAAATGAATTAAAACTGATCATTGTAAGCACCCCTACCAGAGATAGGGTCACCATACACATTACAATCTGACCTGACCATCTTTGTACAATCCTTCTTTAGACTTACCAATACTTTGTAAAATAAGGACCTACCTAATCTAATTTTCAAGCAGGCCCTTGCACTGTATATTTGTTGGTAGATTTAAAAGAAGATTGTACAATCAGATTGTAACATGTGTGGTAACCTCCAATAATCTGCTTCAACTCTCTAAACTGGCACTTCTGCTGGACAGCTTGGTCTGTTAAAGGAAGCTGAAAAATAGCAGACTTACTGGCTGGGTCATTTGGTAAAGGAAAAAGACTAAAAATAAAGGAAGAAAGCCTAAAAAAGAAAACTAATGCAGTCACCACATCTAACAATTGGTAAGTTGCAAGTCAATACATTTTTGTATTGGGGTTTATTACTGCTTGGACCGAGAAGAAGGGAACTCCAGAAAACTTGTCCTGAAAATTGCACTTTATGGTTAGGTTCACATCTATGCAGTTTGCATTTGATCCATCTCTGCAGTGCGTTTTTGCCGCGTTTTGCGGTTTGTTTTAAATTTTTTTTCTCATTGCTAGGCAGATTAAAACGCAGCAAAAATGCACTACAAGCTTTTCTGCAGCATCTCTATGGAAGTCTATAGAACCCAAAACGCAACTTTTTGAGTTAAAAAAAGTCCCTGACCCTTTCCAAAAAAGGAACCAGGTGAAAACGCGAAGATGTGAACGTGTCCCATAGGAAATCATGTTAAATGGACGGTGGTGTGTTTCTTCAAAACACAGCAGAAAATGCAGACATGTGACCCTAGCCTTAGGGTTTTCACTGGAGAAAGACCTTGCTGTCCCTTTGAAAAGCACTCTGCAGTGGATTGTTTTTGATCCCCCCAGGCCACATATGTAAATGAGCCCTTAGTAAAAATAAAACAAGTATCATGGACCATAATCAATAATTTCTCTGTACCCTGGGAATTCTGAACTAACCCTCTGCACACAGCTATACTACTTTACATATTGCAAGCTTTTGCATAACTGTATCGCTCACTCCCTAATGGGCCTGTCGAATGGTCCCAAAGTTCTTTCCCAATCTAATGTATCCACAGCCAGGCACACAGTCGCAGTCTTCTGGCTCAGTACTAGGTCTAGGGGTTTTCTGGTGCTTTATTAAAACCTGAATATGGATGGGTGCAGGGTAACTGTGGGACACTAATGTTGGGCAAAGAAGTGACTTGGTCAAACTTGTCTCTTTCTCAAAGCTTCATAGCTCAGTCCACTGATGCATGAGGGATAGTAGCAGCACACAGTCACTGAGATCCCTCACACCGCTCTGTACTCACAAATGTCCTGGGATAGTTGGTTGCCTCCTTCCAACATCAGCCAGACATGTCTTCTGTGAACTCCTCAAACTAGATCCTCAGAAAGTGATCCCTTGATCATCTCCAGCAAAATTCATCAGAAAAGGCCTCCCAGCTAACACAGCTGGGACCTCGATGAGCAGATGAAAAAGCACAGCTGGACTACCCAGAACGGCAGCAGCCCTTGAGGCTGGGAACTCCTCCTGGACAAGAACCCATGTGTTCTAAGCATCAAACTATTTATTTACTCTCCCAGCCATCTACTGGGCACCTTACCCCCCCAAGGATTGACTAGAACCACATAAATATTTAGGCTATCGATTTGACTCTCCCAGCCAACTACTTTCCAAAACCATCAAGAAGTCAGGGGGAAACAGTCAATCCTACAGCCTGTGAAACTCAGGGCAGCTCAATGCATTCACATGCTGCTCCACTGATTACAGAGAAGCCAAAGAACTACATTTATCTATCCTAGCTAGCACCAAACTAGGAGGATGCTACACAACACAGACTCTTGGGGGTTGATTTACTAAAAGTGCATAGTCTATTTGCCTTTAGTAAATCAACTCCTTGGTTTGTAAATGTTGCAGTACATGAAAGGGTTTATTTAGAATTCCACTGCTAACATGCCGTCACACCACTTTACCAGTCCATGGGAGTGAATCAGTAGGGCATTTGTGACACATTTCTGGTGGTGTGTATGTAGTCAGAAGCACCAAACTCAGGAAACCCATGCAACATTTTCATTGTTGGTACCAACAAGTGCAACATATTCAAGTAGTTCTTGTTTGTGATACTTTGATACTATAGTCTGTTGTTATTGTCGTGCCAGATTTAAAAAAATACTACTGGTTGAGGACATACACTCAATGGAAAACACTATGGCGGAGGTTCGAGGTGAGGAGGATCAGTTTCACCAGAGATGGATCCATTGGTTTCGCTTTACCTGCTCTAGTGAATATGACTCCTTGCTCGCTCAATGGCTTGAAGTCCCTTTTCTCTGTTTTGGATGCTGTTAGTGTTTGCTTATGTTTAGCAGGCTGGCCTGATTGTATTGACTCTCGACCCAGTGTATTACACAATGCTGTTTTTGTGGTTTGATATTGATTTTATATATAACTGGATTGAACCTGGTTCGTGGTCTCTTATGGTGGCATCCACCTACTTGCCTTATTATTGTCTGTATGTCCTGTGAAAGTTTTATGTGCCCGGTGATTACCGAGTATTTCTGATGGGGAGGAGGACTGTTTTGTTTACTAACAGTTCTCCTCCCTGTCAGCCCGGGCACACTGCTCCAAAGCAGTGTGATTACAGTGAAGCACACAGACACCGCCCCATAGTAAAACACTCCCTGCACACAGTTAACCCTTTGATCACCTCTCATGTTAACCCCTTCCTGCCCAGTGCCATTAGTACAGTGTCAGTGCTTTTTTTTAACACTGATCACTGTACTGGTGTCACTGGGGATGTCAGTGACACCAAGTCAGCTACCCCCAGTGTCAGAATGTCCGTCGCATGCCAACTATAAGTCGCTGATCGCCACCATTACTGGTACAAAATAAAATTAAAAATTCCAGTATCTATACTGCCATTTTAAATGCTATAACTTTCATGTAAACCAGGAGTGTCCAAACTGTGGCCCTCCAGCTTTTGAAGTACTAAAGTCCCATCATGCCTCTGCCTCTGGGAGTCTTGCCTGTGGCTGTCAGAGTCTTGCAAGGCCTCATGGGAATTGCAGTTCCTCAACACCTGGAGGGCCATAGTTTTAAGACCCCTGACATAAACCAATTAATTTTCAAGTATTGGGATTTTTTTTTTAACAAAGACATGTAGCAGAATACATTTTGGCCTAAATTTATGAGGAAATTTGATTTTTTAAATTTTTTTACTGGACATGTTTAATAGCAAAAAGTAAAAAATATTGTTTTTTTCTCAAAATTCTTTTTTTTAGGTGCAAAATATTAAAAACGCACAGGCAATCAAATATCATCGAAAGAAAGCTCAATTTATGGGAAAAAAAGGATGTAAATTTCATTTGGGTGCAGCGTTGCATGACCGCGCAAATTGTCAGTTAAAATAACGCATCGCCGTAACGCAAAAAATTGCCTAGGCAGGAAGGGGGGTAAATTCTCAGGAGGGCAAGTGGTTAAAAACAGTTACATAATGGAAGAAACAAGCCAGCATATAATGTATATTTTGTTACATGGCTCACCACCCCGCTCTCCCGGATGGTCATCAATTCAAAATGTCTAGGGCTCAGCTCCTTTCACCTATATGCATTGAGCCCAAGATTTGGGCTTCCTTAGAGCGCAATGGGACAGATGTCAGTTTTTTTTCGTTCCCGTTAATTGTTTTCCCAAAGGCGGACCCGTAATAGCTCAGTGGGCGGCTGTTTACATCAGGCTACCTCTGATTCATCACATTTAGGTCTGGAAAATTGGAAAAGTATGCAATGCTTTTACATTTTATTTTTCTGGACCTGGATGGACTTGGAGGTAGGCGGGCATAAACAGACACAAGTCCATTTACATCAGCCTGTTCAGAGACCCACATGGAGCTTCCGATCAGGCAGACCTGAACGGAAAGTTCTTGTGAAAGGGCCCTAATGGAGAAAACCTGCTTACATTTTGCTTTCACAAATGGAAGTGTGACGGAGGGTAGGCAGGACAGAACACATAAAGTGGATGGCAAACACACAAAGCTTTATTGAGACAAAATGACAGTCACTCAATGGAGGGATTGCAGGGAGGGTGACCTCGCCAGTAGGGGAATAGTAAGGAGAGGGCCAAAACACTTGTAGTCCAGCCCCAAGGGCAAGGTAAGGTCTCTGCAGACAGTTTGTAATCCAACAGTGAGGCAGAGGAACAGTTCAAGAACAGTTCAGGCAAAACAGGGGAAGCATGTACTCACGGATCCGACAGGGTGCCCGGTCTCCCAGGGGACAAGATAGTATGACACAGGTACCTGCCAGAGTCCGGAGTACGCTTGTGGTCTCTCCCTTGACTGGGTCTCAGGCAGGGCTGGCGTGCGGTCTCCCCTCTGGCTGAAGTCTCAGGCAGGGCTGGCGTGCAGTCTCCCCTCTGGCTGGGGATTTAGGCAGGGCTGGCGTGTGGTCTCCCCTGTGGCTTGGGTCTCAGGCAGGGCTAGTGTGCGGTCTCCCCCTTGGCTGGGTTCTCAGGCAGGGCTGGCGTGCGGTCTCCCTTCTGGCTGGGGTCTCAGGCAGGGCTAGCGTGCGGTCTCCCCTCTAGCTGGGGTCTCAGGCAGGGCTAGCGTGCGGTCTCCCCCTTGGCTGGGTTCTCAGGCAGAGCTGGCATGCGGTCTCCCCTCTAGCTGGGGTCTCAGGCAGGGCTAGCGTGCGGTCTCCCCCTTGGCTGGGGTCTCAGGCAGAGTTTAGCCACGAGGGTCCCGTCGCAGCTGGGCTCCCTTGATGGCTGTGCAGCAGAAGAGGATGAACGGGGAGAATCCAGCACCGGCCCCTTAAACTGGTGTAGAACGCTTCCCGGTCGCCCTGGCAACCAGGGGTGGGCCGTCTGCAGTGTGCCTTGTTGCTTGGCAATGAGGCTCAGCTTCAAAGAGCTGAGGCAGAATGAGAGACAGCAGGGGACCGGTCATCCTGAAAGGGTCGAAGTGGCTAACGAAGTTGGGCTAGAATACACACACACAGAGAGGAAATTGTTAAAGAAGTTTGGGCTAGAATACACAAACGACAGAGAGGAAATTGTCTAACGAAGTTTGGGTTGGAATGCATTATTGCAGGGGAGGAAAGGCATTAATTGAATTTGGGAACATAAAGCAGGATGACAGTGGAGGAAATACACTGATTGAATTTGGGAACATTTGGCAGGATGACTGGGGGGAAATGCATTGATTGAAGTTGGGAACATTTGGCACAAGAACGTAAGGGATTAATTAAGGATTTACTTCATTTGGGCACAAATAATTAAGTATGGGATCTAGGAAGAAATTAATAATTGGGGTTGGCAGTGAAAGGAATTGGCTCAACGTTCCTTTCCAGATACAATGACCCCCGTCTGTCCCTGGCTTGATCAGTGACTGCCCTTCAGATCTGGAGTTCACTCCGAGACACAGGAAATAGACGCAGACACAAGGTGGTATCTCAGAATGAACTAAATTTATTCTTCCGTGTTTAAACTTATATATGAAACTTCAAACAATGCATAGAAATATAGAAACCAATCAATTATCCGATATGCATAAGCCAATCAAAATGTTACATACGTCAGTCATGCCCAATCATTTGGCATATATGTTAATTATTATTAAATGCGTCAATTATGAACTTTTGTTCAGGACAGAAAGTAGACAATTTCCCTATTTAACATTGGCTATAATTATTTATAATCTTGCGACAGGATATATTCAACCGCAGACTATCACCTGGATGCTGGCTACTAGAAATAAGGGAAGTTAGAGCAGGTAGAAAAAGAGGAACTTTAAACTCCTGACAAAAGTACAGTTTAAAACAATAATTAATCCTTTTAAAATACTGACACAAGTTTAAGATGGATACTCATTCTAAGATGGCAGAACTTAGGCTAATCAAAGAACAAAATGGCGGCACATCAAACTAAAAGGCTAATCCCTTCAGGCAGAGCACCTATATTATGACAGGGAGGGTTTAAAAAATCTTCATGCCTAAAATTTGCACTTTAACATATGTGCAAAAATACAAAAATAGCTCTGGCAGTGAAAGGTGAAAAAGTGAAAGGGCTTTTTCACACTGGCTACACACTAAACACTTAATTTTAGAGAATGGGTTTTTGGCTGCAGTAAGCCACTGTGAGGGAGAGGTGTGAGGAGTGTTTTAGCGCATCACGCTGTTTACTTTTTTTTTTTAACTTTACTTGCTGTGCGGTGACACGCAGTACTTACCTGTATGCTGCGGTAAAATGCTACATGTCTGCATTTTACTACAGTTCACTGCACTGCACCTCATGCCTATATTGCAGTGCAAATGGGGCACATCGAAAACATTTGTTTTCTTTGGGCTCTAGCGGTGAGTGTCGTTTATCCAGGGATGAAACAAGCCCTAAAGCATGCCACAAGTAAGTATTTGCCATTTTGCAAAGTAGACTGGCCAAATAGGGAACATATTGGCACAGTTGGCCAGCTTGAACATGTATTGCAATATATATAAAATAACCAATAATCCCTTTTTTTATGCAAGTGCTTTTTATAAATTTGTAGGGCTGTATAGGGGTTGTATAAGGGTTAATTCAGAATTTTCCATGGTCACATGTGGTAACTTCCCTTTAATGCCTCATGTGTTACATATATGTAAGCTATTTGGCTTTGCCCATATGGAAGAAAAATATATTTGAAATATATTTTTCAAATATTCTTCCAAAATATATTGACATATATTGACATATTGAAATACTACAATCTTGGCCAAATTCAATAAATTTCAAATGATATTTCAATATATATATATATATACACACACACACACTGTATGTTGAAAAGAGTTTTTATTACAAAATATACAAAATATATGAAAAATATTTTTAAACATAAATTTCAAATATACTGTATGACTTTAAAAATACAAATCTTTTTGGAATGCATTTACAAATATATGTAAAAATATATGTTAAAAAAAATCTGAAGAATATATTTAAAGAATATGTATTTTAAAAAATATTTTTCATATATTTTGTAATATATAAAAAACGCATTAAAACATGCAATATATATATTTTTTTAATATATATATTGAGTATGGCAAAATTGTAGTATTTCAAATATATATTATTTTTCTTCAATGTGGGTGAGCACAGACATGCCACCTCCATTTCTATTGCTCTCTGTACCCTGGTATAAGTAGTGCCGCCTTATTTACAGAGAAAAGCCACAACACGTTCTTGTATGTAATGATTCACAGTAGCGGCAGTTGGAAATTGATACGAATACAAAGAGAGAGAGAGGTGTTTACTTTGGGAATGGTTACTGTGTGCTAGGTTTACCATACAACAAACTGGAACTGGAACTGGCTACTTTAGCGGTTCAGATTTGTGGTTTTAGTACAATAAAACACACAGCAGAATATAGTCCACTGTTGATGAATACGGGAGAGAACTGTAGAGGCTACCAATACTGGCCTATTTCTGGAGATGCCAGTTCCCTGGCCTCAATATTTACTTCTCCCAGAGCAGAAAAAAGACAGATTTCCTAACTGTTATGCTTGTTACAGGCCATTTTCTCAGCAATGCCTTAGTGTCACCACTGGGCAGCCAATATTTTTAAAAGCAATAATGGCAAATTAGTCACAAACCTGGGCAATTCAAGCTGAGATAATGCCTTTGTTGATGGGCTTTTTCATCAGATGGGTTTTGCATTCTCATAAAAGTCTAGGGGAATGCAAAACCCACCTGAAACAGGTCAACTGCAGATCAAAAGGACCAGTTGGTGAATTGAATTCCTAAAGCAATGCTAAAGGTTAATTTTTTTCTTTTGTAAAATAACAAACGTATCTATACTTACCTACTGTGTGCAGTGGTTTTTCACAGAGCAGCCTGGATTCTCCTCTTCTCGGGTCCCCGCAGGCTCTCCTGGCTTCTCCTGTCTGTCGGGTGCCCCCACAGCAATCAACTTGCTATGAGGACACCCACTGCGCTGTGTGTCCATTCACACATGGAGCCATGGCTTGGCCCCACCGCCTCTCTCTCCTCATTGGCTGACTGGCTATGATTGACAGCAGTGGGAGCCAATGGCTCCTACTTGCTGTCTCAGCCAATGAGGAGATAGAGACCCAGGACAGCCGAGGCTGTCATTCAAATCACTGGTTCACGATGAGGCCCAGGTAAGTATTGAGGGGGCTGCGGGAGCTTCTGCACACAGAAGATGTTTTACCTTCATGCATAGAATTTATGAAGGTAATAAAAACCTTCAGCCTTTACAACCACTTTAATCATCTCAGAAATGTATGAGACTGATGCCATCAACACAAGTCCAAAGCTTGACACAGCTCTTAAACGAAGAATAAATACATTGCTCCCATTAGGGAGATTCACCCTCTCTATTTATCATTATCATTGAAAGTGAAATTAAAGAAAATCCCAAGTTTTGGGTTGTCCCCAGAAAAGTAATAGACGGGAAAACGTCCAATGGAGTAATCAAGGGTTATAACCCCTGTCAATTTTTTTCTCCATTTGTGTCCCATTTGGGAGATTTACCTTCAATTCCTGTCACACAGCCAAAACAGGAAATGAGAGGTAATCCCTACAAATTAAAGGAATACCTTGGGACCCCCAGGTCACCAGAACCAGTGTCCCCATTCGAAGATATCCCCTCTATTACTTTTCTGGGAATAACCCAAAATGTGTGATGTCCTTTTACTTTCACTTTCAATCATAATGGTAAACAAGACAAATATAGAGGGTGAATCTCCCAAATGGGAACACGTACAGCAAACAAAAACCTGACAGGTGTTCTAACCCATCTACACTCTGTCCAAAACTAGAAAAAAAACCTTTCCCTTTAATTATACTTTAACCGCTTCCCGCCCGCCATATAAGGAAATGACAGGCGCAAGGCGGTTCTCTCACTCTAGGAGGACGTCATATGATGTCCTCCCACTCTAACTGCGCGTGCGTGGCTCTGGGTGCGCGCAGTGTGGCAATTGGTGGTGCGCTGTGTCCCTAGGACACAGCGGATCACCGATCAATGGAAAGAGCAGAAGACATCGGCTCAGTCATGTGATCAGCTGTGTCCAATCACAGCTGATCGTATGTAAATAAGGAAATGCCAGTTATCAGCATTTCTCGCCTCATGACCTGTCAATCTGACAGCTTGAGTGGAGAGGAGAGCCGGTAATTGGCATTCCTTGGAAGGGACATGTACACTGATCATCAGGGCACTGATGATCAGTGTGCCCTGATGTTCAGTGTAGCCCCAGCAGTGCCACCTGTCAGTGTCCATCAATGCCACCTGCCAGTGCCCATCAGTGCCACATCAATGCCCCATATCAGTGCCTACCAGTGCACATCAATGCCAAATATCAGTGCCCATGTGAGCTGCCTTTCAGTGCCACCTATCAGTGGCAGTCAGTGCCACCTATCAATGCCAGTCAGTGCCACATATCAGTGCCAGTCAGTGCCGCCTATCAGACAAATCAGCATCAATCCAATGCTGCATTTGTGCCCCGCAAACTCAGTGTGAGATCTCACATGATCAATGAGTTCTCACAGCCGCTCTGAGCAGAGAGTGGGACTGTCAGTCACCGCTGTCTGCTCTGCCCCCTAGTGCTCACTGGAGTGCTGGGCTGTGGAGGGGGAGGGAGCAGCTGGCTCAGGCTCTCAGCGGATCGCTGAGAAGCTGAGCCAGGTGCTGCTCCAGACTCTGGGGTGGATCCTAACTTTAAAGCCCACTGTCAGCTGAAAACAAGTCACAGGAGTGCAGAACGATCTGCACTCCTGTGATCCACAGAAGTATAGCCAAAAGAGGTTTGGCAGTACTTCTCCAATAAGTAAATGAAACCCAGGGATTCTGTGTTTTTCCATATTTAGGTTTCTAAGCATTACTGTTGAGAGAACTGATCCAAAAAGGTAACAACTACTCAAAATTGGCTCTCTCTGCTGGTCTCTACCTTTACAAGATCGAGAACTCTGCACCCGTGATTTATGACATAGATCGGCATCACTTCAGTAATGCTGTACTTATCTAGGTAAGTCTGCTGACAGCTGATTATTGTCCTGCTGTATTCACAGCACCTAGCTTGTGAATTGCTGTTTACAGAGTTTTACACGAGAATGTTTCCTGGTCCACATTGTCACTTTAGGCTGCAGGATTCCTAGGATTATTAACATTAACCCCTTCCTACCAGCTTTCCTCTGATTAGCACAGATCCTGGGCTGTAAGCAGAGCTGACAGTCACTGGCACCTGTGTATACTCCTGAATGCAGTCAGGAGACATGATTGCAGTGTCGCCCAGCAGTGTCCAGGAATGCCGCCCAGCAGTGCCACCCAGCAGTGCCTCCAGTCGGTGCTATCAGTCAGTGCTGCCAGTCAGTGCCATCATTGCTACATATCAGTGCATCATCAGTGCCTCCTCATCAATGCCCAACAGTGCTGCCTCATCAACGCCACCTCATCAGTGCTACCTATTAGTGCCACCTCATCAGTGCTGCCTATCAGTGCAGCCTCATCAATGCACATCAGTGAAGGAGAAAAATGACCTGTTTGCTAAACTTTATAATAAAAACAAAGAAAACTTTTTTTTAAATTTTTTTGCTGATTTTCATTTACAGTGCAAAAAATAAAACCCCCAGTGACGAATACCACCAAAAGAAAGTTCTATTTGTGTGAACAAAATTATAAAAATTTCATATCGGTACAATGTTCCATGACTGAGCAATTGTCATTCAAAGTGCAACAGTGCTGAAAGCTGAAAATTGGCCTGGGCAGGAAGGGGGTAAAAGTGCTCGGTAGGCAAGTGGTTAAGAACCTTGGACCACTCCTCATCATTAAGGCGGTCGTTGTCCATTTGCCAATATGACCTGCATCTCAAAGAATTTGATTTTGACTTTTTTTTTACTTTTTTTGTAGCGATACATTATAAACAATGCTACTAAACTTTAATGAGGAATTGTAGGCATATTTTAAACCCAGGGTGTCAATCTAGACTGTGTGTGGATAGGGTGCTTGAGCTGCAAATATTGTAAGAAGCTTTAGGAGGCAGACCAAATTCCTCCCGCAATGTCTGAAAGTCTTTTAAAAGTTGACCATGATATAATTGCAGAATCTACACAAAGCCTTGTTCTGACCAATGATTAAACTCCTGCAACTTTAATAACTTTGGGTAGTTAAAATTCAGAAAAAATTGGGTATGATCAGAATACCCTTTATAGATCCTTATCTATCATAGTTAAGTGGGAAACTGCCTAGCTAGTCTAAATACACCCGCTTCTAAACAATCTCAATTTTTTTACCTAGGAATACTGTAGATAATATTTTCTTAATTGAATCAACACTCACATCCTCATTCCATCCAATTAAATGTTGACAGAAGATATAGGAATGGGTTTGGAATGGCCAGCCTACAATTTTCCTTAGCTTCCTGTGATGCTTCATACATTTGATTTTAAGGGAATCTGCCCCCCCCCCAAGAAAACCTCTGACTTGCCTCACAAATGAGATATCTAAGGTGTTTTAACTGAGGTGGTAAGTACCTACATTAATCAATTAAATATAATGCAATACAGAACTTAGTTCAAATGTTGTTACTTTATGTTTGTGGAGGTGCTCATTTACCCAAGTCATGGTATGTTTAATATTAGTTGCTGAAGTTCAACTGGACTTGTTCTGCAATGGTGAAGGCAATTGTAGCTTATTCAAGCCACCTGTTTAGTTCTAATGAGTGATAGGAATATACCTCACCATATCCACATAGGTAGCGTCGACATCTTAAAGGAAAAGTGTGGACTTGTAAATAAAAAACACACACATAATCACCTCCAGACTGATCTTGTAGATGTGCCAGCCCAAGAAATGAGTGATCACATGACTGCTCAGCACTCAGTTCTTGGTCTTCTTATAACACAGAATAGTGATTGTCAGTCACTGCTATCTGCTCTTTACCTCCAGCACTCACTTTAGCATCAGGCTGGGGAGAGGGCCAGCTCTGGCTCTCAGAGAGTCAACTACCAATTAGGCGTCTGGGTGGATCCCAACAATATGGTCAGAATCCTTCCAAAGCCTGCAACAGCTCTGCAACATCAGCCAACAGCAACTTTTAACCCGCTGTTTGCTGATTCTTGGTCACAGAAGAGCAAAAATAAGTGCGTTCCAGTGACCCACAAGATAAGGAAAGTCAAAAAAGCTTTGGCCATACTATTCTTTAAATCCAATCTCCATGGAATGACATGTTGATTGTGGAATCTAAAGGTTTTCAGTAGTCAGATCGCTGAATATGAATGACAACTGGTTGCTGTGGGAGACTATCCTCTGCTTTTTTGCCTTTTGCCATATTGAATAGTATACCTGTAGCTTTACATGTGACAGGTTAACTTTGAATGGGTTTTTAACTTTCACCTGTAAAACATTTTACTTTCAGCCATGATAAGTAGGAGAGGGAATTTAAAAGCAATAGATTTCCATAGCTGCATAAAAAGCAATGGGTGTCTTTGTCCAGATGAAAAGCAGTCAAATGCTTTGCCTGGATGAAAAGTAATTGGTTTCCATGGCTGGATGACAGGTAGCTGGTTTCCATCGCTGGTTGAAAGGTAGTGGGATTTCCATGGTTGGTTGAAAAGTAGTGGGATTTCCACGGCTGGTTGAAAGGTAGTGTGATTTCCATGGCTGGTTGAAATGAAATGGGTTTCTTGGCTGGATGAAATAAAATGGGTTTCTTGGCTGGATGAAAGGTAGTGGGCTTCCATGGCTGGATGAAAGGAAGTGGGCTTCCATGGCTGGATGAAAGGAAGTGGGCTTCCATGGCTGGATGAAAGGAAGTGGGCTTCCATGGCTGGACAAAAGGCAGTGGGTTTCCATGGCTGGACGAAAGGCAGTGGGTTTCCATGGCTGGATGAAAGGCAGTGGGTTTCCATGGCTGGATGAAACGCAGTGGGTTTCCATGGCTGGAAGAAGCAATGGGATTCCATAGCTAGATGAAAGGCAGTGGGGTTATATAACTTGATGAAAGCCAGTGTGTTTCCATTAGAGATGAGCAAATCGAACTTGGCGAAGTGGAATTCGTTTCGAATATTAGGAAAAATTCGATTCGCGCCGAATCCGAAAATTAGCAAACTTCGGATGCACGAATCGAATTTTCCCCGATCGGCCGATTTTCATCCCTTCTACAGCCGGCAAAAAGTGTCCCTGCAGAGAGCTATTTCTGACAGTTCTCTGACAGTTCCTTCATATTTACAGCGGTTGAAACATTGTATCTATTTGTTTCCATTTAGGATACAGATGTTTTTATTCGGAAACAAATAGATACAATGTTTCTGACAGTTCTCTGACAGTTCCTTCATATTTACAGCGGTTGAAACATTGTATCTATTTGTTTCCATTTAGGATACAGATGTTTTTATTCGGAAACAAATAGATACAATGTTTCAACCGCTGTAAATGTGAAGGAACTGTCAGAGAACTGTCAGAAATAGCGGAGCTCTCTGCAGATACACTTTTTGCTGTACTGGAATTCTTCTTATTTTCATCCTACTTCTTCTTCTTCTTCATCCTCATCCTCTTCTTCTTCATCATCCTCATCCTCTTCTTCTTCTTCTTCTTCTTCATCCTCATCCTCTTCCTCTTCTTCTTCTTCTTCTTCTTCATCCTCATCCTCTTCTTCATCCTCATCCTCTTCTTCTTCATCCTCATCCTCTTCTTCTTCTTCTTCTTCATCCTCATCCTCCTCTTCTTCTTCTTCATCATCCTCATCCTCTTCTTCTTCTTCTTCTTCTTCTTCCTCACCATCATCCTCTTCTTCTTCTTCTTCATCCTCATCCTCTTCTTCATCCTCATCCTCTTCTTCTTCTTCTTCTTCTTCTTCTTCTTCTTCATCCTCTTCTTCTTCTTCTTCTTCTTCTTCTTCTTCTTCTTCTTCTTCTTCTTCCTCTTCCTCATCCTCTTCTTCATCCTCATCCTCATCCTCTTCTTCTTCTTCTTCTTCTTCTTCCTCTTCTTCATCCTCATCCTCTTCTTCTTCTTCATCCTCATCCTCTTCTTCTTCTTCTTCTTCTTCTTCTTCTTCTTCCTCATCCTCATCCTCTTCTTCTTCTTCATCCTCATCCTCTTCTTCTTCTTCATCCTCATCCTCATCCTCTTCTTCTTCTTCTTCATCCTCATCTTCTTCTTCTTCATCCTCATCTTTTTCTTCTTCTTCTTCATCCTCATCCTCTTCTTCTTCTTCATCCTCATCCTCTTCTTCTTCTTCCTCATCCTCATCCTCTTCTTCTTCTTCTTCTTCTTCTTCATCCTCATCTTCTTCTTCTTCATCCTCATCCTCTTCTTCTTCTTCTTCATCCTCTTCTTCTTCTTCTTCTTCATCCTCATCATCCTCTTCTTCTTCTTCTTCTTCTTCCTCATCCTCTTCTTCTTCTTCATCATCCTCATCCTCACCCTCTTCTTCTTCTTCTTCATCCTCATCCTCTTCTTCTTCTTCTTCATCCTCATCCTCTTCTTCTTCATCCTCATCTTCTTCTTCTTCTGCTTCTTCTTCTTCTTCCTCATCCTCTTCTTCTTCTTCTTCTTCTTCATCCTCATCCTCATCCTCTTCTTCTTCTTCATCCTCATCCTCTTCTTCTTCTTCTTCTTCATCCTCACCCTCATCCTCTTCTTCTTCTTCTTCATCCTCATCCTCTTCTTCTTCATCCTCTTCTTCTTCTTCATCCTCATCTTCTTCTTCTTCTTCTTCATCCTCATCCTCTTCTTCTTCTTCTTCCTCATCCTCATCCTCATCCTCTTCTTCTTCTTCTTCTTCCTCATCCTCATCCTCTTCTTCTTCTTCATCCTCATCTTCTTCTTCTTCTTCATCCTCATCTTTTTCTTCATCCTCATCCTCTTCTTCTTCAATTGAAGCTGCTTCTGCTCCACCACTCTGCCATTGGACTCTTGATAGTCGTCTCCCCACACTGCTGCTGGGGGGACTTTTTAACATAGGCCTCTGTATGGCCTTCAATTTAAGCTGCTTACGCTTCGCCACTCTGCCATGGGCCCCTGTACCGCCTCCTCATGCTGCTGCCAGGTCCAGAGTGTGTCATGGGTCCCTGTACGGCCTCCCATTGCTGCTGTCTCCATCGCCACACTCTGCCATGTGCCACTTTCAGGTCTCCTCACACTGCTGGTGGGTTCCATTTTGTCATAGGGTGCTGTATGGCCTCCCATTGCTGCTGCCTCCACAGCCACACTGTGGCTCCACACTCTGGTTTTGGCCCCGTGACTGCCCAAATGAGTGAAGTGTGTGGTGATTCTAAGATCGACGGCACTCATCTGCATGTCATACTGACTGACAGTATTATTTCTCTTCCCCAGCAGACTCCAAGGGCATTTAAATTAAAGGTACAGTGTTCTGCACTAATATAAAGGCTCTCTGAAGCCTAGAAACCCTTTTAATAAGTTAAATTCGCAGCGAATAAATTCACATCAAATCGAATTTATTCCGCAAATTCGGCGAATCAGCCGAATCGAATTTTTGAATAATTCACTCATCTCTAGTTTCCATGGTAGGGCATAAACAATGCTAAAAGGGTCCATTCACCTATGAAATTTAATGGGCACATTTTAAAACGTGTTAACAAATATGCACAGATTTTCCATTGTTTTAATAGTGCTACCTCACATCTATGCTGTGTGTTGGCTGAAAGCTGCCTTATATCACAATTAGAGTGTGCTACCTGAGAGGACGTTACCAGAGACTAAGGCTAGCCATACATGCTTAACCCAGCTGAGTCAATTTTTCAACCCTGCTTTAGCAGGGATCAGCTAAAATTTGAGCGGATTATGACTAGTTTAAATTATTACCTTGTATTACCTTGATAGCCCTGCCCCAGCATCAGTAGATGAGGCTTTGTTGGAGCACTACAGCAAATAGTTTCTTCTGCTGTAAAATAGTGTGTTCTTTTCTTTGGCAAGGGAAAAAGAGAAATAATCAATATCTTTTAACCAAGAATCACATAAGCACGTTCTGGAAAGAAATATATTTGCAAATGTGTGATCAATGGATATTTTTGAAGCGTTTTTCCCTAGTAAAACAAACCTCTGGCAGAAACCATGAGCAAGAGATTGCTATGGTTGATTTGATGCTAATGTAACTTCCTCAAAAACACACACCTTTTTCTTAAGAAGACAGACTTCAACATTTGGCAGACTTCTTTTTTGTAAATTCTTCTATTTTTTTAAAAATGTTTGTATTAATTCACTGAATACAATACAGATCATAACGGTCTTGTGAGAGCCACCTCAATGGTATAGATAACAATCACAGAAAGTTTTAAAGCATAAAAAGTAGTCTCCTGCACGTTAAATGTTTATAAAGCTAATATTTGCTTGAGAAAAAAAAAGCTTTAACATCTTTTAAGGGAGATAGAGGACCTCAGTAAGTTGGTAAAAGGAAAGGAATGCAGGAAACACTAGGGTGTGGAGAAAGCAGGGGGAGACACTGGGGGAACCCTCAGGTAAGATTGGATAACTTTTTTAATAAATGTCTGTCAGTCTTTTGTTTCTGGTCATGCAAGGTAAATCTGAAAATGAAGGCCAGCAAGCAAGAGCTATAAAAATGCAATTTCTTCACCTAATGATATGTTGTTCAGCTAAACCTCAAAATAATTAGGCCTCATTCACATGGGTACTCAGGGCTTTTTTTCAGTGGGAATGCAGTTCCTGCACCTCCAGCGCTGAATATATGAAATGTCAAAGGGTGCTGGGATGTGCTGGAGAGCCTATTGATGCTGGCTGCTGGAGGATCTATTGTTGCTAAGGGGGATCTCTTGATCGGGGAGGGATCTATTGTTGCTGAAGGATCAATTGATGGTGGAAGGGATCCACTGTTGAGGGAGGGGACTGTTGTTGCTGGCTGCTGGGAGATGTATTATTGTTGACGGGGATCTGTTGTTGCTGGAGTGGGTCTGTTGTTGCTGGGGGTTCTTTTATTGCTGGCAGTAGGGGATTTATTTTACTGCTTGTTATGTTATTAGTAAATTCCATACAAATTACTTAACACCAAAAAATGATACTTGGTTCTGTATTCATTTACAGTTGTGTCCAAAATTATTCAACCCCCAATGCTGTAAAGGGGTTTAGGGACTATAGTGTACATTTGGAATTGTATTCAGAATCAAATCCTACAAGGACGTTGTAACTACCCAAATGCAACTAAAATGACATCAATTGTTTATGTAATACAGTAGTAAATGGTTCTTATGTGGTTTCTTCATTGCCACAATTATTCAACCCCTTAAAGACTACCACTCTGAAGAACAGAGGTTCATACAGGTGCTTTCCATCAGGTATTGAAAACACCTGTGGATGTCACCGAGCAGCAATCAAGCATAATAAGCACCAATTAGGCAGCTTTAAAATGACTGTGATACTCAGCTCCTTCTAGACATTTACTGGTGTGGTTACAAACATGGTGAAGGCAAGAGAATGGTCCAGGAAGACAAGAGAAGAGGTGATTTCTCTTCACAGGAAGGGCAATGGCTATAAGAAGATTGCAAAGATGTTAAACATACCAAGAGACACCTTAGGAAGCATCATTCGCAAATTCAAGGCAAAGGGCACTGTTGAAACGCTACCTGGTCGTGGCAGAAAGAAGATGCTGACTTCGACTGCTGTGCGCTACCTGAAGCGTAGAGTGGAGAGAAGTCCCCGTGTGACTGCTGAGGAACTGAGAAAAGATTTGTCAGATGTGGGTACAGAAGTTTCAGCCCAGACAATAAGACGCACACTGCGTAATGAAGGCCTCCGTGCCAGAACTCCCAGGCGTACCCCCTTGCTGTCTCCAAAGAATAAGAAGAGTCGACTGCAGTATGCCAAAAGCCATGTGGACAAACCACAAAAGTTGTGGGATAGTGTTCTGTGGACTGATGAAACAAAATTAGAACTGTTTGGGCCCATGGATCAACGCTATGTTTGGAGGAGGAAGAACAAGGCCTATGATGAAAAGAACACCTTGCCTACTGTGAAGCATGGTGGAGGGTCAATCATGCTTTGGGGCTGTTTTGCTTCTGCAGGTACAGGGAAGCTTCAGCGTGTGCAAGGTACCATGAATTCTCTTCAGTACCAGGAGATATTGGATGGAAACGTGATGCAGTCCGTCACACACCTGAGGCTTGGGAGACGTTGGACCTTTCAACAGGACAATGATCCCAAGCATACCTCCAAGTCCACTAGAGCATGGTTGCAGAGGAAAGGCTGGAACATTTTGGAGTGGCCATCGCAGTCACCAGACTTAAATCCGATTGAGAACCTCTGGTGGGACTTAAAGAAAGCAGTTGCAGTGCGCAAGCCTAAGAATGTGACTGAACTGGAGGCCTTTGCCCATGAAGAATGGGCGAAGATACCCGTAGATCGCTGCAAGACACTTGTGTCAAGCTATGCTTCACGTTTAAAAGCTGTTATAACTGTAAAAGGATGCTGTACTAAGTACTAAGATTGAATGTCACTTGGGGGTTGAATAAAACTGATAATGCTGTGAGCACAGAAAAGACATTTGTGGTTATTTCATTATAACTGTTATGTTATATTTGTCTGACCTACAAGTGCCTCTTTAATGTAAATGTAAGCAAGATGACTGAATGATCAAAAGCAATGTCAAACTGGCCAAAACACTCAATTTCAGTGGGGGTTGAATAATTTTGGACACAACTGTAAATGGGTGGTACTGGTAGATTGGTAGTTGGTGACACCAAAGGATGGTGCTTCTGGGTGGGTAGGGGATGGAGACAAGGGCAAGGGGTGGCTCAGAAGGGTGGAGTTCCTGCACCTATTATCTGAGAAAAAAAGCCCTGGTTCTAAAAGTGGTTCTAAAGGCTCAAGGTTTTTTATCTTCATGCATACCATACATGAAGGTAAAAAACCTGTGTGCAACGAGTTTTTCAGCTGTAAAAAAGCTCTAATGCTGAAAAACATGGTAAAACTGGCGTTTTTGACCCAAAAACACTACAAAAGCTGAAAAACTCATATTTTTAAAGTGACTTTCCACAGCTAACGTTACCTGCGTTATCAAAACGCCCAGTGTGCATGGAGCCTAATTGTGATTCCAGAAAAGTACCTGCCAGATATTCAGTGTGCTCCTAACTTTCTGTTGTGAGCTGACAATATTGTCTTTACTGCACTGAAATTCCTACTTGAGTTCTCCCTTGCTGGACTATTGAAAGCAGGTAAGGCTGGAAACACTGCTTGGAATTTCAGTGCAGCAAAGGCTGGTGTTATAAAAGTTTTTAAAGAGACAAAACAAGGGGGAGATGTACAGTACTTAAATTTTTTATTTTTTTTGGGCCTGCCAAAATACTGACATTTTGTGCTATCTTTATGAGGCTTGCATTAACTACTGTCAGGAGTTAGTATTTTAGCTACCACCAAGTACATTCATTAGATATCTTATTTCCGCAAGGCAACACATTTGCTGCACCAGCCTACAATCTCAAATAACACAGAATTATCACTTCCTTCTAGCAAAGTCACATTGACATCAGCTTCCTAGAAGTAACATTTACATCAGCTTCCTAGAAGTTCCAAGGGAAACCAAGATTGCATATGAAAAACAGTAAAAACAAGACAGAAAATTCAGGAAATTATGCAAAACAAATAGTACAGTAAATGTGTACTGGTAATAAAACTATCCAGATGTAGTATCGTCCTAGGTAGCTAGGGGAAGCTCTAGCTTCAATTTTCAGGCAGGAGGGCTGAGTAGGAGCCTGGGTGTGATAGCCAGGGGGTCAAATTTGGGTCAGAGCTGGGAGGCTTCCCCCTGCTATAGGACTTTGGAGAAAGATCTAGAAGCAGTGGGCGGAGTGGCTGGTCTGTACTCTTTGAGGGTCCTAGCCAATCCCCAACAGGAGGCTTGGCAAGGGTCCAGTACAGCCTAAAGGAGTAAAGCTCAGCAGCAGGAGAGTTGGAGGAGAGTTCAGGTGGAAGATGGAGAGGACGTAATGCTGATGAGCAGGAGCCTGGGAGGGGGCTCAAATGGGAGAGGGGCTCACCTCCAAGCAGGAGGACCTTGGAAGGAGGAAAGCTTGGAACTTCACTGGCCTCCTGAGAGAGTACCACCTGTGTTGCAAGGAAGAAGTGGCCCAGCTAAAAGGCCTGGTAGCAGGCACCAACTCATCGGTAACATAGGAGAAGGACTAAGTGAATAGACCTGAACCCCCTGGGCCAGATAGGGGAAGCAGCACCCTGGTGGGAAACCAGATTAGCAACTACCCGGGACTGTCTTACTCTGATGTGACAGGCACTGGATCCCCTGATCAGGAACTTCCCCCAGATAGCTGAATGAAAGGAGAATTCATCTGGGGTCTGGTGTGGTACAACAGGAGACACCAGCTAGCTCTCCAAAAGAGACTGTTTGCTGTAAGCCTCTAAATGCCTCTGGATGTTAGCATATGTGTCCATGCAGACAAATAGAAATGTTTACTGGCAAATGCACATTAACATTAGACACGTTTTGCACTTGAGCATTAACTCATTTCAAAGGCCTAAATAAATTACTATTCTGTCCAATTAAATTAATGTCCAAGTCTAGACACATTTTATGTATTTTACAATGCATCAAGCGGCATTTTTTTCTGCAAAAATGCTGCTGCCAGGAGGAAAGATGTCTAGGAGATATGGGCAAAATGCCCTGTGTGCAGGAGGCCAGAAGGTGTTTCTTATCCTTATCTTATCTAATCCTCATCTTGTCAGACCAATATCAGTTGTCATAATATTAATGTTTCTTCTAAGAGTACTTTACAAAAATATTTCTTCATTTTAGTTAAAGACATGTATGCCCACAGACATACAATCATTGTTTGATCCAAAATTATTTGGAATCTATTTTTCTGTTGGAGGATAGAGCAAATTCTTGCTACGGGGAATAAAATGTGATAGTGATATGGGTGTAGGCAGGTGCAGTCTATTTTGTTCACTGTAGGTGGCACAAAACCTGAGTGGCACCACAGCGTGGAAAGGAAATCAGGAGAAACATGGTTCCCTGGGAAGTGATCCGGTTGTCCGGATGTCACTATCCCATGTGACTATGGCAGCCATCTTTATTGAGGTTAGAGATTACAAAGAGCCCTTACATTTGCAAGTGGATAGTGTAGGGAGAGAGACCCTGTCTGACAGGGAAAGTGATTAGCGGCAGGGAAGAGTTGCTGATGAGTAGGGCCAGGCTAGGGACTCACTATCCTGCTAGGAAGCTCCCCCTTTTTGTAATGGGCCCATCAGGCCACACTCTGCCCTCTAAAATCACGCTGTCAGTGTGTCTCTTCCGGCCACATCTCTGTATTTGAACTTACCCATGAATGTTTCCCTAAGCAGCGCTGTCCCGCTGAGGTGCTTGTAATGTTGGTATTCTGCCTAATACAAGTTCAAACTTTTGCTACGACTGAACTCATAATTACTGCCCACACCACGCTTGGTGGCAGTCGACAGGATATGTCCCTTGCAGCGTGTGCGGAAGGAGGACATCGCTCCAGAATGGCTCCAATAGTGTCGGCCTTGGCCCTGATACCCAAGTTTAATGGCTTTATTATCCCCTTGGCAAAACTGGAGGAGCTGGAGAGTGCTGTGTCTGTACCAGGTCTCGGCTAGGCTAGTGGTGGAATTGGCCATTAAAGCTTTAGAAAAGGATGCCCCTGAGGTGGTGATGTCGCTGCCAAAGAAGGAGCAGGCCACTGTATAAAAGATTGTGTCCCACCCAAAGGGCCTCTCTGGGGAGAAGATAACACTACTGAGGCTGAGGTTCTTAAACAGGAAACAACAGAAGTATGGGAGCATCACCCATTACACAGTGACTATGCAAAACCTTTGGAGGTACCTAGAAAAGAAGGACGTGCATGGCTGTGTTAACATAACTGACTCTGATTACATTCTGAGGGATCAATTCATTGCAGGTCTGAAGCTTGGCCCAGTCCAGAGAGCATCACATAAGAAGGTTAAAGCGTATCCTACAAAAACCTTCCGTGAAGTGGTGGTGGATGCGGCTGCCCAAGAGCAAGAGGCAGATGTGACTGTAGCAGTGAAAAAAAAGTATGGACAAGTGTATTTCAAGGAGGAGGCCTTGGCACCTTCACCACTGTCAGCCATACAATCTGCATTGAAGGAACTGGCTCAAGAGGTAGCCACTTTTAAAACAAGACAGGTTCTCTTCGAAAAAGGATTCTCCCCAGGAGGACTGTAAATGCTGCCGGTGTGGCCGGTATGCACAGATTTCCAAGAACTTTGGGCAGTCTGGACCCAAAAACTTCTCCAGGTGACTTTAAACTAATCTTTCCCAAGACAGAGGGACAACCCCTGGGACCAGCTCTTCAAAGTCCTGGTAGGCTGGAAGCTACGGCGTCCCGGGATGAGGCCCAATACAAGTCACTTCTAGAAAAACTGGATATCCTGTTTAAAAACTTTACCCTACCACAAAAGAGACTGCTCTATCAACTACTGGAGGAACATCTCCTGGTGTTCACCACTAGTCCAGAGTATTACAGGTTTACTGAGGCCATTGACCATCCAATTCACACAGGGGAGCCATACCACCATATTCCCCCAGATCTGTGTTCCAAAGGTCTTGACCTTGCTCCATATCATGTTGTGGGGTGGAGTGATTTTGGAGATTGGCAGTCCATGGGCCGCCCCCGTTAACCTGGTGCACAAGACAGACTGAAGTTTATGGTTCTGTATGGACTATTGTAAACGTTACGCCTGAACCCATAGGGATGCCTACCCTCTATCTCAGGTAGAAGAGTCCCTAATGGCATTAGGACAAGCAAAGTTCTTCTCCACCCTAGATCTGGCTAATGGCTACCGGCAGGTCCTGGACCAGGACTGAGAGAAAACCACCTTCATCACACCCTTGGGACTGTTGGATTTTAACTGGATGCTCTTTGGTCTTAGCAATGCCCCCTGTACCTTTCAATGCCTAATGGAAAAATGTCTGGGAGATTTTGACTTGTGTTACTCTATCTTGATGATATCATTATCTCCTATAAGACATTTGAGGACATGTCAAACATCTGTTCTTAGTGTTCTCATGGTTGGCACAGTATGGATTGAAACTGAAACCCAGTAAGTGCCACATGATAAGACAAAACTACAGTACCTTGGGCATATGGTTGAATCCAAGGGTGTGTCTCCAGATAAGGACAAGGTGCAAGCTGTCCAGAACTGGCTCCTTCCAAAGACTGACACAGAGCTACGCTCTTTCCTAGGACAGGTAGGGTACTACTGTTGATTCATTTTCAAGTTAGCCCAAGTAGCTGCCCCCTGAGCCAGTTACTGAGTGGGCACAGCACCCAAAAGAAAAGCAGGCCCTCACCTTCCATCCAAGCCCTATGGCAAGATGCACAGAAACAGGCTTTTGAAACATTGAAACAAAAACTGACCCCCCCGTCCCATTGCTGGCCTACGCGGACTATACCAAGCCCTTCCGAGTCGATACAGATGGAAACCTTCAGGGCCTGAGGGCCGTCCTGGCCTAAGTACAGGACAGATAGGGATGGGTGATAGCTTATGGCAGTCGCAGCCTGAGGCCTACCAAGAACAATCCTCATAACTAAAGTTCTTTTAAACTGGGACTTCTCACCCTGGGACATTAACGAGAAGTGTGCAGAGTATCTCATGGGAGCTGAGATAGAGGTCTTCATGGACAACAATCCCTTGGCCTGTATGGAAACAGACTAACTAGGAGCACTGGAGCAGAGGTGGGCCACCTCCCTAGCATGATTCAATCTTAAAATATGCTACTAGCCTAGCAAACACATCGGGCATGCAGATGCCCTTTCTCAATATCCTGTGGAGTGCCCCGGCAAAGATGTAGATTCCAGTCAGGAAGTCATAGAGATCACTCCCGAGTCTGTGATCATGACAGAACTTGGCTGCCTGAGTGGTGTCCAAACTTCCTACACCACTCCATACCATCTCAGGGTAACGGGGCTTGTGAGAGGTTCAACAGCATGCTGTTGAGTGATAAATATTATTATATGAAATTCTTAATTCGCCACTTATATTATATTGATGGCAAGCTTGCACAATATTTGGTTTTTCTGATTAATCATAATTAATATTAAAATGTGTGAATGGCCTTGAACCAGTGATAGTGTTAATTTCTTCATTTAAGCTGAGACAGGAGTTAGTTAGCTGAACTAACCAGCTGAGAGCTACGTATTCTCTAATAGGGCATAGCTGCTTAGGAGACTCTAGTGTAGAATGTCATGGAGTAAGCAAAATAGAATAAGTATGACATAATATATTTTAATAGTATTTGTGTGTATTTAGTTTGTTTTATAAATCGGTAATATTGTAACATACATAGATTTCTGGTTATACAACATTATTGAGATGTTGTAAAGATACATTCTTAATTTATATTATTTAATCAGAGACTGGTCAAATGAGCAGGCTCCTGCAACATCACCAGCTTATTATGGTCATTACATATGGGCTTGTCAATCAAAAGACCATATATGTAACGTCCCCTCCCTTCAATGAAATTGCTCTGCTAAGCAGTATTGTTTGCCATACAAGGTTCTAAGATCACAAATTATGACGCTTACAAGCATCATAAAAAGGCATACTAACACACGGACAGACTGACACTCATACACACTGAAACGACAGACACACACACACGCCTGTCCATCCACACAGATACCCACAAGCAAAGCTGAGAAGCTGGAACAGGTGCATGCTGTAAGACAAGAAATAGTCACTAAGGTCTACTTCCGGAAAAACTCTGAAGAAGGAGCATCACATGGAAGAACACATGAGACAATCGGCCATGAGAATAAGGGTGACACATCTTTAAACTTCTGCTTTGATATTTCTGGAACTGTTCTTGATACGCTTTACTTTGTTATTTTTAGTTATTGTGTGATAAAATAAAATCACACTTTATTTTTTATTTCAACTGCGCTTTAATCATTCAAAATCACCTATAGACACTAAAGAAGTATTATATGTGTCTCAGAAAACTCTACAGTGAGCATGTTACAGACTTTGGAACTGAGTTACCAAGACCGGTGATATCAACATGTAGAGGCTGTGGTGTGGGCCTATACCAACATGGTTCACCAATCTACCGGCCGCATGCCCTTTTTCCTTATGTTTGGGTGGCCTGGCAACATGCTGCCTACCCATAGACCTCTTCTTGGACACCCCAGAAAGACTCCTACCTTGCACCACCAGTACCTGGGCACAAAAACATTGGGCATTAATGCAGCGGGCCCAGCTCTGACACTGGCCTTCAAATAATTGTCCTTGCTGTAATGGTTGTGCGCATTTGTCCCATGAGAAGCTGTGTCTGGCAGCTATTTTGCTCAGTTCATCCCTGCCATTTTGTCAGAAGAAAAGGCGTAGCCACAGTGACCCCCCCCCTCTCTTTAAGTTTATACAATCTGCAACCTCTTAGTTGCATGCCAGACACCTCTTATCAGTCTGTTAAAAGGACTAGCAAAATCTAACCCCAATACACATCTCAGTGCCCCATAAAGCTCTCTGACTTGTCCTCTTGAGTGACTGGAGTTTTAGCATATACCTGCCAGCCCTTCCCCCTATTGTAAATACAGTAGCAATGCATATTCCTGAAAGGCTGGTTATCATGCAAGACTCTAAAACTAAAGTATATTCCATAACTCATGAAATAATAACAGCACAGCCAGAATAAGTACATATTTACCTCTCTCAGTTAATTTGTAGCATCCAAGCACACCTATAGTAGCCAATATGGGGAACCACTGGCACACCTTATCTCTCCTAGGCAAAGTAGATATCCCAAACCTGTCATATTTATATCCATTTCAAAGCAAATTTCATGCTGGGCAATAATTTGCAGGTTAGCAAACCTGTAGGTATTTGGAGATATTAATACTTATATAAAACTGTACCTGGGATGCAGTCATAAACAGTGACATCCCAGAGCCACTCATCAGCTGCTTAATTGTTCAGATGGTCTCTGTCAACACCCCCCTTGATGCCAAAGAAAAGGGAGATGCAAACACATTAGTCAGCTCTCAGGTAACATCAAACCAAGGAAGATCTGTCAGAAGAGCCAATATATCACTCTGCTCATTGACTGAAGTTTGCTGAAACTAGGATTTGGGAGTATTTTCATTTTCAACTCCCTTTTATTTTTCTGTTGTATTATTGTCTCTTTGTTTCTTTGTAATACTCCTTGTCTATAAATATGACTAATGCAATCGTATAGAATCCCTGTTTCTTGAAGAGAGCTACTATATGATAAATCTTTGAATATACCTATCTGTGGTGAAAGTGTGTATACAGACATTTATTTTAAAATCATAATTGTTATTGCTAATCGTGTGAAAGTTTCCTACTTTTTGATAAAGAAGGTTGTGGCAGTTTAGAGGGTTAATTGCTTAGTTAGCTAAACCCAGTGACAATCGCTCTCAGCCTATTGGCACTTAGATTGTGGTCCCGCGAGCTGGAACATATTTGTGCGGGGTGAGGCTGAGAGTGTAATTGTTGCATATGTCAATCAGTCATTTGTCACAGGCTGGTGGATAGGGCAGCAGTCTGACACCATATTTTCACACTTGTGGCCAGGGGACCAGGTATTAGTGAAGAGCACAAAACACACCTGAGGTAGTAAGCTGGAGCCTAAGTGGGACTGCACCCTTTTCCAGGACTGGGGCATCCCTTCACACCTACCGCTTTCTATGACCTGGTCTCTGAGGGGCCTGAACCCATAAAGAAACAACTGCTCCAGAATATGTTGAGGCCTTGCCTCGGGTGGTGAGTGTTCTGCCGAGGACTCAAACGTTTTTGATCCTGCTGACCTCCCATGGGCGCAAGAGGCACCCCTGGACTGATTCTTGCCACCCCTTGAGCTTGAACCTCTAGCCCCCAGTGATCCTGCAGGCTCTGAAGCTGAGAGTCCAGCCAAACAGGCCACCCCGAGACAATACTTAAAGATGAAACTTTGCCAAGTGACTCTGGTGAAAGTCCAGGCAACCTTCGCTCTGTGCAGCTCAATCATGGGCAACCCCCTGCAAAATTTTCAGATTATGTTGTTTAAATGTGTTTTTATGATTCCGCCTTAACCATGCCTTATTGCGCTGTTGTTTCATTCTGTTGTGATGCCGAAGAGAGCATTTGACAAAGGGGGTGGGGGGGGGGGGCAGTGTAGGCAGATACAGTCTGTTTTCTTCACTGTATATGGCGCTCAATCTGAGTGGTACCACAGCCTGGAAATGAAGTCCAGAGAAACATACAGTAGTTTCACCTTGGTTTCATGGGGGCTCTGGTGGCCATCTTTAGTGATGGTAGCGCTCACAAAAGCCCTGGCTCACTGCAGTGGCTGGCATTTTGCAAGTGGATAGTGTAGGGAGATAGACCCTATCTTACAGGAAAAGTGATTGGTGACAGAGAAAGGTTCCAGATGATTAGGGCCAGACTAGGTACTCACTATCCGGCAATGAAGCTTCCCCATTTGGGACTGGGCCAGCCAGGCCACACAAATATTGTTGCTGCATCTCCTGCCTCTGCATCTCTGCATTTGAACTGAACTGTGAATGTTTCCCTCAGTGAAGCTCCCCCACTGGGGTGCTTGTAATGTTGGTATTCTGCTTAATACAAGTTTGAAGTTTTGCCACGACTGGACTCTGTGTAATTACTGACCATACCACGCTGCACCTGCTCACATGGGTGTCCTTGCCCCTTCCACATACAGTATATACATATTAGATGGGTACTTTTTATATAACGTGAAATCCCCATTATAACCACTTTCAAAAAAACATTTTTTTCACTACTTGCATGTTGGTCATCTTCCCACTTGATTTGCTTGGGATTGCACATTCTCTGATATTTCTTTATTTGTTGAATGGTCAGACATACTACACAGCATTACTAAGCTTTTCTGTATGCCCCACACTGGCTCATATTTCCTTTGGTCACATATGACTTGTCCTTCAGTTCGTGTTTAAATCTGTATGCACCCAGGAAAGGTGCAGGCACCGGAAAAACTTGTTTAACTAGCCTGAGCAATAATGAAAATAAATTTCATATTTTGAAATGCCAAAAAATGTGAAGTAGCCCAACAACATAGATTTCCAAGTGGAGAGCAGTAAGACTGAAGATGTATTCAGAGTTACTGGAATACAGCCAAAATTGGGCAAGATACTTAAAGGGTAACTCCACTTTCATGGGAAAAAAAACACACAAAAAATAAAATAGCACAAACAATTGCAACACAAGCCATATTGTAATATAATGTTATTAAAATTATCTTTCCTTTTCTATCTGCAGAGCTGTAATTTTCTGTAAAATGTAATGCAATATGGCTACTTGGAGGCGTTCTGTACACAGATGGTATACAGAATGGCTCCCCAGAAATGTCTTTTCCTACCTATTATTGGCTCATCGGTTTTCCCAGAAATCTGTTCTAAAATACAAATCAGATTTTGGGCATCCTTGCATCTACTGCAACAAACATTTCAGTTTTGGTGAGATACTCCCAAAAGGTTAATCACATCTAAAAGGGATTTAGACCCTGCCACTTTCCTCATTAGAACCCTGCAAGTGCAACAGCTGACTCATCATTAAAAAGTCACTCCCATTCACATTCACTTTGTACATGGACACAAACAGTTTTTTCTGTAGATTAACAAAAGACAGAACTCTGCAACAAAGTTTGTTAAAATCCTTGCAAAACATCAATCACCCAGAGGGGAATGTTTTTTTCTCAGCAAAAGTGAAGTTACTCTTTAACACATATTTGAAATTCACAAATGGAAACCTTTTTAATAGGCAAAAAAATTGTAAATACGTTTGTTTGGTTCAGGTGATCCTGCCAGACAAAATAACTAAATCTTTAATCTTCATGGCATCAGCACAGTTTGTTCAGGAGCTCGCCACAGCCTGCTAATCAGCAAATGAAGGGGCAGCAGTACACGGACTAGGTCATTCCTCTGTTCACTTTGTTCTCTACTGTCAGTATGTTCATGTCAACAGAACCTGATGGGCTTCCACTGCTTTCCTTCCTTCTCCCAGGGTGAGTCCTGCTTCACAGGGGATTACAGTAGGTTGCTATCAAGATACATTTATGTGGTCACAGCATAGATTATGAGAAGTGTGGACACAGCATAGACTTTATGTAAAACATCTGTTTTGTAATAGCAGTGCAAACAACAATACTTACAGTATATTTGACAATACAATATAAGCTTACTTGAAAAATCTCCTTTCATGTTGTGAATGCTACCTCTTTGCTGGCCATCTCTTTCCTCAATTTTCTGGATTTCCTGCATGATTTACAGCTTCTGTTTATGTTCAATTTCTAATGATTACATGTCCCATGGTACCTTGCTGCCATCAAGCAGTGATTCCTGTACTGACTCCGGCTCCTGAATCTCCTGAAATTCTCATCACCTCTGGCAGGCTTTGTGGAATATTTTACACAGCAGGGCCCAATCACGGAGCATTGCATATGTGTCACAGAATTCAAGGGAGTAAATGTGTAAGGATCTTCACAAACTAAGTTTACAAACTTCATGATCATTAAGATTAATAGGGGTAGGCAAGAAATAATGGAAATACAATGTGGAAATGAATAATTGGTTTAAAATATTGACCATAGATACACTTTAACTTCCACTAAATCCATTACTTTAGTTTTGTTTGTGGGCAATTGATCTGCCAGTGTACATGCATATTCTTTTGTAAACCAGGTCAACTGTATCATGATTGCTAAATATAATAATGGCTGGAGGTTGTAAAGAAAGATACACTATATTGCCAAAAGTATTTGGACACCCCTCCAAATCATTGGATTCAGGTGTTCCAATCATCTCCATGGCCACAGGTGTAAAAAAATCAAGCACCTAGGCATGCAGACTGCTTCTACAAACATTTGTGAAAGAATGGGTCGCTCTCAGGAGCTCAGTGACTTCAAACATGGTACCATGATAGGTTGCCACCTGTGCATAAATCCATCTGTGAAATCTCCTTGCTACTAAATAATACACGGTCAACTGTTAGTGGTATTATAACAAAGTGGAAGCAACTGGGAACAACAGCCATGAAGTGGTAGACCATGTAAAATGACAGAGCAGGGTCAGCGCATTCTGAAGTGCACAGTGCGCAGAAGTCGCCAACTGTCTGCAGAATCAATAACTAAAGACCTCCAAACTTTGTGTGGCTTTCAGATTAGCACAACAACAGTGCAAAGAAAGCTTCCTGGAATGGGTTTCCATGACCGAGCAGCTGGATTCAAGTCTTACATCACCAACTGCAATGCAAAGCGTCAGACACACTGGTGGAAAGCACGCTGCAACTGAACTCTAGAGCAGTGGATGCGTGTTCTCTGGACTGACAAAGCATGCTTCTCTGTCTGGCAATCCGATGGACGTGTCTGGGTTTGGCAGGAGAACGGTACTTGCCTGACTGCATTGTGCCAAGTGTAAAGTTTGGTAGAGGGGGGATTGTGATGTGGGGTTGTTTTTCAGGGGTTGGGCTTGGCCCCTTAGTTTCAATAAAGGGAACTCTTAAGGCATCAGCATACTGAAAGGAATGATTTTCTTTTCCCCTCAGAGACCCCCGGTCTGTGGAGAGATTCCTGGTTTATCAGCAGAATTCTGGGAACACCCCTTGAACACGGAAATCACGACAGCTTATGTTCAGAGATGTTCAAAGTTTATTAGACATTAATAAGATTATATAGACTACAGATAATAATAAAGGGGGGGGGGGGGAGCGAGTTTTAAAACTGTAACTTGTAAATTTCCATCATGAGCTAACTACATGAAACATAACATATACATTTCTTGGTACAAATTGTTTTGGCTAACTTTTAGGGAAAACAGACAGACAAAGACATTGTCAGGGTCATGTTAGCTTCTGTTGATACATCCTTGAACAACCAAAAACAGTTTCATTAAACTTCTAATATCTCTACAAAAAGCTAACTTAATACTTAAAATGGCGTACATAATACAAAATGGAAGTTATCTAGATCCTTTCAATCCCCTCTAAGATCATGAACATGATCTCAATTCTTTACTTCATTCATCTTTTTGTACATAGCTAGATAACCTTCATTTGTATTTTGCAGCTTGGTAGCTCTAGCAATGCAATATAATGAGCATTTAAAACATAGATATAAAGATAAAAAAACAATATCATGACTATTCTTACAGCGATACCTTTCTTCCATGAAAAGATGGAACCAAATCCTGATCCTAACCAATCAAAAGGAGTCCATCCATCTTTTCCTATAGCTCTAGCTTCTTCCATCAAACCATCTACCTGTTCCCTGTGTTGCTTTATTATTTCATAATAATCTGGAACAGTCATTGTGGTATTATATATCCAAGTACAACATTCATAATCCTCTGTCATCTCACACAGACCTGTCAGAGCAGCACTCATACTTTCAATAGCTAATTCTTGCATCTCCAGCTGTTTTCTAATAGCTCTGGTCTCAGTATTTAGCAACCCCATGTCCTTAGAGTTCCTCTCCAGTATATCATCAATAATGTTTGTGTAATTATTTATTTTGTTCATAAGTGTTTTTCCCCATCCAGTGTAAGTAGGAAACCATGACCAAACCTTATCACCTGTAGAGAAAAGATCTACCTTTTCTTGTTTGGTTTCCCTTCTCTGTCTCAGAGTTAGTTGGTATTTTGGGTATGTACTGGCTTTTACCTGGTGTTCCTTCTGGTCTATAGCTGCCATAATTGGCACTAATTGGGCTACATAGCACCAGCCCTGGACATTACTCGGTATCCAAGGGTAACAGATCTTACCACAACAGATATAGGTATTGTTTCCCAAGGAGATCGGCAATTTTTGTATTGCAGAGCGAAATTCAGGGGTGACAACAAGTGTAAAATAAAAAAGAAGTTTTCCAAACATAGTTTTCCCCACATTATCTTGTATCCCTTCTAAACTTTCATTCAGGGTTCTACTATTTACTTGCCAGAGTTTCACAGAAGAAGTTCCATCCCTCCTTCCAGGATCAGATATGTTTAATATGGATGGAGAGCACATTCCCTTTCCCTTGTGGGAAGTATTCCCAAGTCTAAAACACCAATCGGGGAGTTGAGTGACTCCCAGAGTTGGAAAAGATATGGTGGCATTAGAAGTAATATTGGTCAAACCAATACTTACATTCCCTTTTATTAACAAAAATATTTTGACTGGAGCGGCCAGAAGAGGAATTTCCTATGTGCTCGGATGTAACTTACTACAGATCCAACATTTATCATAACCTGACTTTTGAGCATAAGCAGATTTAAACTGCATCATCAACATTTTTCCTGAAAAAGGATTGTTCTCTTCAAAACTTTCTTTATGACTTTCTTTCACTTTTGGTTATCTGGGTCTCATTTAAAACTAGTCCTTGACCACAGATACCTTTTATTAGGCCCAAGTCCTCAGGGTGATAAATACAGTTAGTTAGGATCCATACTGGCAGGAAAAAGAGCACAGTCAGTGTGCCCAATAGGACCCAGAGTTTCAAAGCACCATGAGGGGCAGTAAAAAATTTCATCTTCAGGGCCTTTTTCACTTACTTCACCCACTCTTCGAGGATTTTTCTCTCATACTTCACCTCCTTTTTCCATCTCATGTTTCTCAGGTGTTTGGTTCACCTTCTTCACTCGACTAGCATGGATCCAGGACTGGGAATTCTCCACCAGAACAGCTGTTCTGGTAACCGCTATCACCGTAGTAGGTAGTCCAAAGGGGTAGCCTTGCTTCTTGTCTTTAGCGAGTTGGCGGACCACTACGACATCTCCCACTTGGAAAAGGTGTGTTGGTTCCTGAAAAGATAAAGAAAAAGTGCGAGCAACATTTCTTTCAACCTTATCTAAAGTTTGAATCAATTTTCTCACATATTCATGTTGTACCAGGTCAAGGTCCCCTCTTTCTAACATAAGTGGCCGCCCAGCCCAAGGAGTGGGGAACGGTCTTCCCATTAATATTTCAAAAGGAGATAACCCTGTAGTCTTATTAGGTGTCATTCTTACCTCTGCTAGAATTGCAGGTAACATCTTCTTCCAGTGGGTATAGGTTCCTCCAGTGGCCTTCCTCAACTTGTGGGGTGGTTGTGATGCCTGAAGTGAGCAAAGGCATCTGTTCACTGGCCACCTGTTGTAATGCGGCTTCCTTTGCTACCTTATCTGCTAATGCATTTCCTTTGGCAATATGATCTCTGCGATTTGTATGTGTCCTGCAATGTAGAATGGCTAATGTTTTTGGTAACTGTATGGCTTTGAGTAGATCAGATATCAAAGAAGAGTGAGATATGGTTTTGCCATCAGCAGCAATGAATCCTCTTCTCTCCCAAATGACCCCAAAATCATGTACAGCACCATGGGCGTACTTGGAGTCTGTGTAAATGTTGACATCCTGTCCTGCAAATAATTGACATGCTCTTGTAAGGGCAATCAGTTCGGCTGCTTGGGCTGACTGATATGGAATTGGCTTTGCCTCGAGTATTTTGTCAGGAAGTTGCACAATGGCATCTCCTGCATGGTAAATACTATCATTTGGCCTAGAACATGAACCATCAACAAACACATCTGGGGCCCCATCAAGAGCCACAGCTGACATGTCGGGCCTAGGGGAAGTGTCTTGCTGTATGTGGGTTATACAATTGTGTTCTGGTGCCACTTCATCCTGTTCCCCCTTTAGCCCCAGTAGGGCATTCAAAATTGGAGTAGGACCTGAATTTGCTGAAGAATATTTAATAATCAAGTTGGGATCAGATAGAAGAATCACTTCATATCCGCTCAACCTTTTTGCTGACATGTGTTGAGTGTGTATGTTTTTCAGTAGTAAGGACACTTGATGTGTGGTGTGTAGGGTAGTTTCATGTCCCAATGTGAAAGAAATAGCCATCTCCACCAGAATTGCGCACAATGCAACAGCTCTCAGACAAGCAGGCATGCCCTGAACCTGAGTTGGCACTACTTTGGAAAAAAAACTACAGGGCGGAGCTTGCCTCCATGTTCCTGAGCCAGGACCCCCGCCATGGTTGTACAATTTTCCCCCGCATACAGATGAAACATTTTCTTATAGTCAGGTAGTCCAAGACCAGGGGCCGTTACCATAGCATTCTTCAGGTACACAAAGGCATCAACCATGTCATTTGACCATGTGAAAATGTCAGGTGATTCTGAAAGTGTGGCAGACCTCAGAGTGTGATCATAGAATGAACAATCAGGTATCCATTGGCGGCAGTAACTAATCATAACAAAAAAAGTTAGCATGTCCTTTTTTGTTTGTGGGCGGGGCAGACCCACGAGAGCCGCAGCTCTTTTGTGACTGACATGCCTCTCACCATGACTTAGAATAAAACCAAGGTATTCAACCTGTTTTTGGCACCATTGCAATTTCTTTTTAGATGCTTTGTGACCATTCCCTGACAACCATTCTAACAGAGACCAACTATCCTCCTGACTGGCCTCCTGACTTGAACTACAAATCAATAGGTCATCCACATATATAATGAGGACCAAACCATTGGGAGGGGTCCAGGACCTCAGTGTGGTCTGGAGGGCAAGTGAGTAGACTGCAAACGAATCTACATAGCCCTAGGCATTCTACACCAGGTCAACTGGCAATTTTCAGAATATAAATACAAATAGCGCCCTCGTCTGGTGGTCCACAGGAACCGAAAAAAATGCATTTGTTAAATCAATCACTGTAAAGTATTCTGCATCGGACGGAATGGAGGTGAGGAGTAATGGCACGTCAGGCACTATTGGGGCTAATGGAACCACCAAATTATTTATGGCCCTCAAATCTTGTACAAACCTGTAAGAGCCATCCGGCTTCTTAACAGAATTGATAGGTGTGTTGTAAGGAAAAACAGTTTCTTCTAAATCACCTTCTGTTTACATGCTGCAGCAATAGGGAGGGAAGCCTTATTCTTGAAAACCCTTTTTAGTTCTGTGTCAAGCTCCTCCCACATAGTTTCTCTCCCTTCTGTGGTATTTAGTTTATAGGCAGTAGCCTGTGTATTACTTGGTTCTATGTGACTAATGCTTTTTACATTTATCCAATCCCAAGCTGGATTATTTCCCAGAATACCATCAATGATCAATCTCATATCTTCCTGCGTGTAATTTCTTCCTAAACATGCCTTTTTTAAATAAGCAAGTGTACCTCCAGGAGATACTGTAGGCTTGGGACAATGTTTAACAATCTTATTAATATCTTCTAATTCTATGGGTTTTTTTTAGAATTAGTTCTCCTGCTGTGAGAAAAGGTAGTGTCAATATAGCCACCCCCTTTCCTCCTACGGCCCCCTCATCTTCTCTTTTCCCTCTTGTTTCTTATCCATGGATCTAAGCTGCATTCTAAATTCCTCCACCTCTCTGCCCTTTCTATGACTGGTGTCACTTCTTCTCCATTGACCATCCTTTTTCTGTAATTTTATTATATTTACCTGTCCCTGTTCTTCGTATTCCAACTCTCCTTCGTTGTCATTATTCTCCGTAAGGATGCCTTGAACTTGGCTACCCTCCTCTGGTGATTTTATACTAATGATCTGTTTGGGTCTAGTGGAGGGGCCTGGCTGTATTGGTTGTAGATCCGGGACGGGAAGTGGCGCAGGGACAGGGGCAGGGGCAGGGGCTGGAGCTGCAGAGACAGGAGCAGGGGCTGGAGGGGCATTAGGCTGGGGAGTAATCATCCCCAAACTAATCAAAAAATCATCATCATCAGCAGCATTTTTAAAACCACTTCATGAAGGATATATATTATACGGAGGGGGTGGGGTTGGTGTCTGAACTGTTTTCAGTCCAATCTTGGGTCTGCATGTCTTTTCAGATTGATGCTTTTCCTGGCATATTTTTAATGTATCCAATTTCAACTTCCTCTTTTGTTTTAAAGAGAAAATCAAATTGAACTTTCCCTTGCTATTATCAACCCAATACGGTGACCATTTTAACCAGTTTTCTCCCCCTTTCTTGGGAATGGGTCTGTACTCCCCATAGCTTCTGTCCAGCCTGCCATACAATCCACCCAGGGATTTATTAAATAATAGTCCGTTCCACAAACTCTAGCAACATAATCCTTACAATTTTCTCCCTTTTCTGGGGGACCTGGTGGGTAACTACCTCCTTGACCCATATTTAGACAGTGGATAAAACAATTTTAGCTTAAAATCTTATTTTGTTCTACATAACAAATTATCTTATACTTCTACGCAACAGAAAGAAAAAGCAAAAGACAGATAAACCAGAATCTGCTCCACAGACTTAATAACCTCTTGATAACTTCCCAAAAGTTATCTCTTCACTGTTTTACCAAAAACAGTGTGTTCTACCAGAGAACTGTGTTTACCAAAACACCTTTTTTTATATTATAGTGCACTATTTTGTAACTCTACCAAAGAGTTAAGTCTGCTTTACCAAAAGCAGCTACAGGTTATCACGGGTCTATATAGACAATACACAATGATTCAAGACCTTCCCTCAACACAGGGCAAGAAAGAGCTTTTAGTCATAAAAAGACAAAAGGTTTACTTACCAAGTGAGGTGGGTGGTCATCCCGGGCTGAGCCCCCAGCTGAAAGGAATGATTTTCTTTTCCCCTCAGAGACCCCCGGTCTGTGGAGAGATTCCTGGTTTATCAGCAGAATTCTGGGAACACCCCTTGAACACGGAAATCACGACAGCTTATGTTCAGAGATGTTCAAAGTTTATTAGACATTAATAAGATTATATAGACTACAGATAATAATAAGGGGGGGGGGGAGCGAGTTTTAAAACTGTAACTTGTAAATTTCCATCATGAGCTAACTACATGAAACATAACATATACATTTCTTGGTACAAATTGTTTTGGCTAACTTTTAGGGAAAACAGACAGACAAAGACATTGTCAGGGTCATGTTAGCTTCTGTTGATACATCCTTGAACAACCAAAAACAGTTTCATTAAACTTCTAATATCTCTACAAAAAGCTAACTTAATACTTAAAATGGCGTACATAATACAAAATGGAAGTTATCTAGATCCTTTCACATACCAAGACAGTTTGGACCATTTCATGCTCCCAACTTTGTGGGAACAGTTTGGGGATGGCCCCTTCCTGTTCCAACATGTCTGCGCAGTGTGAAACAAAAAGAGAGCGCACCAACCTTGTGCATTACCTCAGTAAACCATAATTTTTTAAAATTCAGAATAATACTCACAAACAACAAAGTAAATCAAGCATGTAAGTCCTCAAAGGAGCTTTAGAAGTGTGAAGCCTGTGCGAGTCACATTGTAGGGGTAGATTCTCAGAGAACGGCTCATGTGTTTCAAAGGGGGTCCCTTCTTCATCAGAGCTAGACCCCCTTCAAAACGCGTCAACCGTTTTCTGAGAATCTACCCCTACGATGTGACTCACACAGGCTTCACACTTCTAAAGTTCCTTTGAGGACTTACATGCTTGATTTATTTAATTGTTTGTGAGTATTATTCTGAATTCAATAAAATTATGGTTTACTGAGGTAATGCGCAAGGTTGGTGCACTTTCGTTTTGTTTCACTTTGCAGTACTGGTTGGGCTTCCCTAGCCTTGTTTAGAGCTGCACAACCTTATATGCATTGGTGGTCGAATTATTCAAGTTCTGGTTCCAACCATCCACCCTTGCTCTGGGTCATAGAGCGCAGGAGAGGTCGTTTCTGGTTCCACCAACATGTCTGTGCACCAGTGCACAAAGCAAGGTCCATAAAGACAAGGATGAGTGAGTTTGGGATGGAGGAACTTGACTGGCCTTCATAGAGTCCTGACCTCAACCCAATAGAACACCTTTGGGATGAATTAGAGCGGAGACTGCGAGCCAGCCTTCTCATCTTACATCAGTGCCTGACCTCACAAATGCACTTCTGGAAGAATGGTCAAACATTTCCATAGGCAACCTTGTGGACAGCCTTCCTGGAAGAGTTGGAGCTATTATATCTGCAAAGGGTGGGACAACTCAATAGTAAACCCTACGGACTAAGACTGGGATGCCATTAAGGTGCATGTGTGTGTAAAGGCAGGCGTCCCAATACTTTTAGCCATATAGTGTATATTAGTTTAATCAAATTACCTTTTTAAAGCTAAATCTCAAAATGTTTATTTGATTGATTTAAAACAGTATTTTCATGGGCTGCTCTTCCAAGACCTTATCTGAGAGGCATGCAGAGTGCCACCACATCAGAAGTCCCCTAGCTGGGCTAAGAGGAATTAGTAATGTATAACACATAAGTTGGTGGTGCTGGGGGCATCTTTTCAAGGATAACTGTACTAAGTGCCTATTCACACTAGAATACAGTGCAGGAAATACACCTTCCACATGCTTTTCCTGCACCGCGTTCAAAATCCACTGTAGTTGCAATGTGCAGCGGGTGTCAATGTTAAATTAAAGTGGAGCTCCACCCAAAAGGGAAGTTGTGCTTTAAGGACTTGTCCCCCACTCCCTGTTAAGGATTGGCACCTTTGGCTCCCACTTCCGCACTGACCGCCTTGGCATTCGGAAGCAGAAGTTCCCCCTAAAAGCAGGTTGTAGTGCATTTTTTTAAGTAGTGCATAAACAACTTTTGGTGCGGTCCAGTGCGATGCAGCCCATGCAAAATGAATGGGCTAAAATAGCACCGCACTGCACCGCATGGGAATCGCTCAGCTCATTCCTGTGCGATTCCTGGTGTGAACTGGCCCTAAAACTAATGTGCTAAAGTAATGTACAAAACCACTATACACTTCCAAGTACAAGACTTGTCTGCATTATAACAGTTACAATCAAAGACGCAACATTCTATAAGGTTCAAAATGGCATCCACACCTTGAGAATATTCAAATTAAAAATTTATCAGCCACAAATTCATCATCCAGCATTTATTTAATAATGCTTGTACATATTTCCCTCTCAGAAATCTATCTAGTGGGTAAGTAAACCATGGTCTTAGTGAAGAAACGTCTTTGAATTGAATTTATGTGTTCAAAAGAATGAATGTGTTTGCAGCACAGCAATAGTAAAATACAATTAATATATCACGATGTGCATTACTGCTTAATCTAATTGTATACGTACGATCCTTTCTGTAAAATGAATTGTTTAACCATTAGCCGCCCGGCCAATAGCCGTTTGGCGGCTTGAAAAGCGCTGCAGCTTTCCGGGTCCACGCCATTTGGCGTGCTCCCGCACATGCGCCGTTTGCGCTGTTGCAGAGCGGCGCAGCAGCGGGATCTGTCACCGCCCGTGCACCTCGGACACGGCCGATGACAGATCCGAGTACCGGCTCCCGTTGCCGGTACCATGTGACCTGCCGCGACCAATCACAGCAGGTCACATGACAGTTGTATACAATGGATGGCTTCATTCATGATGCCATCCATTGTATACTAGTGCCTAGCTGTGAATGGTCACAGCTAATCACATGCACATGTCATGTGATTAGCTGTGACCAAATCACAGCTAAGCACAAAAAAAAAAAAAAAAAAAAAAAAGCTGAATGAATCGATTTCATTCAGCTAAATGCTTGCTTATAGCAAAGTAATTCTTTGCTATAAGCAAATTGTGTAAAAAAAAAAAAAAAAAAAAAATACTGATCACTTCCCCAAAGTAGTACAATGTTACTATGGTAACATTGTACTATTTTGGTCATAGTAAAATATGAAAAAAAATCTTAAAAAAAATAAAAAAAAAATGTAATAAAAAATTAAATATAATAAAAAAATAAAAAAAAATTAAAAAAAAATATAATTTTTTTTTTTTTTCATACTGTCACCAGTCAGTGTCCCTGTTCACCGCCATGCCAGTTATATGATGACGCTGTACTGCACTGGTGACAGTATGTAAAAAAAAAAATAGTGAAAATAATATTTTTCATTTTTTCATTTTCGGAAAAATTATGACAAAAAAATACAACTTCAAAAAACTCGCCATGCCTCTTATAAAGTACGTCCGACTGTCTACTCAGCAAAAAGGGGTCATTTGGGGATATCTGTACTATTCTGACATTCTTGGACCTCAAGAAATTAGATTGGCTGTCAGTACTTCAGGATTGATCAATATTCAGATCTATACCATAGTTTGTGAACTCTATAACTTTCCTACAAACTAAATAATACATCCTAATTTGGGTTATTTTCACCAAAGACATGTAGCAGAATACATCTCGGCCTAAATTTATGAAGAACAATTATTTATTTGTAAACTTTTATAACAGAAACAAAGAAAAATGTGTTTTTTTTTCAAAATTTTTGGTCTTTTTTTGTTAATTTAGCAAAAAATAAAAACCCCAGTGGTGATTAAATACCACCAAAAGAAAGCTCTAGTTGTGTGAAGAAAATGATAAAATTTTAGTTTGGGTACAATGTTGTATGACTGCGCAATTGTCATTCAAAGTGTGAGAGCGCTGAAACCTGAAAAATGGCCTGGGCAGGAAGGTGTAAAATTGCACGGTATTGAAACGGTTAAACAGAACGTTATTAAAAAAGCTCATACATAAGGTAAGTATGTTAAATCTACAGAATGAGTCAGTGTGTGGAAAATGTCTATTTCTGAAGTTTATATTTCCTGAAGTTTATTTATTAGTAGAGGAGCAGTTTGCAGTAGATCCACTGTACACAGTATATTTGAGCACAGACATTTAGATGCAGTGGTTGCGAAGCATTAGCTATAACAACACAGGAAACCAATCTTGGTGCAATATATGATAGTAGTTAACATTCTTTATTTTGAAAAACTCTTACCACATCCAGCAAATGTACATCTCCCAACAGGGGCATTTCCACCACAAGCAGGAACAATGTACCACAGTGAACAAATAAGGTCATTTTTTTGGTTTTAAAGTCTTCCTAAACCTACAACAGTAAACTCAGTCTGTATATGCAGCAAAGAATGCTTATTATTCTCACTGTGGAATCTAAGGGGTTATTACTCCGCAATGTTTAAAAAGGCTGTTTGATCCGGTCTTCTCTGATCCCCCCCCTTCTTCCAGTGTCTCCTAAATATCTCCTGATAGAACAGAGGCTTGGGGGAAGGTGCACACGCTCAGTTTGGTGCATATTGATAGAGAGGTTTTTCTTTTTTTATTGGGAGAGTGCATGTGATTAGCACAGGTTCAATCAGCACAGTTAAGAAAGAGGTCAGGGGTCCTGCATCCTCCTACAGGAGAATGAAAACTCCTACTACAAGTTTTAACCAGTACTCTGCTGGACACTGATAGTCACAAGATTGCTCCAACTGCTGAGGAGAAAAGGTATTTAGCAGTTTATATTTACTAAAATAATTGCATTTCCATGTTCTGTGTACTGTGGGAGACCAGATATAGTGAATGCAGGGTTCTGGGTTTAGTAACACTTTAAGAATGAATTATATGGAGGATTAAAACAGAATAATTTTGTTTTATACTGTGAACCTGGCTACTTTGACAACTAGTGGGAAAGGGGGAGCTGCCAAATACCCTTTAATGCAAAGGCCCTGCCAGAGGATTGGAAGATCCTCCAGTTGGTCCCCTTGTTATGTAAGCATTGCAGCTTGGGACCCAGATTAGTATGACAGCACTTTTTAAATGGGAAGAAAAGAGCAGATCACTCGTTAAATCAGGCACCATCAGATAATGAAGGACCACTCTCCTCCTTGTTTTCTGGAACTATTACTTTGTGTCCCAGTGACCATAGGTAAAGGCAGGGCAAGCACACCAACAGGAACACAGACTACAATGAAAAGCTCACAGTGGCTCAAACAAGGGGTGGACTGACAACTCATGGGGCCCTGGGGCAATAGGAGATCATGGGGCCCCTTGTGTCCCTGCCCACTCAAGCTGCACCCACACAAAACCCCACCTACATATTACACTGCCTGCATTACATGCGTTTGTCACAGAATTTCTCAAAATAAATGTTTATTATAGAAAATAAAGAAAAAAAACATATTAAAGAAAGCGCAACAATGGTAAATTTCAAAACTAAGGTTTTAATGAATGAACACAATATAACAGGTGCAACAAATGTCTTCTTAGCTGAACATTTTAATAAAAAATAAAAAAAATTAGAAGCTCTGACCAGCATGTTACAAAAGCAGTAAAGAGTTAAGTGCAGGTGATGTCTTGGCAAATCTGTCAATGATTTTATCTTTGTCAGTCTTTATGTTTAGTGCAACTTCCTTTTCTACTGCAATGAGCATCAATGCCTCCAGGTTTTGTTGTTGTGACAGTGATGATCTTATTCTTGACTTTAAGGGCTCATGTACACTGCAGCTGATAAACTCAGGAGCTGTTCAGCGTTTTTTTTTTCTGCAGCCCCTGTAACTCACCCTAATGTTTTTCTATGTGTCCATGTACACATCTTCATTTACAGGCGTTTACAGTCATTTTTTTGAATGCAGAAAACTTGCGTTCAGGAGTAGATTTTATCAACATTTTAAATGCAAAATGCTTGTAAACGCGGCAAATCGCATTTCTAAGCGTTTGCAATTTTTTTAACTCTTCCAGTTCCTAATGCTGTCCAGAGCCTTTTTTCATCATGAAAAATGCATGCAAAGCGTTTACAAGGTACTCAGATGGACAAACACTGAACACAGAATGTTCCTACCAAGCTTGTCACACATTATAATGACCAATTCACACCACAGACCTCTCCCACCCTTGGAAACAAAAGATATGTTAATGCCCATTCACACCTCAAATTCCTCATGAAGACCCCCTGCCAGGTGACCTTAATGACTCACTCCACCAGACACCTTCAAACCCTTGGAAACAAAAGAAATGTTAATGAGCAACTCACACCTAATTATCTGAACACATACTGCTGTCTCTGCTTCTACTCTCTGTATTTCTCTGAAACAGTCTGAAATAGTTCATAATTTACCACTTTCAGTGCATTCTGGGCATTTGGGAGGTTCTCCTGTGCTTATCTTTAAAAAACCCTTCTAAACGCAAACGTGCATAAACGCGTTATGCAAACGCGACTAAACAGACATTTTTTAACCTACATTTTCCAGCAGTCAGTTTCCATCGTTCAGAAGTATCCTGTGTACATGGGGCCTAAGATTTTTAACTTGGAAAAGCATCTTTCACATGTACACTGTGTAGTGATCAGTGTAATACATTCTCAAAGGCCACTGAACACAGTCAGTACTGATAGAGTAGTTTGAAAGCACAGGACACACAGTTCTTACAGGAGTCTTTCTTTACAGCAGTTGTAGAAGTGAATGGCTCAGCACTAGAGCTGGTGTCTTGCTGTTCTAAATCTGAATCCAGTTCTTCACTCTCTTCATCATCACTCTCATTCAACAGGCCTTTACAGATATTTTTGTAGCTGGAGGCAAAAGAGATTAGTTCCTCACCTAGAGCAACTGGGTCTATTTCGGGTTTTGCTTCTGAAATAACATTCAACTGAATTTTGTCTGAAGGGGCCAGTATTTCTTCAAACCTATTTGGATCGAAGCAAGAAATTTGCTTATAAAGGTCTCCATGAGTGGAAAATCTAGACTTCACACTTTCTGTAATAGTGTCAAGGATAACTTTGTAACAAGAAATTTCAAAATGTTTGTTGTTATCATTACCTTCTGCAGTCCTTGTGGATCTTAGTTCAGAAAAGCTCTTATTCAAACAAATGTTTTCACTTGCCAACTTCTCATTTTAAATAAATCAATAAATTCAGTTGCTGATTGCAAAACTCCAGAATATTTTACTCAAATGCTTTAAAGTATCATCCACCATTCTCCATGCTTGAATAAAATCAAGGCCTGTTGATTGCAGATAATCTGACACAGGGGTAGTGATGTCAAAAATGCGAACAAAGGTAAAAGCTACCAGGATGGTTTCAAATTTACAGAGATTCTCAATTAGTTTCAGAGCTTCGTGGTGAAATGAGGTTTGAAAATCAGGAGAGTCACTTACTAGTTGCAAGATAATTATGAGATCAGAGCATAACTCTTTGGAATGATCGTCAAAGCTTCCAAATAACTTTCGTAGTGCTTTAGCTCTACTTGACCACCTTGTTCTGCCAATATGTTCCAGCTTTTTAAATTTAGAACTGCCAGTTTTTCTTTTTATCTGGTCTTCCCAGAGTCTCATCCTTTTGTATGAATCTGTAAAAAATGTTGATAAGTTGCTAAGGAGCCCAAATAGACTGATTGCTGGAACACACACAGTACTTGCATCACCAATAACCAAGTTGAGTATGTGTGCGTAACACCATGTGTGAATGTGCGTAGGGCGAACTTTCTTCATTAATGCTTGCAAGCCTGAGTAAGTTCCACTCATACTAGCTGCTCCGTTAACCATTTCAATACCGGGCAATTTTACACCTTCCTGTCCAGGCCATTTTTCACGTTTCAGCGCTGTCACACTTTGAATGACAATTGTGCGGTCATACAACATTGTACCCAAACTAAAATTGTATCATTTTCTTCACACAACTAGAGCTTTCTTTTGATGGTATTTAATCACCGCTGGGGTTTTTACTTTTTGCTAAATTAACAAAAAAAGACCAAACATTTTGAAAAAAACCCACGTTTTTCTTTGTTTCTGTTATAAAAGTTTACAAATAAATAATTGTTCTTCATAAATTTAGGCCAAGATGTATTCTGCTACATGTCTTTGGTGAAAATAACCCAAATTAGGATGCATTATTTAGTTTGTAGGAAAGTTATAGAGTTCACAAACTATGGTATAGATCTGAAAATTGATCAATCCTGAAGTACTGACAGCAAATCTAATTTCTTGAGGTCCAAGAATGTCAGAATAGTACAGATATCCCCCAAATTATCCCTTTTTGCAGAGTAGACAGTCCGACGTACTTCATAAGAGGCATGGTGAGTTTTTTGAAGTTGTATTTTTTTTGTCATAATTTTTCGGAAAATGAAAAAATTAAAACAATTATTTTCACTATTTTTTTTTTACATACTGTCACCAGTGCAGTACAGCGTCATCATATAACTGGCTAACTGGCATGGCGGTGATCAGGGACACTGACTGGTGACAGTATGAAAAAAACATGTATATATTTATTTTTTATTTTTATTTTTTTTTATTATTTTTAATTTTTTATTACATTTTTTTTTCATATTTTACTATGACCAAAGTAGTACAATGTTACCATAGTAATATTGTACTACTTTGGGGAAGTGATCAGTATTTTTTTTTCATACAATTTGCTTATAGCAAAGAATTAATTTGCTATAAGCAAGCATTTACCTGAATGACATCGATTCATTCAGGTTTTTTTTTTTTTTGTGCTTAGCTGTGATTTGGCCACAGCTCATCACATGACATGTGCATGTGACCTGCTGTGACCATTCACAGCTAGGCACTAGTATACAATGGATGGCATGAATGAAGCCATCCATTGTATACAACTGTCATGTGACCTGCTGTGATTGGTCACAGCAGGTCACATGATACCGGCAATGGGGGCTGGTACTCCGAGGTACACGGCCGGTGACAGATCGCGCCGCCGCACGGCTCTGCAACCACGCGAACTGCACATGTGCGTGAGGATGCCAAATGGCATACCCCCCGGAAAGCTAAAGCATTTTTGCGGCCGCCAAACGACTATAGGCCGGGCGGCTAATGGTTAAAAGAATCACCTATGCACTTTTATAGATTAAGTCCTAAAGCAGACAGTGATTCAGTGAGTAAGGTATGTAAGTTTTTACTACTGGAATCTTCAACAGTAACAAGACGTAATAATCTTTCCTTAACTATATCACCAGCAACATACCGAACAACAATAGCACACTGATCATGAGTTGACACATCTTGTGTGGAGTCCATTTGAATTGAAAACAGTCCAGAATTCTCTACTTCTTTTACTATTTCCTCCTTTATGATGTCACCAATAATCACAAATAACTTTGTTCTAGTAGATTTACTTAGGAAAGTTACAAACGTTCCTCTTCCCTTTTCCTCTGGATCACGGCTCTTTGCTATGTCTACAGCATTAGTTAGGTGCTTCTTTAAGACTGGACTGTAGTCAGCAAGAAGTTTCACAGTCTCCAGAAAATTTCCTCGATTTTCTAGATGGTCCTCATCAATCACACCCGCCACAGACTCTAAATGACTGCTTCTGAATGGCAATGCTTGAACACCAATGAAAAAAACAATATCGATGATGTGGCTTACAACAGCATGACGTTGGAGCACTTGCTGATTTCTTAGAGACATCTGACTACTTGACAATTTGTGCTTAATGGATATGCCTCTCATGTTAACGAAATAGGTATCACTTGTAAGTTTATGGCATTGAGAGTTTTCATGTTCCATTAATCTGGTTGTGATGTGACTCCAGTAGTTACAACCTTGTATTAACCTCCCTAGCGGTATTCCCGAGTGTAACTCGGGGTAAAATTTCAGTAGCAAAAGCGGTAACCCCGAGCTACACTCGGGCTTACCATGCGGCGTTGCTCAGGGATTCCCTGCAGCGCTTACCTTGTCCTTCACTCCCGCGATATGTCCCCTGCAGCGTCCCCGGCCATCTCCTCCGGCCGATGCCGGCATCCGGCTTCCGTGTTCCGGTCCCTGTGAGCATCGGGATGTAAGGGACGTACGGGGACCGGAACCGGCGGCAAATTTAATTTAAAAATGAATTTGACATAGTAAAAAATTACTGTATCAAACCATTTCACATACATTTTGTCCCTAGTGCTTTGTCCTGTGCCCTGCCTGCATTTTGACTGCTCTTTCTGCCTGGAAACTTAGAAAAGTCCATGGCGTCCAAAAAGCGTCCCTTTAGGTCAAAAGCGGTTTTAGACCGACTAGAGAACAGCAATAGTAAATCAGAACCACTTGCAGAATTAAGTGATAATGATTCGTGGGGAAATTTCGTCATCACACACTGAAAACGATTTTGCTCAGCGATGTGCAAACTTGGCGCTATATTTCAAATTTCAGTGTTTTTGGTTTGATTATATTATTGAATTAAATGTATTATTATTATATTATTATTTTTATGATTATTTATTAAACTATAATTTATGATTTTGTGTTTCAAGTTTTATCATACCCGGGATGTTTACTAGACTCTTGCTCGGACAGATTTCAGTGAGTTATTCCTAAAAATTACAGGCCTACAATAAAAAAAATACATATTTCCATGCAAAAAAATTTACTGCTTTCAGCACAGAAATATGGACATAATAAGACAGCTAGGGAGGTTAACTGAGTCTGCTTATACTCTTCCTGGCCATAATATAAGCAGGTGGAATAATGTACACTGTTTTTTTTTATCATTAAGAATGACCCATTTTCTTTGAATGCTGGACCCTTGTATGCCTTTTCGGTAATAAACAATATTACCCTTAAATGGTATGTTTTCCGTGGGCTGGTTAGGATGGAAGTCCCAAAATATTTCCCTGGTAATTCCTGCTTTATGCAAGTCTTGGGAGAAAGTAATCTTCTTTTAATGGTGATTTCTCCACTCCAGATGGCATTTTGGTAGACAGTGTATTTTCTCCAGTCAGTAGATCAGTTTCAACATTTGACTCTATTTCAAGATCTACAACATCTGCTTCAGTCACAAATTCCAGTGTTTCATCACTGATCTCAACAGCAGCATCTTCTTGAGGAACATCATCTGTTTTTTTTTTTTTACCAAAGAATGAATCGATATTGCTAGTAGACGCCTCATTTTGTCATCTTTGCCTATTCACTTTTCTTTTCATAGCACCACTTTTATGTTTATAAGTTACAGACATTGTCAATTTCTTTTTTAGACCTGATGATAAAATAAAGAACAAGTATCCCTTGTCATGGACAATTGTGGAAAAAAAAATTAACTACAGCATGCTTTAATGCACTACCATGTTGGAAGTTCAGGTGGTTTTCACCTATCTCTGAGGTGGTTCTGCACTGATGCTGAAAACATAATAATCCAGAAACAGGAAATATAAGAAGCTGGACTGTACAAGAAATGACACAGCAGCTTAGAAACTCACATAAAGAATTGTGGAGAATTGGTAATGGAATATCTAGTTCAGAGCTACAAAACCTAAAAAAATTCCCATTCAGATTTTTTCCCCTAAATTATCTGTCTTTGTAATTCCCTTAACAATTCACCTCATGGTGAATAAATATATTACTGAATATACATAGTTAGTCTGGCTGAAAAAAGACAAAAGTCCATTTCTGCATTTCAACCATTTCAACCATTGAAAAAAAGTTATAATCCTACACCCACAGTTGATCCAGAGGAAGGCAAAAAACCCAGCAAAGCATGATCCAATTTGCTCCTGCAGGGGAAAAAATTCCTTCCTGATCCCCCGAGAGGCAATCGGATATTTCCTGGATCAACTTTACCTATAAATGTTAGTATCCAGTTATATTCTGTGTATCTAGAAAAGAATCCAGGCCTTTTTTAAAGCAATCCACTGAGATGGCCAGAACCAACTCTTGAGGGAGTCTATTCCACATTTTCAAAGCTCTTACCGTGAAGAAACCTTTCCTTATTTGGAGATTAAATTTATTTTCCTCCAGACGTAAAGAGTGCCCCCTTGTCCTCTGTGATGACCTATCAGTGAATAACTCTACCCCGAGTTCACTATATGAACCACTGATGTATGTATACATGTTGATCATATTCCCCCTTAATCTCCTCTTCTCAAGAGAGAATAAATTCAGTTCCTCTAATCTTTCCTCATAGCTGAGCTCCTCCATGCCTCTTATCAGTTTGGTTGCCCTTCTCTGTACTTTCTCCAGTTCCCCAATGTTCTTTTTGTGAATTGGTGCCCAGAATTGAACTGCATATTCCAGATGAGGTGTTACTAATGATTTGTACCGGGGTAATATGATATCTCTCTCTCTGGAGTCTATAGCTCTTTTAATACAAGAGAGGATTTTGCTCACTTTAGAAGCCGCATCTTAGCATTGCATGCCATTATTAAGCTTGTGATCTACCAGAACTCCCAGATCCTTCTCCACCATTGATTCCCCCAGTTGTACCCCCCCCTAGTATGTATTCTGCATGCATATTCTTAGCCCCCAAGTGCATAACCTTACATTTATCAACATTAAACCTCATTTGCTACATAGTTGCCCAATAACTCAGTGCATTGAGGTCGGCTTGTAAATTGAAGACATCCTGTAAGGACGTTATTCTATTCTATTCTGCACAGCTTGGTGTCATCTGAAAAAGACTGAAATGGTATTTATAATCTCAGACCCTATATCGTTTATAAATATATTAGAAAGTAAGGGTCCCAACACTGAACCTTGGGGTACACCACTAATAACACTAAACCTTGGAGTACACTACTGACAACCCTAGACCAACCACTACTCTCTGAATACAATCTTTTAGCCAGTTTTCTATCCACTTACATACAGATTTTTCCAAGCCCGTAGACTTTACCTCATAAGCAATTTTAACTACACATTTGGCTGAAAGTCTCTGTACAGATATATATTATCTTTAGTGTCCCTTACAGCCAGTGCCTGTTAGCACCAGATTGCCAACCACACTGTCACAGTCCCACTGTAAGTTGCTGATCACCACCATTACCAGTATAGTGTCTGTAGCTGCATATATTTCAGTACATATCCCACAGTTTGTAGATGCTATAACATTCACATAAACCAATCAATATACACTTATTGGGATTTTTTTACCAGAGACATGTAACAGAATACATTTTGGCCTAGATTTATGAAGAAATGTAATTTTTAAATTTTTTTAATGGATGTGTTTTATAGCAGAGAGTAGAAAATATAGGTTTTTTTACACTTTTCAATAAATAGTAAATAGAGTCCATCTGTGTGTAATTTAATCTCAGTATAAATACAGCTGCTCTGTGAAGCCCTCAGAGGTTTGTTAGAGAACATTAGTGAACAAACTGCACCATGAAAGCCAAGGAACACACCAGACAGATCAGGGATAAAGTTGTGGAGAGATTTAAAGCAGAGTTAGGTTATAGGAAAATATCCCAATCTTTGAACATCTCACTGAGCACTGTTCAATCCATCATCTGAAAATGGAAAGAGTATGGCACAACTGCAAACCTACCAAGACATGGCCGTCCACCTAAACTGACAGGCCGGGCAAGGAGAGCATTAATCAGAGAAACAGCCAAGAGGCCCATGGGAACTCTGGAGGAGCTGCAGTGATACACAGCTCAGGTGGGAGAATCTATCCACAGGACAACTACTAGTTGTGCACTCCACAAATCTGGCCTTTATGGAAGAGGTAAGAAGAAAGCCATTGTTGAAAGAAAGCCATAAGAAGTCCAGTTTGCAAGAAACCATGTGGGGGGCACAGCAAACGAGGAAGAAGATGCTCTGGTTAGATGAGACCAAAATGGAACTTTTTGGCCTAAATGCAAAATGGTATATGTGGTGAAAACTAACACTGCACATCACCCTGAACACATCATCCTACTGTGAAACATGGTGGTGGCAGCATCATGTTGTGGGCAGGGGCGGACTGACCATTTGGAAACTCGGGCACTGCCCGAGGGCCCGGGGTCAGTAAGGGGCCCCATGAGATGTCCCTGGTACCTTTTTCATAGGCTTTTTTGAGTTTGGGCAAGGAAACAGGAGCCCCATGATCCCCTATTGCCCGGGGGCCCCATGAGTTGTCAGTCCGCCCCTGATCCAGGGGACCCTCTAGTGACCCCGGGCCCTCGGGCAGTGCCTGAGTGCCCAAATGGTCAGTCTGCCCCTGGCTCAAATCTTTTCCTTTTCTATCCAAAACAGTTTTGGATAGAGTTTAATAGAGCGCAACAAAATCTCCAGTATGCTGGTCCGGACACGCCACTTCATCTTGCAGACAGACTCACCACATGCTTCATTCATTCTTGGTGTTCTGTCAAAATCATGCCAGGTGTTTTTTTTAGCTCCTTGTGTGTGAGCAACACTTCAGTTCAGTAATATCAATATTGCTGTCTTGAAGTGGTCATAAACCCTTACATATAGCCAGTGAAGTGACTAGACTCAGGTAATACACAAATCCTCCGAAGTAAGCTGTACCTGTTTATCTGTAGCCATCTCTTCTCCACTTCAGTTCAAAGTGCACAGTTTATACAGCATTTCATAGCTCCAGGAGGCAGGGAGCAGGATTCTGACATCACACACTGCACAGCTCAGAGAGGAGAGCCCTGAGAGCTGAGTGGATGGAAGGGGCATACCACCCTCTATACAGCACACAAGGAGCATGCACAGCTGAGTCTATCAATCATAGGCTGGGTGCTAGAACTCCCTCCCTGCACCCATCTATCTTGGGGAAAACCTGTCAGCAGTGATTCATGTAGATAGCAAAGGAACTAAGACAGCAGACAGAAAACACACTCAGTGATTTGGCCCGGGGGTCAGAGACAAGTACACACTATACAGTTATGCTTTGTTCATAGTTCAAGTCAGAGGTTTACAACCACTTTACTTAACCACTTGCCCTCCTGAGGATTTACCCCCCCCCCCATTTTTTGCGATACGGCGCTGTGTTACTTTAACTGACAATTGCGCAGTCATGCAACGCTGTACATAAATTACATTTATGTAATGTTTTCCCCCACAAATAGAGTTTTCTGTCGGTGGTTGATTGCCTCTGACGTTTTAATTTTTTGCGCTATAAACAAAATAAAGATCAACAATTTTGAAAAAAATAACATTTTTGAGTTTTTGCTATTAAACATATCCAGTAAAAAAATTTTAAAAATCTAATTTTGTCATACATTTAGGCCAAAATGTATTCTGCTACATGTCTTTGCTAAAAAAAATCCCAATATGTGTAAATTAATTGGTTTACATGAAAGTTACAGTGTTTACGAATGACAGTATAGAATTTTTTTTTTTTTTACTAGTAATGGCAATGATCAGCAACTTATAGCGAGACTGCAGTACTGCTGCGGGCATTCTGACACTGGGGGGAACTGATTTGGTGTCACTAATATCAGACATGGTGTTAAATTACCTGTTTTTAGGAAATGGGATTGCCCCTTGAAAGAGCACCTGTAGTACATTAAATAATTAAAAAGATGCTCACTATTATATTTATTAGCCAAAGAGGCTCAGTGCTCCTCTCTATGCTTAGTTCACACCTATGCAGTTTGCGTTTTATCCATTTCTGCAGTGCTTTTTGCAGTGAGTTTTTGTGTTTTTACAAATGTGTTTTTGATGCGCTTTGTGTTATTTTTTCTTCTTGTTGCTAGGCAGATTAAAAACGCAAAATGCATCAAAAACACATCAATAACGCAACAAAAATGCACTACATGCTTTTCTGCAGTGTCTCTATTGAAGTCTATAGAATCAAAAACACAACGTTTTGCTTTTTAAAACGTCCATGACCCTTTCCAAAAAACACCCCAGCTAAAAACACAGAGATGTGAATATGTCCCATAGGAAATCATTTTAAATGGATTTCCACAAAATGCTGCAGAAAACGCATAGTTGTGAACCTAGACTAAATCAGTTTAAGGCTCCATGCACACTAGCATTTTTTTTTAAGCTGCCAGAAGCTGTTATTAGCATTTCTGTCTCTTCCTAGAAGCTAAATAATGTTATCCTATGTGTCCATGCACACTACTTTAGGCGATTAGCATTTTTTGAGCTTCAGCGTTTAGGAGCAGAAAAATAAAATCGTTTTTGTAGAGTTTTTTGGAGCTTTTTTTCAACAGAAAAAAATGTTAAACACTGCTAAATGCTACTAAAACACTCCTAGCAGCTTTTTTCTAGCTTTTTCTTTCCTTTGCATATACTGTAAAAATGCTAATAAAATGCAACAGTTCCTAAACACTTCTAAATGCTACTAAAACTCTACTATTACCAGTGTTTTTTATCCAGCAATTTTAGAGCTTAACCCCTTCACGCCTGCGCCTGCCGGCCCTTTAAGGGTTCCAGAAGCCGGGAGGCGGGGTGGGGTTTAGGGTCATGTGACCGCCGTGACGCGCCGTCACGGCAGTCACATGATCGGGAAAGGTCCCAATCGTAAGAGAAGATCGGGACCTTTCCGTGAGTACCGGACATGTGTACTGAGAGCGCGCAGGGTGCGTGCTCTTGGCACATATGTCCTTTTTTAATAGAACACAAATGTGCGCCCGCTCTACACCTAGGCCCAGACGCCGGGAGGCCACACATTTGTGTGTGGCCAGCGTGAAGGAGTTAAAAAAAATGCTAGTGTGCATGGAGCCTGCTTTGTTATTGGGTTCTAAAGGAAACCTGCACTTTTTACAGTTGTACAATCAGACTGGACAGCAGTGAATACTGTACTGATGGACTTATAATGTGTGGCTGGTTGAATTCTGCTGACATACAGAACTTTATACATACATAAATTCATACAGACTTTGAAGAGGGTGATTACTTCTCTGTTTCCTAACAATTTAGAACTATGGTGTCCGTTTATGAACCAGCAGTAATAGATCGCTGCTCAGTTCTCCGGCATTCTCGGAGAACACAGTTCTCCTGTGAATGCAGTTTATGAAGCATATGTAGATCAGTTCTCCAAATGAAGGGAGAACGGTCTACAAACTCTGGAAAATGGCTGATTTTACTATAATCTCACGAGATTACAGTAAAAGATCAGTTTACTAAACAGAGGTAAATTATCGCTGCTTAGTTTGCGGTCCCTCTGATTCTCCAGGTCTGGGCTGGAGAATCTGGAGGGAGAACACAGATCTCCAGTGAAGGGCTGAACATGTTCTCCTGAGTGTTATAAACTGTGAATGACCAGAGAATAGCTGGGATCCTCGGAATCACAGCTATTCTCTGTGTCATAAAAGGACACCCTTGTCCACAGACAAATACAGACATATTGGAATATAATGTCCAGCTATTATTTCCCTCTGAGAAGCTAACACCAGAGATGCCTGCAGAGGACCTCCTCCGATCTGCTTCATAGACTAAACACAAATGTTTATACCGATTGTGTTCACTACATGGCACAGATACCCGAAGGATGCTTGAATCCAGCCTGCAAGTTATATATGTCTACAGCATTTGTTAGATCTAACCTAAAGCTCTAACCATGCTTTGAAAGAACACTCCAGTATGATCTGATCCTAGTTAAACATTAGACAAAACTACATCAATGTGCAGAATGACATACCACCAGAGAAAAATATCAAGTAAACTGGCTAATGAAAAATATAGGAAATGTCATCACTGAGTTGTTTTTAAAGGTTAAAATGTTACTCAACCCAGGACCCTGAATCCTCTATAACTGGTCTCCCACAGTACATACAAAAAGGAAATGCAATTAGTTTAGTAAATATAAACTGCTAAATACCTTTTCTCATCAGCAGTATATAGCAGTCTTGTAACTTCTATCAGTGTCCAGCGGAGCACTGGTTAATCTTGTAGGATTAGTTTTTATTCTGCTCTGAGTGTCCTATGCGGCTGCACAACCCCTGACCCTCTGTCTGAGCAGTGCCGATTGGCCCTGTGCTGGTCACATTCACCCTCCCCAAAGAAAAAAAAAAACACTCTAGCAATACACACTAAACTGAACATGTGCATAGTGACTCCTAGAGTACTGTTCTATCAGATGGATTGGGGACAGTATGAGAAGGGGAGGATCAGAGAACACAGGATCAAACTGCCTTTTTACACAATGCGGAGGATTCCACAGCGAGTATAACAAGCATGCTTTAGTGCACAAACAGACTGATTTTACAGGTTTGTGTTTAGTAACACTTTTTTTGTTTACAAACTATTTATTTGAAAAGTTTGTATAAAGAGAGTATACATCACAACAGATAAGTCACTACATAAGAATATGCAAAGTAATATGAAGAAGCATAACAAAATATCTTTATACAAAGAGACAAAATGTTCATTTTGTATAACAAAAACCATGAAATAAGTTTAAGTCACTAATACAGTGTATAATATAATACTGTTACAATGAAACTCTGAATTCCTGTTGACTTAATAAAAAATTGAAAGTTAAATAAAAAAAGAACCAAACAAGGAAAAATACAAAATCAAACAAACTGAGGTCTTAATCACTGAGTGTTTTTCTGATAGAAAGCCATGGGTCCCACTTTGCATTAAAAATATGCATGGTTTTAGAGGTCATATGGAAAATTCTCTCAGACAGTCTAACACAGTCAACTCTACCCATGATATGTGAGACGGGAACCAAAGGCTACGGACCACTGTGTGGCAACACAGATAGTATGGATCAATTGTATTACGATGTGGGGTAAGCCAGGAACTGGTGCAAATAATAGACAAATCAATGGAGAGAGATCGACGGGACCAGACACCAAACGAGAGACTATAGAAGATATACGGGTTTAGTAACACTTTAATGTGTATTTTCACCTTTTCACTTTATATTTGTTGCACATTAACATAACTTAATGCCATTACAATAATTTAAAAAAATGCATGGCTACCTTTTTAAATGCTTTTTACTTGCTTAACCAAGCAATACTGCATGTTAAATGCATTTTTATTACAAAATATATGAAAAATATTTTTAAAAATACATTTCAAATATACTGTATGATGGGAGTCACTTTGGGTGGGGGGCCCATGGGGCACAGCACACATTAGAGAGGTGGGGAGACCCATGTCTCAGCTCCCCATATCCCTCTTATGTGTAAGTCACCCTGTGTCTCTTAGGGGCACAGGGTGACTAATGGATGGTGAGAATGCGGTTGGAATTACTTCAGATGTGACAGTAATATTTATCAGCTATATGAAGACTATTCCTGGTTGTTGATCCTGAATTAGACATGTATAGGTGGGGTGTGGGGGATGTTCATTGTTTACTGCCATGTGGTGCATCCCATTGTTCTATTGTGTGTCTTGCTTGGGAGCAAACTATTATGGGATGTATGTGTTTGTGTATTGGCTTGGCGGGGGGTGTCTGCTGATGTCTCTTGTTGCTGGATTTGGTTTGCCCCGCCCTGTGTCCTTATGCAGGGAGGTGGGTTGCTCCCTTGAATGTATATATCTTGTATCAGCAAACACAAATGCTCCTGCGCTTGGGGGTGGACTCAATGCAGGCTACAACCACATTAAGAATGTCCTGGAACATGCACACCTTGCTGCCCTCAAATAGACCGGGGGAATCCAAATATACTGAATGAGGAAAGAATAAACAGAGGGCGCACAGGCCTAGTGCATTACCATAAAAAATGTTTAAAAAGAAATAAAGTAGGTGTTGTACTCACAAACGACTCACAAAAGTCAAGGCACGTCATAAAAGAACAGATGGGTCAACACCGCGCTGGGTAACAGTCCGCAATAGGGAGTGTAGACATCCAATAGGCTGACGCATTTCGAGGACTTGCCTCTTCCTCAGAGCCCTGTTCTTTTATGATGTGCTGTTATTTTATGATGTGCCTTGACTTTATTGTCATTTGTGAGTACAACACCTACTTTCTTATTAAACATTTTTTATGGTCATGCACTAGGCCTGTGCGCCCGCTGTTTGTTCTTTCCTCATTCTGTTTATATCTTGTGTCTGTGTTAAAATAAAGGAGTCTATTTCCTGGTTTCGTTCAAGCGTGGTGTCTGTGGATCTGTGTTCGGACAGGGAAGCGGGAGCCTAACGGATATACCCTAGTGCAGTCGGTGTCCAGTTCCATTACATACTGTATGTCTTTAAAAATACAAATCTACATTTTTGGAATGCATTTACAAATATATGTAAAAATATAGGTTAAAATGACTTTTTATATGGTAAAAAAAATCTGAAGAATATATTTAAATAAAGAAAAAATGTATCATATAAAAAAGTAATTTAACATATATTTTTACATTTATTTGTAAATGCATTCCAAAAATGGAGATTTGTATTTTTAAAGACAAATAGTATATTTGAAATGTATTTTTAAAAATGTTTTTCATATATTTTGTAATAAAAACACATTTAACATGCAGTGTATATATATATATATTTATTGAAATATGTTTTTAAATATAATGAATATGGCCAAAATCGTAGTATTTCAAATATATGGCAATATATTTGAGAATATTTTTAAAATATATTTCAAATATATTTTTCTTCCATGTGGGAATATATGAATTCCAAAACAATCAACACTACGTGTCCCTGTAAAAGTGCCCACAGTCAATATATAACTTCAATATAAAAATTTAAATTTAAATTGATACATAAAGAATTCATATACAAAATATAAATGAATAAAAGTCCTAAAATCAATCATGAGGAGAAAGTGCTCTGTGCTGTAAAACTTCATACAAAGTGCTTCCGTGCTCAGAAGGTGCTCTTCAAAAAAACAGGCAAGACTCTTACTAAAGAGAGATGAGCTCAAGCTATAGAGATCAAATAATGCGTCATAACACGAGACTGGAACTCTCTCCGACAAACCACGGAAGGAATGGCTGCATCCATGGAAAAGGTTTATAGTCCCACTGGGATTCCACTCATTTCCAGAACCTCTCATCATAATGGTATGAAAAGAATAAGCAAGGAGAAGCCTAATAGTGCAGTATAATTAAAAAACAGCTATTTATTAAATATATTACACTTACAAACAGGTGAATAAAGCAGGCAGTGTACAGCGATATGCAATCTCAGTGGGCATGCCGGTACGTGATGACGTCACACAAAGGCTCCGCTGGATGCATTTCCTCAAAAATGGCGTCCTCTGGGATTGGAGAAGTAGAAATAGTGCCCAGCTCTTGGGAGTACACATTGTAAGGTGAAGAAAAAGAAAGATTAGATAAATTAGATGAGGGTGAGACAAGTCTTGTTATTTAGTCTCCAGACACAATGCGGGTTTATTTACTAAAGCTGATTCACTCAGAACCTCATGCTTATGTTGGTTGCTCAGCATAGAACAAGCACTGAAAATGATTTTCTAGATGTCTAGTAAATCTTCTGCTGGGTGCAGGGATACTCAACAGCTGGTTGCAAGAATGCTACACATCTGACTGTTTGGTATACTGCTGGTTGTGGCAGGAGAATATACTGGGGACAGTGAAGGAGATTTACTAAAATTGGAGCACTCAGAATCTGGTGCAGCTGTGCATGGGAGCAGGGGCGGACTGACCATTTGAGAACTCGGGCACTGGGTCAGTAGGGGGCCCCATGAGATGCCCCTGGTACCTTTCATAGGTTTTTCTGGGTGCGGTTTGAGTGTGGGTGAGGACACAGGGGTCCCATGATCCCCTATTGCCCGGGGGCCCCATGAGTTGTCAGTCTGCCTCTGCATGGGAGCCAATCAGCTTCTAACTTCAGCTTGTTAAATTAATTTTAGCAATAAAACCTGGAAGCTGATTGGTTTCTATGCAGAAGTGCACCAGATTCTGAGCCTGGGTTCACATACTGTATATGCGGTGCGGTACATCGCAAGTGATTCGTACAGGAACCCTACCGCATTCCTGTGCAAATTACATGTGATTTGTGTGCGGTGCGATCGGAGCCATACATTTTGTATGGCTCTAATCGCACCTCACCCGCACCAAGAACATGCAGGACCCATTTTTTGGCCCGCATTAGAATCGTATTGCATGGGTATTCACACCTCTGCGATCCGATTTTGCACATCGCCCCGCGTTTTGCGGACCGTTTTCGGGGTGTTGTTAACTTAAAATACTTAAAATACTCACCTTCAGCGGTTCACATAAATGGGGTGCGATTCTGATGTGGTGCGGAATTCACACAGAAAACGCTGCGCATTCTGCACCGCATCATTATGAACCAGATTCTGAGTGAACCAGCTTTAGTAAATAAATCCCTATATGAACACAGCTCAGATTTTGAATGAAGAGTTTACAGTTTTGGTATAAGACTTCATGGGCGTATAAGAACAGTCATGGCGCCAGTTGCATGTTCCCAGAGCAAGATATTACTCATGGATAATAGGAAATCTCTGCCCAGTGCCTGGGTGGTAAATCACGTGAGCGGGAAGTAGCTTGGAGAACGAGCTGCAAGTTTTAAAGTTGAAATCAAAACCATTTTTTCTCATCATTAGCAATTGACGCAGCACAGTGGCTAAATGGTTAGCACTTCAGCCTGGCAGTACTATGGTCACTGGTTCAAATCCCAACCACAGCATCACCCACCTGCTGGTAGGTGAATTGGCTCCTGTCTAAATTGGCCCTAGTATGTGTATATATGAATGTGAGTTAGGGACCTTAGATTGTATGCCCCTTGAGGGTTAGGGACTGATGTGAATGTACAATATATATGTAAAATGCTGTGTAAATTGATGGTGCTATATAAGTACCTATAATAAATAAATAAACTGATGCCCCTAGTCACATGACCAAAAGTCAAGACATTTGCTCTCTGTTGAAGGATATCAGTCTGAATACTTCTCCATTCCTTCAACACAGAATGTGTAAATAAATGCCTAAGCTTTTGGTCATTTCGTCTCTTTTGGAAAGAGCCTAAAGCAGAATACTGAAATATCTCAGCTCCCCATTAGGTTTTATTTAGCCATGCCAACAAGACTGTAAACACAGAAAAATACAAATACAACCCGCCTGACCTTTCTCATCAAATCTTAGTGAATGAGGTGACACTTTGCTGATTTTCATATGCAAGCAAAAATGCAGTTTTTTTTTCATTTTCTTGGCACCCGATTAGGGATTCTTTACAAAGTGAAACATCACCACATTCACTAAGATATGGAGAAATGAGTGCAACTGCACTTGCAGAGTGCACAGTCTATTTGCCTTTAGTGAATTAACCCCTTAGGCTTTAAAGTGTTACTAAACTCACAACAGTAAAATCAGTCTGTATATGCAGTACAGCATTCTTGTTATATTCCTGGTGGCACCTAAGGGGTTAATCCTTTGCATTGTGAAAAAACACTGTTTGACTTCTCTGATCCTCTCCTTGTACCCCCCCCCCCTCTTATCTCCTGATAAGACATATCGTGTGGAGTCACTCTGCACATGCTCAGTTTGGTGTGTATTGCTAGAAAGGTGTTTTTCGTTCTTTGGAGAGTGCATGTGATCAGCACAGTGTCAATCAGCACAGTCCAGACAGAGGTCAGGGGTTCTGCATCCTCCTAGAGCAAAATGAAAATTCCTCCTACAAGCTTTAACCAGTGCTCAGCTGGACACTGACAGAAGTCACAAGAATGCTATATGCTGCTGATATGATAAGGTATTTAACAGTTTACATTTACTAAAATAATTGCATTTTCATGTTGTATGCACTGTGGGAGACCAGATATAGTGAATGCAGGGTCCTGGGTTTAGTAACACTTTATTTATACCATTAAAAACATTTTGTTAGATCTGTTCAATAAGTGTAAAAAAAACCTGTTGATCATGTCAGAAATTTAGAGCTGTCCTGAGTAATGTGCACACTTTCTGTTTTGTCTGAAGAAGAATATTTAATCCTATTAGTTCTTAACATGGAATACAGAATAATTAGTAATTATGTTCTCCAGAGAGAGAGATATCATATTACCCCTGAAAATCATTAGTAAGACCTCATCTGGAATATGCAGTTCAATTTTGGGCACCAATTCACAAAAAGAACATTGGGGAACTGGAGAAAGTACAGAGAAGGGCAACCAAACTGATAAGAGGCATGGAGGAGCTCAGCTATGAGGATGGATTAGAGGAACTGAATTTATTCTCTCTTGAGAAGAGGAGATTAAGGGGGATATGATCAACATGTATAAATACATCAGTGGTTCATATAGTGAACTCGGTGTAGAGTTATTCACCCTGAGGTCATCACAGGAGACAAGGGGGCATTCTTTATGTCTGGAGGAAAAGAAATTTAATCTCCAAATATGGAAAGGTTTCTTCACAGTGAGAGCTGTGAAAATGTGGAATAGACTCCCTCAAGAGTTGGTTCTGGCCAGCTCAGTGGATTGCTTCAAAACAGGCCTGGATTCTTTCCTAGATACACAAAATATAACTGGATACTAACATTTATAGGTAAAGTTGATCCAGGGAATATCCGATTGCCTCTCGGGGATCAGGAAGGAATTTTTTTCCCTACAGGAGCAAATTGGATCATGGTTTGCTGGGTTTTTTGCCTTCCTCTGGATCAACTGTGGGTATAGGATTATAACTTGTTTTTTTTTTTTTTCTATGGTTGAACTGGATGGACTTTTGTCTTTTTTCAACCACACTAATTATGTAAAAATGTTGTGGAAAAAAGAACAGGGGGAAGGTCTGAGTAGTTACGGAAAAGAAAAAGTGGGCAGGGCTGACACCACTCATTCAACAAAAAATGCTATAACTTGTTATCCCATAATAGGAATTAGGTACTAAATACATTTTGCTGTGACTGTACTTTTTTTTTTTACTGTACATTTGAGGGATATCCACATGCAAAGGAACCTGTCTTCAAAAAAGAGCAGTTGGACATGCAAAAATGGCTGCAAGTCATGGGCCTCGCTAAAACCATTACTGGAATGATAAACTTTCTACTTCTTTAACCAGCTGTCTGTTTTCTCAAATTAGTAAATTTATCTTTTAATTATTTTTAATTGTGAGCATGTTATTCAGTACCACTCAGGGGCGGACTGACAACTCATGAGGCCCCCGGGCAATAGGGGATCATGGGGCCCCTGTGTCCTTGCCTAAACGCAAAAAAGCCTATGAAAAAGGTACCAGGGGCATCTCATGGGGCCCCCTACTGACCCCGGGCCCGCAGGCAGTGCCAAAGTTTCCAAATGGTCAGTCCGCCCCTGGTACCACTATATCCTGAGAGTAACATTTTATCTGTGTAGGGGATTTGTTTGGTATTATATTCAATAGTTTAGTCTGGCTATTTTTAAAACCATCATACATTATACTCCCGCTACACACCCTTCACATATGGAACTACCTTCTCCGTATTATTCCTTGTAGTCCTCCTAAACATATGAGGTCATTCACAGAAACCAATAAAACATTATTTCCCCTCATTTGTGTTAAATATGTAACATTATAACAGGCGGTAACTCTCACATTGTTTCATGTTAAATAGTATTTTGTGATGTTAAAATAAATCATACTAAGTATGATATCAGTATAATTGAAGCAATATGATTGTCCTGTAGGACTTGAAAGAGTCAAGTCTGTGCTACTCATTACAATATCCTGCAGTACAATTACTTAGATTTCTACATTTTGTACTATATACCTAGTTTGTGATGAGGCCATGTCTGCTGGTATGAGCATATGCTTCTCTTAACCTTTTCTTTCTCAGATGTTCTTCATCCTTTTATACAAGGGCTATTATATTGCTTCTGCTACTACACAGGGGAGACAAGGGGTCTCATACTACATCAGGAAGGTCTAATCCTTAACCACTTCTAGTCAGGACACTTTCACCCCCTTCCTGTCCAGGCCAATTTTCAGCTTTCAGTGCTATCACACTTTGAATGACAATTGCTCGGTCATGCAACACTGTACCCATATGAATTTTTTAGCATTTTTTTGAGACAGATAAAACTTTATTTTGGTGGTATTTATTCACCACTGAGGTTTTTATTCTTTTACTATATAAATGAAAAAGTCCAAACATTTTGAAAAAAAAGTGTTTTTCTTATAAAATGTTGCAAATAAATAATCTTCATAAATCTTGGCCAAAATGTATGCAGCTATCTTTTTAGTAAAAAAAAAACAGAATTAGTTTATAACCAAAAATTATAATTTTTCAAATTTTCTTTTTACATTTTTATTTTATTTTTTTATATTATTATTTATGGTTTTTTTGGTTTAATAACATTCCGTCACCCTAGCAGTACAGTGTCACCATAGTGACACTGTGCTACTTGTGGGGGGTGATGAAGATTTTTTTTTTCTTTTTTTACACTGATTGCTTTTACACCCATAAAGGATGTAAAAGCAATAATTTCTCCTTCTCTCTGGCTGCATTCTTGCAGCCATTCAGAAATACTGTGAGAGCTGTGATTGGTCACAGCTTGTCACATGGTACAAGGCCGTTGTGAATAGCCTTGTACCATGTGACCTCTGTGATCATTCACAGATTTCACAAGTAGTAAGCAATGATGTCAGGAAGTGACATCTTGTTTACTGCTATTCATGTGATCACTGATTGGCCAATCAGTGATCACATAAATCGGGACCTCACAGAGAGGCCCTGTACAGTGATCTGGGAGCGTGCAAAGGCAGTGAATATGGGGGACGTTTATAAACGGCAACCCGCTTCGGCAATGCTCCCTTCCGGCCGTTTATGTATATGGACCAGAAAGGAAGTGGTTAAAGCAGAACTTCACCCCTAAAGGGAAGTTCCACTTTTCTGCCTCCTCCCCCCTCCTTTTCAACTTTTGGACACTTTTTTTTGGGTGGGTGGGGGCACCTGGTTTTGACAGGTACCTGTCTCCCCTTCTGCCCAGATTTCTTAGGAGATCCGAGTAGAAGTTCTCCCACCCCCATCTGCAGCCACTTGGGACACGTCGCAGGTCCCAAAAGGCTGCGGGACCATTCACAGGGTGCAGCACAGCTCACACATACATAATGGTGAACCATCTGTAAAGCCATAAGGAGTCACAGCTGGCTTCCCACAGTTAGCATGATGGCCCCGGGGACATGAAGACTGACGAACAACCAGCCTGGGTGAGGACATCACTGGACCCCTGTATTTGTAGCTTCTGACTTTTCCTTTTTTTGGGGGAGGGGCTAAATAACCTCTTTCAGTAAGCATTTGTCAATTTTCTGATAACTCTCAATGCTGCTCATTACTCATGAGAGTAGAAAAAATTCATATTGTTAGGATTTTGGAATTTATTGCTAATGTCTAGGCATATATACAGTTGTGTTCAAAATAATAGCAGTCAGACATCACTAACCTGATCAATCACTGTTTTTGGTAGAAATGATATTTCTACATGGCAAATAATTTACTAGCAGGTGTAGTAGAATAATAGAAATCCAACAGACCCAACAGTCATGACATGCATGCTGCTGATTCTGTGTAATTGAATCACTAATTGAAAGGGGCATGTTCAAAATAATAGCAGTGTGGAGTTCTATTAGTGAGGTTATTCATTCTTTGAAAAACAGGTGGCAATTATTGCCCTTATTTAAGGAAGGAAGGCAGCAAATGTTGTACATGCTGGTTACAGTGCGTTTCTCTCTGAAATTCTGAGATAAATGGGTCATTCCAGACATTGTTCAGAAGAACAGCGTACCTTGATTAAAAAGTTGATTGGAGAGGGAAAAACATATAAAGATGTGCAGAAAATGATAGGCTGCTTAGCTAAAATGATCGCAAATGCTTTAAAATGGCAACCAAAACCTGAAAGACGTGGAAGAAAGCGAAAAACTACCATTCGAATGGATAGAATAGCCAAAATGGCAAGGACTCAGCCAACAATCAGCTCCAGGAAGATCAAAGAAGGTCTAAAGTTCCCTGTGAGTACTGTTACAATTAGAAGACGCCTATGTGAAGCCAAGCTATCTGCAGGAAGCCCCCGCAAAGTCCCACTGTTGAAAAAAAGACATGTGCTGAAGAGGTTACAATTTGCCAAAGAGCACATTGACTGGCCTAAAGAGAAATGGCGCAACATTTTGTGGACTGAAAAAAGTAAGATTGTTCTTTTTGGGTCTAGTGGCCGGAGACAGTTTGTCAGACGACCCCCAAACACTGAATTAAAGCCACAGTACACTGTGAAGACAGTGAAGCATGGTTGCGCAAGCATCATGATATGAGAATGTTTCTCATATTACGGTGTTGGGCCTATTTATCGCATACCAGGGATCATGGATCAGTTTGAATACATCAGAATACTTGAAGAGGTCATGCTGCCTTATGCTGAAGAGGAAATGCCCTTGAAATGGGTGTTCCAACAAGACAACGACCCCAAACACACCAGTAAACGTGCAACATCTTGGTTCCAGACCAACAAGATTGACGTTATGGAGTGGCCAGCCCAAGCCCCGGATCTTAATCCAATAGAAAACTTGTGGGGTGACATCAAAAATGCAGTTTCTGAGGCAAAACCAAGAAATAGAGAAGAACTGTGGAATGTAGTCCAATCCTCCTGGGCTGGAATACCTGTTCACAGGTGCCAGAAGTTGGTTGACTCCATGCAACACAGATGTACAGCAGTTCTCAGAAACAGTGCTTATACAACTAAATATTCATTAAGTGATTCAAAGGAAAGCAAAATCTTCAAACATTTTTCAGTTTATATAGTGAATGTTTGAGTTTGTAAAGAAGAATACAAACACTGCTATTTTTTTGAACAGTCTAATATTCACTTTTCTTCAATTTTTTTAGAGGAACAACACAAATTTGATCTATTTTTCTTCATGTTTTGATTTGGAATAGAATGTGTAGTGTTCCCAATGTATTTGTGTGTATGGAAATAAAAGCTATTAGAAGGATTTTGAGCTTTATTCACTTTTTTCAACACACTGCTATTATTTTGAACACAACTGTACATACACAAAAAGCTGAAGGCAAAACATTTTTCATTTTAGATAATAATAGAGGGCTATAATGTCTGTCGTTTTTGTTTATTAGTTTTTCTGTGATAGCATTGAAAGCTGAAAATTGGCCTGAACAGGAAGGGGGTAAAGGTGTTCAGACTTGGAGTGGTTAAATAACACATCTTTGGGGGTACTCTGATGCAGTATCCATTAAATCATTAAAAAAACAAAAACAGAAGGGGTGAATAAAAAATATAAACTGCAAATCATCACTATCACAAAAATCAGACCTTTATTGGTCTTGTCCAAATATTGCTAGCACAAAAAATTAAATAAATACATATCAAAACACCACTAAAAGACCTAAAGTCAATTGAATAAAATATGTACATCACGTGTAGTATCAAATTCCCCTTATAGCCAACTTTCCCCAAATGCAACCCTTAGCAGAAAACAAAATAAAAATAAATATATAATAGTTTTTTGTCAGCAATGTATTTTTGTTGGTTTACGCATTTACGCATGTCCCAGTGATCAGAGGCTGGGGAGTGGGGAGTGTCTGTGCAGGGTCACCATAACACGGCACCATGGATCAGCTAATGAAGTATGTTGAGCCCAGCCATTAATTTGTGAAAGATTCTATCAGACCTGTCAAGAGCCATACTAAGCCACACCAGAAAGATTTTCAGAAGATCAGAATAACACCGGCTGTTGGATTTGCAATTAAGGGATTTAGCGGATAATTTGTAAAACTAATTCATATCTCCATTAGTAATATTATTGTTGGCAGCCGGATTCCCCTGGTTCAGACAACAAGAAGGGCGGCTCTAAACATAGCCTTTGTGATTAATGGACACGTTCTAGGTGTTTGTTCTATGTACATTTTTTTATTTGTCCGGTTTCATGTAATAAAAGCTGATGATGTAATAAAACTTGTAAAATAAAAAATACATAAAAAAAAAGTTTATATGTTAACAAATGTATACATATATTTGAATGCAAATCATGTCTTATATTTCTTGAGGATGAATTTATGAAGTGCTTATGAAGCTGGTAAACTCAGGCAGTCAGTTTAGTTTGTATACTAAGTAGACCACAAGGTGACAGTTCTGATTTTCTGAAAAAAAAAGGTAGTTCTGACCATTTTTTTTTTCTTTTCAACACGCTGTAATAGTCTAAGTTTGTTGCTCAGCATAGCACAGGCACTGAAAATGATTTTCTGGACATTTTTGGAATGCATTTACAGATATATGTAAAAACATAAGTTAAAATGGCTTTTTTATATGTGAAAAAAACCTGAAGAATATATTTAAAAAATATATATTTTTAAAAATATTTTTCATGTATTTTGTAATAAAAACGCATTTCAACATACAGTATATTTATTAAAATATATTTTGAAATATATTGAATATGGACAAAATTGTAGTATTTAAAATATATGTCAATATATTTGGGAAGAATATTTTTAAAATATATTTCAAATATATTTTTCTTCTATGTGGGTATGTCCAAAACAAAAAAAAGGGAGCTTGCATGGAGATACACTTTAAGCATTATTTTACAGAGGTTGAAAGGTGGCTATTCAACTATTCCCTCTAAAAACAAATCACATGTTCCCATGCCCACATTTTGCACCACAGGCTTATCAGGGTGCATGGAAATATTGCATAAACACTAACAAAATTGTGGCTGGAAATATAATTGTTCAATAAGATGTAATATTTTTCAGATGGATCCTCAAAAGCTAAGAAGCAGAAAATTAGAGGGAGTCCATCTAAATTTCCAACTTAAACAGCTAGTGGTCATGTGGAAAAGTCAGTCTCAGAATGGATTAAAGAGACAAAACATTTGCCTTTAATGTGTCAATTAAATATAAAAGCAAATGTTAAGCTCTGAAAAATGTTTATCTCTTTATAGGCATCACTAGGTATAATTCTTTTTCTTTGAGTCAGCTGGAGGCCCCAGATCTCATCTTAAAAAAAAAAAGACTATCACACAAGTAACATGACCAATTGGTCTTAAATTGAGCCCAGGATACATTATTGTCCAAATGATAAAGGTTGCTATGGGAGTTCCAAACCAATTAAATTGTCATCTTTTATTCCATCATCCCCATTTAATAAACACACATTGATTACTTTTGAATTACACAGGCCAGGTACTAAACATGGGTCAATGCACATTTCAGTTTTGATTACGGATTATTTTCAGAATGTTAATATGCGTAAAGAGTAATGTTACTGTCAACTATATGTCATCTGAATCTAGGATCTTGATTGAAGTGGACAGCTTCTGAACTCCACAAAATCACTTTTTAGTGTCTGGAGGGCTACAGTGCTTGTTCAGTGCATGTAAATATGGCGCATCTTAAAGCAAACTATGCCTAGACAACTGTCTGAAACCACATTGTAACATTGTTAAATCCCAGTCACTGTTTAAAACAGCAGTAAGAGATAGATGAATGGTTCTAAAATCGAAAGTAGATTTAAACCCAAAAACGAAGGCCTCCTACATTTTAATATTGTATTATAATGTAGGGCTCACCCCCATAGGAGCTGCCATTTCCTTGGGCCCCCTGTTCCCAGTGCCCACAACTCTAGAGAGAGAAAGCACACTCCTGAAACACCTGCGGCTTCAATGAGAATTAATAAACAGGCAAAAGCCGTGCAGGAAAGAAACAAGTGGAACCAACAATGATAATACAACTCAGTCGAACATCTAAAACAGCACAAAATTGTAACAAGAGAGACAATATACAAATCTGTTGTACAAAACAACAAACTACCTAGGTGACTATTACAGTGCTGGTGGGAGTCCAGCATAGGAGGAACTGCCTGTTTTCTTGTACCATGGGATGCTGTACAAGGCAGTTACACGGGTCTACTATGTAAGTGCAAACTACATTTTAATAAAGCTTGTTTTCACATACCTCACCATGGCTTGCACATTTTATCCCTCTGTTAGTTGCGTCAGTCATTGACGAGTGTGATTTCTGCTCTGGATACCATTGGAAGCATTTTATATTTAAAGCTATATTATACCCATAACCAAAATTGTATTATATTGCAGCTTAATAATTTTTTTGTTTTGTTTCTTTTAAAGTCCTCCGAGGTGCGAAAAAAACAAAAAACCCGTAAGTGAACAAAAAACGTGCAAGTGCAAAACTCAAACACAAAAAAGTGCACTTGGGGGTGTGCTTTAATCCACCCCCGAAGAAGTAGGACCTCTACCCTGATGCCCGGGGTGAAAGGCTCCTGACAGGGACTGAGGTTTCCACATGGTCCACCTAGCCAAAAGGCCTGGTGGACCCCTTTCCTTGTGGCTAGCCGAAGCCGACCACCAAGTACTAGGTCAGGGAGCTCTCCTGAAGAGAGACGCCCCCCAGGAACAGGGGAGGAAGGAACCAAAAGGCCATACATCCTCCCCCTAGACTTCAGAGCAGGCCCGAGGACCCACACCCTACCATCCGTTTGAGAAAAAAACACACACATAAGTGAAAGGTGACAAAAACGTGGGAGAATAAATAAATAAAAAGTGGCCGTGCAATTGTGCACTGACTAGACCCTGAAGCCTGTAGCATTGAAATTGCCCTGGACTTAGCCAAAAGGCCTAGCCATAAAAGGCGCAGTGCAGAAAAAGTTTTTAGAACAGTGACCATGTGCACGTTTCACATGTGGGATCCTACCCCCATGTGCTACTAAGAGCACCCCTGAGGTGACCAATCAGGGGGCACTGCTCCACGGACTCCCTGCCTCCCCGGCTCCTGGCCAGACAAAGTAGATCCATTCAAATCAGGAAGAACTGGGCTCCTCCGGCTTTCCTGGGGAAATTACTCCCTAGCCCCAACAGCCTGTGGGCACCATGGTTTCTCTTCCGGCCGGTACTAGCCTTCAGAGCCCCCATCATACCAGCAGGGGTACTATACAGCAAGCCATCCTAGCCAAGAAGCAAGAATGATGGCGGAGCATCCCTACTGGACACTGATAAGAACAGATACTACACTTGATCTTAGCCAAAAGTTCGAGAAGTGATTGCAGTTTAACAATTATCAGATGTGGTGGCTGCATCATTTCTTTTTTTAGGCTTTTTCCCCTCTGTTTTTACCTGATGATCTGGCCAGTAACATGCCTCCTTTATTAAAGAGACACCATTCTGGAGGATTGAGCACAGGACACAGCAGACAGCAGCATTGTCATTCTGAGGGGGATGGGAGTGTTGAATGTATTTGAAGATTTGAATACTATAGAAAATTGAAGCTAAACTTCAGCTAACCCTTTATAATCAGTTACAGCAAAAACATTTTTTTCCTTTTAGGATGAAGGTTGACATGAATTAATAAAAGTTGATCATTTTAATCACCCCTGCCATTGGTAAATGGATTGTCTCATACATATAAACTGATACATTCTGCTGGAGAGCTTTAGCTTCTGAAAAACAGCAGACATGCTGGCTGATTCACCAGAAAATAGGTGAAAGTAACCCTAAAAAAGGGAACTAATACAGTCAACACATCACATCTAAGAACAATATAAAAAATCACCCCCCACAAGTAGTACATAAATAATAATATAAAAATGTAAAAAAATTTTTTTAAATTATAATATTTGGTTATAACTTAATTTGGGTTTTTTTTTTTTTTTACTGAAAAGATAGATGAATACATTTTGCCCAAGATTTATGAAGAAAGATTATTTATTTGCAAAAAAAACCACTGTTTTTTCAAAATTGTTGGACGTTTTCATTTATATAGCAAAAAAATAAAAATCCCAGTGGTGAATAAATACCACCAAAAGAAAGTTTTATCTGTCTCAACAAATGCTAAAAAATGCATATGGGTACAGTGTTGCATGACCACGCAATTGTCGTTCAAAGTGTGATAGCACTGAAAGCTGAAAATTGGCGTGGATAGGAAGGGGGTGAAAGTGTCCAGACTTGAAGTGGTTAAATGTGAACCAGTTAAGTTTCAGGCTCCATGCACACTGGGCACTTTAATAACACAGGTAATGTTAGCTGTGTAAAGTCACGTACAAATGCATGTTTTTCAGCGTATTTTAGCAGTTTTGCATTAGTGTTTAGCTGCATTTTTTTTTACAAAAAAAATTTTTTTGACAAAAAAAAGTTTAAAAACCCTGGTTTGCAGCGTTATACTGCATTTTGTCACGTTTTACCGTGTTTTTCAGTGTTAGGGTGTTTTTACAGCTAAAAAACTCCTCTAGAAACCCACTAGTCCTGGGTTTTTTTTTCCAGCCAAAATACACCCTGCCAAAAAACGTTGATCACAGTCTATGTGTGCATACACACATAGAATAACATGCTGGGGAGTTTACTGGCTGTAGAAAAAAACAGCAAAAGCCAAAAACTGCAGCAGTAAAAACGTCCAGTGTGCAGGAGGACTTAAATCTATTTAAATAGCAGGCTAGTTGATGTGCAAGTGTGAGATATCACTTTATGAGTATCCTGGAAAAGACAAACTAATCAAAGAGGAAATTGTTAACAAAGCAAACAAAAAACAGAAGTTTCTGTTGAAAGGTAGAGACTCATTTGTTTTCTCCCACCCAGAAGGTAACAGACTACAAAATGAGAATCAAATGTTTCCAGCACAATGAACAACCCTGTCTGGGCAATGCATAAAAGCAAAACTGAATTGCCTCGGGATGATTTGGTGAGCCTAGATCTGGAAATTCATCATTTCAAGGTGATTCCAAAGCTTTGTTGTCTTGTCCACATAGATGAGGAGCCAGCAGACACCACGTCATCAAATCAATATCAGAGGCGACTGACTTAGTACTTGAGGAAATGCTTAGTACCGTATTTCTATGTTTAATGTGAGGAGAATCTTTTTACATACATCTTTCCATGTGTTTTTACATCTGTATAAAACATTTCAAGTAGTCTTGAAGATAAGGTTGGATTTTGTTTGTGATGTTCCAAAGACATTTCTTTTATTTCATTTTGGGCAAGACTCCTATACTCTAGGAGAAGGACACCACTTAGGAGGGATATAAACTGACATTACCTGCTTAATCCTTGCCCTATAGTAGAAGTACAGCTACAGGGCTGCGCAAAATCATGAATATATACGTGATTTGCATATCCAGGTAGGGGGTGCATGCACACACTGCCCTACCTGCACCACTTTTGGCGGCTAGAGATGTCAATCACCAGATCCCGGCTGGCACTCGGCGATCGTCAGGGAAAGCTGACAGGGGAGACTCCTGTGTGTAAACAACGCAGGTCTCTCTCCTGTCAGCAAGGGCATGCTGCTTTGTATTTCTCTGCACAACAGAGATACAAATCAGCATGTCTCCGTAGTAAAACACACACAGCACATAATGTAAAACACACAGCACACTGTTAACCCTTTGATTGCCCCAGATGTTAACCCCTTCCTGCCCATTGTCATTAGTACAGTGTCAGTGCTTCTTATTAGCACTGATTACTGTATTAGTGTCACTGGGGATATCAGTGGCAGTTAGTTGCCACCCAGTGTCAGAATTCCCACCACAGTCCCACTATAAGTCGCTGATCACCGCCATTACTGGTATTAACCGCTTAAGATATACTGCTACAGGGCGGCCCCCTTTGCGCAAAATCACGTGTGTATATGTGATTTTGCATTTCAAGGTAGGGAGTGCGTGCAAGCTGCGCACACGCCCTACCCGCGCCACCAGTTGCCGCCACGGATGTCAATCACCGGGTCCCGGACGGTAATTACCCACCGGCATCTGGTGATTACCGAGCATCTCCAACGGGGAGGAAGATTAACTGTTTACAAACAATCTTCCTCCCTGTCAGCTCGAGCACACTGCTTGGGATGGCTGTGCACAGTGAAGGGCACACCACCTGCCCCCTAGTAAAACACTCCCAGCACATAGTTAACCCTTTGATTGCCCCTCAGATTAACTTCTTCCTGCCCAGTGCCATTAGTACAGTGTCAGAGCTTTTGTTTTAGCACTGATCACTGTATTGATGTCACTGGAGATGTCAGTGACACCAAGTTAGTTCCCCCCCAGTCCTGCTAAAAGTCGCTGATCACTGCCATTGCTAGTAGAAAAAAAAATCTTATTATCTATACTGCCATTTGTAAACGCTATAACTTTCACGTAAACCAATTAAATTACACAAATTGGGATTTTTTTTTAGCAAAGACAAGTCGCAGAAACGTGAACCTGAACAGGCTTGAATCTCTGGCAACTGGTTGACTGATGTTAGTGATGTCTGTGTCCTTTTCTGCAGTCAGAGCAGGGACCAGGACAGATACCATAAGGGCTCTATTTGAATAGGAGAGAGGAATGGGTTAGTTGAGTGGGAGGGATATTGGCTGAGGATTGCAGGGTTGGTGGAGATGCTCCCTCATAATTTCCTAATGTCCTGGAGTGCCTGGTGCTGGCACATCCTGTATCATGGATAAGCACAATCAGAACTCTCTTCTTCCTGTTTCCGGGTAACATGTGACATATCACATGGTAAAAAAAAAGGAAGATGGTACAGACTGCTGTCACTCCCCAGAAAGTGCTAATTCCACGAGGAGGTACATGAGTAAATACCCAGAGCCCCTATTTGAGGCCCCCCAAAGCCATTCAACTCCACTCCCCTCTCAGAGGAACTACTCCAGAATCCTTCAATCCCAATCCTTAAATAGTCCTTCAGCCTCACCCTGTCGCTCAGAGCTCCCCTTTCGGACCCCTTTCCCCCTAAAATCTTTCAATTAGGAATTTTTTCTTCCATTGACTACTGACACTGGGGCATTTTTTTCCTTTCACTGACCACTAACAATGGGGAGTCCCTAACAAACAACAAAATTGTTGCAACATGGAATCTTAAAGAGTCTTAGCTGAGTTTATAGCCTTCATAAACATGGAATAAGGCAATCTGAAGTTTTGTTCTCTGCCCTTAAAGCCAAACTCCAACTTTCCAAGGTGATCCAAGCATACTAATTTAATGTGACAAAAATTTGGAGTTCGTTAAAAAAAAATTCAAATAAAAACACATTTTTAAAACAGGAATTTAAAGTGTTTCTGCTGGGTAGGCACCATAAGGTGCAAAATCTTGTCTGCAGTGTTATGGACAACATTTTAAAGCATCCTTTTTGCAACATGGTCGATATAAATAAAGAAATTTTTGTAATATGAAAGAAGAGGCAGAAAAGTTTTGAAGGAACTCAAAACAAAAAAGAACTCCCTGCAAATGACTGGATAATAACATTTCTAGGTACAGTTGATCCAGGGAATATCTCATTGCCTCTCGGGGGATCTGGAAGGAATGTTTTTTCCCTGCAGGAGCAAATTGGATCATGTTTTGCTGGGTTTTTTTTTGCCTTCCTCTGGATTAACTGTGGGTATAGGAGTATAACCTTTTTTTTTTTTAATGGATGAACTGGATGGACTTTTGCCTGTTTTTCAGCTGGACTGACTACTGGAATGTAACTATGAAGATTAAAAATACTTACCTGTCCTGCTAAAAAAATTTATATCAATAAATACCAGCGCAAACACACATAATAAATTGCATCACCCACCCCCTTAAATTGGTAATTAATAAATATTACAAACTTAAAAAACTGTGACACAAAAACACTTTTGTGTTGATGAAATAGTAATGAAAAAAATCAATAAATGATTTTAAAATTAATAAGTCCAGTGACAAAAAATCCCAAAATAACAGTCCCGTGACAAAATTAATTATATTGTAATTTCATTGGATTCTTCCGGGCCTTTGATACCTTCACCATCCACCAGTGCAAAACCAACATTAACCGCACTCACCAGATAATGGTGAGTCAAACGCCTTTCAGGGATATTAAGGGCTCCTGGACCCCCTTTACTTTGTATAAGACCTCCAAATAATATGGATACCTCGGATATGGATACCTCTTCTGGTTACTCCTCTCACCGAATCCCCCAGGGAAAATCAGGAAGAAGAAAAAACCATAGTGTGATACCGTAGTGATACCGTAGTGATACCGCACTTCCGGTTGCCTGTTCCGGCGTCTGACGTCATTTCCGGTGAGTGGAACGCACGCCGAGCGGTGCGTTCCAAGGGGCCATCTTTGCATAGTGGATGAGTCTGCATCTGAGGTCTGTCATCCTGCTGTATACCAGGCTGTGGGGTCTCTATACAAAAGTCGCTGTATATGAAAAATAGATTGTTTTTAAAGAGAGATCGTTTTGTTCCAATAAAATGCGGGTTATATCCTGCTAAAATGTGAGTGGTCTGGAGAAATTCTTTTGATTGGAAATCACTACGGTATCACTACGGTATCACACTATGGTTTTTTCTTCTTCCTGATTTTCCCTGGGGGATTCGGTGAGAGGAGTAACCAGAAGAGGTATCCATATCCGAGAGGAGGCATTATTTGGAGGTCTTATACAAAGTAAAGGGGGTCCAGGAGCCCTTAATATCCCTGAAAGGCGTTTGACTCACCATTATCTGGTGAGTGCGGTTAATGATGGTTTTGCACTGGTGGATGGTGAAGGTATCAAAGGCACGGAAGAATCCAATGAAATTACAATATAATTAATTTTGTCACGGGACTGTTATTTTGGGATTTTTTGTCACTGGACTTATTAATTTTAAAATCATTTATTGATTTTTTGATTACTATTTCATCAACACAAAAGTGTTTTTGTGTCACAGTTTTTTAAGTTTGTAATATTTATTAATTACCAATTTAAGGGGGTGGGTGATGCAATTTATTATGTGGGTTTGCGCTGGTATTTATTGATATAAATTTTTTTGGTTTTTGCACCTGTGTACAGCAGCATCTCACGGGGAATAGTGTGTGTAATAAGAGAGTCCTGGGCGCTGAGGTTTTTTCTTCTTTACCTGTCCTGCTGCCCATGTCTCAGATCTTCTCGCTTTTGAAGAGCTAAGCCAGCTGAAGAATATTCAGCATCTGACACACTTCTATGTGTATCAGATGCCTGGTCCCCCACTGTACCAGTAGCTGCTTCCACCAGCCACTCTGCCACTGATGGTTACTATATCACCATAGCATGTAAAATCAAACCAGGTATCTGACATACTCAGAAGTGTGTTGGATGCCGAATATTCTTCAGCTAGCGTAACTCTACAAGGGAGTGAAAATCCAAGGCTTAACAGCAGGACAGGCAAAGCTGGCCATCTTGTTCAAATGTTCAACTGAAAAATAAGAAATATCCTTTGTCAGAGCACTCAATGTTACCATCAAATAACAAATAAATTTTGTGTGAAAGTACACAAAAACAAGTTTCTTTGCCATGACAATTTTTATTGTACAATTTCAGGATAGATGGAAATGAGGTAATACATACTGTATATGTGCATTTTACCCTCAGTAGGAACCAGGGGCAGACTGACAACTCATGGGGCCCCCGGGCAATAGGGGATCATGGGGCCCCTGTGTCCTTGCCCTAATTCAAAAAAGCCTATGAAAAAGGTACCAGGGGCATCTCATGGGGCCCCCTACTGACCCCGGGCCCTTGGGCAGTGCCCAAGTTTCCAAATGGTCAGTCCGCCCCTGGTAGGAACTCTCTTGTACTGGGCCACTCCATTTGCACTTTACTTTGTGAACATTTGTTTGCAAAGCCGACATGCTTTCTTGTGATACCTGGTATTACTAATAGATATTACTAATTTCTTTTTGCAGGGATCGCTTCTTTTTAATCCTATATATGAATCAGGAAAAGGACATTTTCCAGAGCCTGCTAGGACATCAGACCCACTATTAGAGTAGCTAGAAATGCAATCTGGATATAAATATAAATAGCACTCTGTCACATTCTCCATGTGCAGAATCCTTCAAGAGTATGGAAGAGCAGTAATGTGGCTGTACTGAAGACTTTGACATACAACAGGTGAATTAAAGGTTAGTTTGTTATGACAAAAGCAAACAGAGCATCAATGTGAGCAAATAATGAATATAGCGGTAGAGATAATGAACGAATACAGCAGTAGCGGGAAAAAAAGAACACAATGGGGGAACCAAATTATTGAACTATAAAGTATACAGTAGTGATCAGATGTTTGTATACCCTGGCAGAAATTGTGGCATTTTGGCATCTATATTGAAAATATGACCGATCATGCAAAAAACTGTCTTTTATTTAAGGATAGTAATCATATGAAGCCATTTATCATCACATAGTTGTTTAGATCATTTTTAAATCATAATAAGAGAAATCATCTGAATGGCCCTGATCAACGTTTACATACCCTGGAATGTTTGACCTTGGTACAGGCACACAGGGTGACACACAAAGGTCAAAATGGAAATTAAAGGTTAATTTCCCACATCTGTGGCTTTTTAAACTGCAATTAGTGTCTGTGCATAAATAGTCAATGAGTTTGTTAGCTCTCATGCACTGAGCAGGCTAGATACTGAGCCATGGGAAGCAGAGAAGAGCTGTCAAAGACTTCTGTAACAAGGCAATTGATCTATATAAAAATGGAAAAGAATATAAAAAGATATTCAAATCCTTCAATATGCCAGTCTTTCTGGCAACTCAACCATGCAGCTTATTTTTGTTCAAGTATTGTTGTATTGTGCTCCTTGAAACAACCACACCGTCTTTTTCCAGAGCAGCCAGTATTCATCCTGAGGTTACCTGTGGGATTTTCCTTGTTTCCCATACATTTCTTCTGGCAGTTGTGGCTGCAATCATTCTTGGTCTACCTGACCTTGGCTTGGTATCTAGAGATCTCCAAACTTTCTTTTTCCTAATACGTGATTGATACTGACTGGCATATTCAAGACTTTAGATATCTTTTTATATTCTTTCCCATCATTATAAAGTTCCATCACCTTGTTACGCAAGTCTTTTGACAGTTCTTTTCTGCTCCCCATGGCTTAGTGTCTAGCTGTTCAGTGCATCCACATGAGAGCTAGCAAACTCATTGACTATTTATACACAGACTCTAGTTGTAATTTAAAAAACCACCGATGTGAGAAACTAACCTGTAATTGCCATTTCAATGGATATGTTTATTTGCTACTTTATTACTGCTTTCACAGATTCTGGGCCATGTTTTACTTCCATGGAAGCATGGGCACTTTTTACTACCACTGACGATGGGACATGGTTTATTCTCACTGGCAACTGATGCCCTGATATGTTTTACTCCTACTTACCACTGATGCAGTACATTATTTTTACCACTAGTACAGAGGCATACAGTATATTGCTCCTATTTACCACAAGCACAGGGACATTTTATACTTCCACTGGCCACCAGCATTTTTACTTCCACTGATCTTTGATGCTGGGGCATTTTTTTTTACTTCTATTGCCCATAGTCTGGCCGCCAAACATTGAAACCAATAGTGAACTGGCCTTTTTTTAAAAAAAAATGTTTGAGGACCACTACTCTAAAGCTCTTAGTATTTAGTCAACGAAATAATACATTAAGATAGGTCTGTTAACATTTCTGATTACGGAGGATTGCCCAGACTGGTATAACATGAATGTAATGTTAGTTATGCAGATAATGCCATGCTGTATGATATGATCATTAAAAAGATTAACGTCCCTCTCTGCTTACTCTTGTGCTGCTTCTCTA